>NW_021703782.1:37943492-38306214 GCF_005190385.1 Monodon monoceros
GCACAGGCTCCGGACGCGCAGGCTCAGCGGCCATGGCTCACGGGCCCAGTTGCTCCGTGACATGTGGGATCCTCCCGGACGGGGCACAAACCCGTGTCCCCCGCATTGGCAGGCGGACTCTCAACCACTGCGCCACCCAGGAAGCCCCGTAAAGAGGATTATTGAAACAGCATATATAGAAGTGCTGAAGTGAAAGAATTTGCTTTTCTTTCCCTCCTACCTTCTCTTTTCTCATTAATATTCCTCATAGGAGATCTCTCCTTCCTGAACACCCTCCTGTGTTCCCCAGAAATTTCCCACATAGGTTCCAGAGAGCCACTTCATGGTAGCCCTTGACAATCTTATTCTTTAATCCAGGAATAGGATAGCTAATAAGTTCCTCTAAAGCACCAACTCCAAAAGATCCATAGGGGCTGCCTAGAGAGCTGTATAGAGAACAGTCATAAGGCCCAGTTAGGGCTCTGAGAATAAGAATATCAAGATTGTTGGTGCTGTCTGTCTTTTGCATGAGAAGTTAAGTTGCAGCATATGTATTTGCCAGTCCTATTCCAAACCTGTTTTTCCTCTTTCCTTTTCCAACCAACTTTTACTAGGCTGACCCCATCTTCTTGGGCTCTTGCTGTGGCCTTCCAAAATAGCCCATTTTTACATAAGTTCATTCCCAAGAAGACAACAGTTTTGGCTGATGGTGCCCTGTATAATACTTATAGGGACACTTTACATATTTATAGGCTAGATGTAAATCTAATGATAGGATTTCATGCACTGACCTTGCAACAGTTTTCTCCACTCACATTATGCAACTCTCATCGCCTGTTACAAGGTCTCTGCCGCAGCTGCTCAACTCTGCCATTGCTGTGTATAAACTACGTAAATGTATGGGTGTGTCCCAATAAAACTTTATTTACAAAAACATAGTGAACTAGATTTCACCCATGCATCATGGTTGCTGACCCCTGCATAAAAGCTACATTTCTGTGCACAGTAACTCACCAATGATTCTGGACGCTGGGACACAAGAATTGACCCTGCTGTTGACAATCTCAAGAACTCTGAACAGACCTTATGTTCTGTGACTTTCAATGAACTGTAAGCAGGGCTTGGCCGATATCAGTTTGAAAAGTTTTCACTGAGCATCACAAAACTGCATATGCTGATGGCCCTCAAGTTTGAATGTACATCAGAATCATCTGGAGGGCCAACACACAGATTGCCGCACCACCATCAGCATCTCTAATTCACTAGGCCTGAGCTGGGGCCAGATAATTTACATTTCTAACAACTTTCCAGGGGATATGGATGCAGCTGGCCTGGGAATCATACTTTGAGAACCAGTGGCCTAAGCCGTCCCTTTTGCCTAGAAAATCTAAGGTGCTCAATATTGAGAAAACATTATTCAAACAGCAATGGTATTGGTTCATCCTCCAATTCCTGCTCGTAGAAAGGTCACTGCACAACATTTCTACTTGATCAACTAATATATGCCTCCTGTTAGCAAGTTAGGAGTCTATTGCAGGCAGCCCAGAAAATACAACCTGAGGTCCACAGAAGTGCTGTTTGGTGGTAAGAGCTGCAGCTCAAAGGAGTCCCAGACCAGCAGGCTTCCTGCGCTGGCTGCCTTCCTGCAGGTCCATCCATCTCTGCTGGCCAGTGGTGACAACTTACCTTAGCCTCTAGAGCAGAGGTTTAGGGGAATGAGTCTCTACCAGAATGTCATAAAAATCAAACAGTAGATGTCCTCACCTATTAATACAGTCTCAAAATCTCATGTGATTTTGTTTCCATGAAAGTACATAGGAGACTACATGGGCATATAACTACCGACTTAACCACACTTACTAGACTAGTGACCCATCGATTGCTTACCCATTTCTTATGCAAATAGTACACATCCTATGTGTGTATATATGTGTGTGATATATGGGACACTCCTAGGGTTCTCTTTCTTGAGAGAAGAAAGAATGAAAGTGATATCTACTTGAATAAGTCGAATTGGTGGCCATCCTTATTTCCTCCAAAAAAGCTTTTACTCACCAGCTATTGCCTGAATTTTATCTTTGGAACCATGTTGTTTTGTCTGGAAAAGTGGACCTTTAAGCTGTTAGCGATCATTTATCCCTGGGTGAGGATCAAGAGAAGATGAAATGGGAGAGAGAACACAAAGATAGAGAAGGGAGGTGAAGAGGACAGAATAGGGAAAGAAAGCCCAGGAACTGGACTGTTTCTGCTTTGGGCCTAAGACAGACCCTAGTGATCAGTGCGCTAATGCTAAACAGAGGACAGGATTTGGAAATGCTTTTCACACGCACATAGCTTTATACACATGTATATAATAGATACTTGGAAATTTCTTTTAAAATCCACAAAATAGAAAACTTCACACCAGTGTATAGGACAGATGCCCCAGCAAAGTGCTGCAGAGTTCACTGGGGACCTTCCTTATCTCTGAAGATACACCTGGCCACAAAACCACTGAAAGAAAGTAAGCACCTGGGGAGTCAGCACCTGGAATGGAGGCAGCCCAGTGGCCACTGATAAAACAGACTCTACCCTGCTTTCCCAGTGCTTTTCCTACTTTGAAGTGCTGTCTATGGTTTATAGAAAAATTATCTTTTTTCACTTCCCTAATCCACACTGAAGCACCAGGAGAATGCTCCTTGCCCAAGGTCACCTAGTGAGTGACAGATCAATGACATGGACAGAAAATACAGATAGGAGGGCTAATGTCGTTATAGACTTTTGAGGCTGCGATTACCTAAGTTGTGCCTATAACAATACATTCAAAGAAGAAAATAGCTGATTCACTTCAAAGTTTTATTTTAGGAGTTACTTGATTCTTTTTTTTTCAAATTTAATGTACCAAAGAATCCTAGCTATGAATGCCTGTCTAATAGGTACTCTTAGAAACCACATTTTTTCTAGTAAGGAAAAAGTAAAGAGGGAAAAAAAATGAGTAAGACATTGTAAATTTAGGATTCAGTGTGTTAATGTAAGTGATTATTTAAGGGAAAATACTATGCATTTGTTATATGATATAAAAGAAAATGAGTTAAAACTGAATGCTTCCACAAACACAGTGGTCCAGCTCTAAGTGAGTCTACTGGCAATACTATAAATCCTTTCAAGTATGTTTCCAATAAAATATGGGAGAACCTTTAAATAAGTGGTTCTAGCAGATACCAATTACACGTATATAAAAAAAATTTTAACACTTGCTCCAAGCTGCTATTCAGTTCATTTTAGTGGGCTTTATTATATCCTCAGAAACTACATTATTCTTTGAATCTCAGTTTCTCTCTTTTCAAACCTATTTGGCTGATGTTAAAGGTGAAAACTGATATTGCCCAATGGCGCATGGATTCAGAAAAACTGAAAATGGAGTGTGTATCATTTCCAACTTAAAAAGAAGCTAATAGAAGTTATCTTGCTGTACTAGACTATTCACTTGACTCCTCTTTCCCATTGGAAAGTTTCTTGGATTGAAAACCCTCCAGCTATCAATAGTAACGTTTATGATATGCATTTTACTGGAATCAATTATATTGTAATAGCTAAAATTAAAACACAAGAATCCAGCTATGAAAAGAGCACTCTTATAGAAGAAAATCCAGTCTAAAGGGAATATAACTTTTAGTGTCAACTCTGACTTGTGAAAATGGAGAGCAAAATGTTCTCTGAACATTGAGAAGATAATTTCCTCTTATCACCAAAGCTTTGTTCGGGTTCCTTCTCTGGTTATCAAATCTTATTTCCGTAATGAATATTAATGCTTGTAGCACTTTAAAACCAAAACACCTCTGGTATCTAAGTTAACCAAGATCCTTTATCCATATTTAATATTTAGCAAGTTTTTGCAGAAGCATCTATCGTCATCTTGTTATGTATTTTGAATGCCTATTTCATTCATATGAAGCATTTCACTCTGCAAATTCAGTGAGACACTAAGCTGTGGTTTCAAGTTTCCTCTCACCATATGTAAGAGCCCAGGCATTTTCATGTAATGTATACACTGTCTTCTCTGAGTTGTAATTTAAGTTTTATCACAACACTGCGGGAGCTGCTAGTGTCCGCAGCTTGATTTCACCCCACGGTTTATACTCTGAAGTGTCAGGCTGATAGACAGTGCTGTGCCAATCAATTTCCACCTGGTAAAGCTCAGGGAGCAATACAGAGATAAAGTGATGGAAGGCTGATAGCTGACGATGATTTACAAGTGGGCTTCATAGCTCCTAGGACTTCAGGATCCTTCCTGAGGGCAGTAAAAGGAAGAAACATCTCCATTTGCGTAGTTTCTTGTATGACTTCAAAACACCAGGTGGAGAGTGGGAGGTCTAAAACAGACGCCCCTTGTAAAGAAGAATAAAAAAGCAAAGAGTAAGTGCTTGGCTATCGAATAATGAATTGTTGGCAGTGTCACCTATGACGGGTAATAGTGCCTGAGTAAGACCTCCAAATCACCCACTATTTAGGCTGGAGTTTCCTTGTCTCTAAAGTGGGGATGCTACAAAAACTTCCTTCAGCGTTTTTGTAAGAATGAGATGCTGATAATCAGAGAGGTGCATAAAAGTCAGTAGTGGATTGGAGATTTGGACATACGTCCATTAACCGAGAATTCCAGAAGCAACTGATTTCAGAAAACTAGAAGTTGTAAATTTTGATTCTCCAGGAGTACTGGGAGTGCCTGGGCTGCGGAGTGAAAAGTCTTTTCAAACCTTGGCCAGTTCCAATTCACAACATTTTTGTATGCCCCATTACAACCAGCTAGTTTATTATACTCAAGGTCTTCTGTCGTGTTTCTATTCACATGTGTACTCAACGATCCCATCCTTTGCAGAGGTGGTCTGTAATTGTATCTAAATAAACAGCACAGTAGGAAAATCCTATCAGATGAAAACAGAGGGAATTCCTCGTGCTGAAATAAGAAATGTACCTTCTATAGCTGCATCGCCGTCTTTCCGTAATAACGTTTGCCTTCACACATCCCCTACGTTTTAAGGGATGCCTAAGACTTGGTAAATGCTATCTCAATCAAATCACAATTCAGGAGGCTTGACAGGTGGGTCAGTTTTATGGTGCTAATTTTACAGGAAAGGTAACCAAGATGAAGTCAGAACCGTATATTAAGTCATATTTGTGTAGGGAGTTGTAATGAAAGATTGAAAATGTGGCTCTTGAGTTCTGAATGACTGAATAATATATATGAAGCACAGGCTGCTGACACGAAGTTCAGGCATGAAGACTGCGGGTGGTTTTGTTTTCTGTAAAAGCACAGAGAGCCGTGAGCAACTGTCTACAACGAGCCATCAATCAAGAAGTATTGATGGTGAGTGTTTGGTGTGCCGATCAGGTGCTAAATGTTCTTGAGCTTTAGTTTCCTCATCTACAATCTAGAAATAATAAAAATATCTGCCTCATTGGGTTGTTATCAGGATTAAGTGAAATAATGCATGTGAAAGCATTTTGTAGACTATAGTATTATACAAATGTCAGACTTTTATTAATTTCAGACAATTAAAACTTTATTGAGCATAATCCACTGGTGATACGAATCCGAAGACTAAATTGTAGGTTATTTTACCCTCAACAATATAACTAATGAGAAGATATGTATCTTATCTACATGATTAAAATTCAGCACAAAAACTGCTACTAGAATGTACAAAGCATTCTGGTGTTGTAGAAATTAGGGTCACCATTAATTCAGAGCAAGGAGGCCATTTGTTAGAGAAGTTTCAGGTGAGAGCGGTATATTGCGCCTTCTCTGAAAGCTGTGAAGGGAGTTTTTAAGGAAGAAAATATTCTAGGTAAAAATGGCCCAGGCAGAAGGGACTATGTGAACATCAGTACAAAAGCATAACAAAGTAGCCTCTTGTGACTGGACTGTCAAAGAGACTTGAGAAGATGAGTCCAGAAGACAGGATGGAAGGTTGTGAGTAAAGACTTTAGAATGCAATACTTAAGAGTTGGAGTTTCATCTTGAATACTGTGAGATGCTGTGGGTGGAAATAGTTTCAGCAGGGAAGCGACATATATCTTTTTTGTTTGTTTGTTTGTTTTTGGAAGAGAAGTAAGAGTGAAGGCGATGTCATCCCTGCCCTTAAGATGTTTCTCTTGGACTAAGAAGGTCATATCAATGTATACACAGACCTATTGGTTCCTTAACCTTCACCATCAGGACCAGAACCTAGGCTGATACCAGAATAAGAGTTTCATCCAGTATAGTCTAGAGTTATTGGAGCTAATACAGGTCATCTACAGATCAAACATCTAAGGGTACTGGGGAGGTTCTAGAATAAACATCTTAATAAGAGTGAACTAGACCTGGGCACTTCCTTATCTTGCAGACCAGCTAAAACTAACTCAGTGTTTGCCCTAACGACTTGCCACGTGTGGTTCAGAAGTGCATTCCTGAATTGGGGTCCCACTGAGTCTGTTTCTGAACAAGGATCGTATCTCATAGTCACTACATTCTAGAACAGAGTTCCATATATTTGGTATGTCATTTATATTACATGAATAAGAACAAAATTCTTATAACAATGAGACGCCACTCATTAGGTTACCAGTGTTTCACTGAAGATGTTGTATTGGATTGTCTGAATCACAGAGAGGTTAAAACTACAATTCTGAGAACCTCCCTCTGCCATGGTTCCATGTCAGTGTCTGCCAATGAGAGGAACTTACGAGAGCTTTGGAAGGAAAAAGAGAAATGTGGACCAGTCTTCTCTGGAGGTGCAGTTAGGCACACGAGCAAGTGTAGAGTTGGAAGTGGCTTCCGGGTGTATCTTGAAGATCATCTGCGTTTAGGCTGAGGACTGCGATAGTTGGTGGATGCCTCCAGAGGTTCTCTGGGTGACCCTCTGAGAACCACAGGCTTTGTTGCTGCAAGCTGAAATTCTGGGTGACTTAGGTTTTCTGGCTGTCCCAATGATTATGGAAGCCTCCCCTTCCCTGTGTTAAAACCTGCTATGCATGAAATACATAGAGTAGATTGAATTCTTCTTAATAAACACTGACTGATACAGGTGTGGCCAGTCACCTTCACACAATACGTACCATGTAAATATAAACACATCCTATCAAAACATGCATATACATACTGGCAGGTTGCTTTCTACCTGCCAGTATATATATGCATATTTTGATAGGATGTGTTTATATTTACATGGTGCATTTTAAAGCAATGGCTACACTGGTTATACATATTAGAAACTATAAAAACGTTAAGAACTAATATATATATTAGTTATATATATATATATTATAAGAATATAATCCATGAACATGGGTTCATTACTATTAACTAAACTCCAGCCTGCTTTCTACCAGTTTTTTCATTAATGTTCTTTTTCTGTTCCAAGATCAAATCCAGAATTATGTTTTTATCTTCATGGTTTGAAAATAAGAATTTAAATATACATCGGATCATCTTAACGACCACATTATAAGAAAATCTCAGTGCTTGGTTTTGATGACCATGTTTGAATTTACAATAATGCCAAACAATACTAATTTTATTGCCCCGGACTAATGAGTAAAGGACAGAAAGTTACTGAATAGGAAAGTGAAGCATTATCACTGAGTAAATGACAAATTATATCACTGCCTCAACAGTGGTTGCACAGAAATTTAAATAGAGAAAAGCAGTCAGAAAATTTATTCCTCTTTATTAATTGTACAAGTTTTATCAAGCACTTACCATGTGTAAGCATCTTACCTCAAGGACAGAGTGATTAACAAAATAAAGTGTTTCTCTCCCCTCCCTTTTTCCCTCCTTCCCTCCCCCCACCACTCTCTCTTTCTCCCTGAACTTACATTACACAAGACATAACAGAACATGCACAACCAAAAGCAAAAGAAACTTCCCTAGCCATGACTTTCGTGTTCGAGTTACAAATGGTAGTTTTGCTTTCAAAAAAGCAATATCATTCATTATACTTAATTTTGTTAATTCTAATTTCATTAGATTTTCAGTCTTATTTGCATTTAATTTTAAAATTTATTTTTCTTTTATAGTTGTACAAGGACTTTAAGCATTAATAGTTTACACTCTGGGTAAGTAATAGAGTAAACTGACATAATTCAGACTGCAAAATATTTTTTTCCTTAAAAAATTCTGAATTTGGAAAATATTCCTCATGTGGCATAGTTAAGAATTGGGCATATTCTATGCTCAATAAAACTTTAAGATTGCTAACAATAACAGGAAATGTATGATAATTCACAGATTTCCATTTGTATTTCCATTTCAAAAGCTGCTATTTGGAGGGCTTCTGGTTTGTTTAGCTGTTAACATAGAAGTTTGAATGACAAGGCAGACGACTGCTTTGTCAGAATTCTCAGTTGGCCACACAGATGGACAGACCACTATAGACATTACTTTCATGAACTCACTCTAGTCTAGGGTCTTGTTCTCTATTTTGCAGGCCCAGGAATCTGATTCATAAGTATAGAGAGTAGGGGTGAGGTATGTGTGCTCTCTCTCTCTCTGTCTCTCTCATGGGACAGTCTCTCATTATAATTCCCTATACCTGATTTGTATTCAGAAGTTTGCTTTGGAGCACCTGGAAACAGATCCAAAAGAGTTCTTTATATGATTCAAATGTTCAGTGACATCAGCCTTAGGTAGCCTGACACACTCATTTCAGTAATGAACATGCATCTACTGTCAAAACCAGCAGAACTGAAGCCTTGGTGAGGGTGCTTCTTTTCTTCTAGAAGCAGTTTGCAAGGTCACTTCTACCCTTTGCCTCTGTGATAATCGTCTTTCTGTCACTGGCCAACCTACCCTTGACTGACTGGCACATTTTGTCATTAAATACATTCATTAATTCAGTAAGCTTCGTTATAGACTATAAGTCATTCTTTTAAAGCTCTTTCATTGAAGCATTAATTTCATAAACATTTATTGAATATCCTTCAGGGAGCAGAGTCATGGACTAGGAGTGTAATAGATATTGTTCCTACTCTCACAGAGCTTATCATCTATTAGGAGATACAAAAAAGTGTTCAGACGATCACCATACAGTGTGATGTGTGTTATGATGGGAGTATAGGATGCAGCGATAGAAGCTAGGAGAAGCACATAAGAATAGACTTGAGTCCGAGTCATCTCCCTATAAGAGGTTATGTCTAAACGGAAATATGAAAGTTGAGTAATAACTAGTTGGAAGAAGTGCATATGCTTATGTGGAGTGTGTGTGTGTGTGACAGAGAAAGTAACAGAGAGAGAGATTTGGGAGGAAGAAGGAACAACATGTACAAAGAGTCATGAGCAAGTGACAATTTGTAAACTGAAAGTATTTTCACATAGTGCTGTTCTGCAGCATTCTATGTTGATTTCATAGTTTACATCTCCATCTTCAAGAAAGGAACATTTTTTTTATTGCACGTTTACAATTAATGCAGGGAATGAAGGCTTATAATTCTGAGTCGGTTCTCATTTTAGAAATGTCACGGTTCACACCAGGCACCTGTCACCCCCACTAAGCTAAATCCTCTATTGAGCAAGCGGCCTTTGGAATAGATTAATAGAAACATGGTATGTGCATTTTTTTCATTGTTGCGTTCTCCTGTAAAAAGCCAGCATTGGTAAGCCCTTGCTTAATGCATCCACATTGATACCTTGGCAAGTATTTATTTTATTGTCTTCTAAGTGAAAAGATATCAGTTTTATATAGCATAGATTTCTTTGATTTGGATATAATTTCCTTAACCACGTAGACTATATAGAATTAATACAATCTAATCAACTCTACTTCAATAAAAAATAAATTTTTTTAAATAAACATTTTGCTTACCAATTTAAAAAAAGAATTAATAAAATCTTTAAGCAGAGTTTTCAGTAACCAGCCACTTCTAATACCGTGTTCATATGTTAGCCGTTGAAAACGTAGGTGGATAAGGAAGTTAATGTTTTCTGACTTTAAATGAATAATTTATATCCCCCGAAATACAAAAAACTTACCCAGTGGATAAACAAGATAAAACATATCAGGCACAGTATATATCAGACTGTTAACATATACATACTAGGCTAAATAAATAAATGAAAAATATTTCCTCACTAGTTATACACACAGTAAAACTGAAACATTCTGATAATCATTCTGTGGGCCTATGTGGTAGAACACTTGTATTGTATGGCATTTCTAGATCTGGATTGAATCTTCATGGTTTCTCTATAAGAGAATATTCACCAAAATTTCAAATGGATGGGGGGCCTCCTGTCCCCATTGGGACAGCCTCGTCCTTGGAAATGCACCTTCTCTTTATCTGGTGGTAGATGAATTGCTCATCTTATGGTCTCCTAGTTTCCGTGTATAACCCAGAAATGTTGGTTCTATCCCCTTGAAGCCTCAATAAAAATAGTTTTTTCTTCAATTTTTTTTCTCCTGTTATATCTCACTTTTCAATTTTCTACTCCCCTAGAGTTCAGCTGTCTGCCTCACAGTATCAAGTCCAGCTTATAAGAGAGCAAATGCCAGATATAAATGCATTTTAAGGAGAGTGATCTGCCAGGTCTTTTTGGAACTGAAGGTGAAGGATGTGGGGAAAATTAAGCTGGGATTTAGGCAGAGTTATTATTAGATGCTTAATCGTTGTTTTCCACTTCTAATTCACTGATAAGCTCCAGTAAACCTAAAACATCTCATTCTTTATAGAAAAAAAAGAAGACACTTGAAATCTTAAGCTGTCTTTAAAACTATAATCAGAGAGTGTTCTGAAGGGGAAACTGCCTCTGCTGAATTGGAGCCTTCAGACTGCACAATTTTAAAACAGTTGAGCACTCGGTGGCTGAATCTAACAGCCAAAGAGAATAGTTTCAACGGAGTTTGTAATCAAATATGCTAGACTCCAGGAGGGAGGTTGGCCTCCCTCTGTTACCCCAGTCCCTGAATGCTAAAGGGTTAAGACTTGTGCATGCGTATAAGCAATAGGCCATGGGCAAAAGGGCAGTATTTCAACCCGTATTCTTTTCCTTAACATTCATTTGTAGAAGACAAAAAAGCGAGAGATTTCTGTCAAAGACAAAAAAAGGAGTTGGAACTAGAACAAAAAGCTTCAGGAACTTTCTTTTAAGGAAATCATGCCTAAAGACAATGAACAGAAGCCAGACCATACATTCTCGGCAGTGGGAACTCTTAACACCGCTTTCTCCATTCTTCCCTGAAAGTTTCCCTTCAAATCTCCTTTTTCAAGTGAGTGTTCATATGGGTTTGATTATAGACTTACTATTCAAACATTAATGTGTTTTTAATCACAAAATATTCAACATGTAGGTTAACATTACTCCAGTTTTGAAATGTTTACAATGAAGATAATAACGCTTCCACTTTATAGGGTTCTTATATGGACCCAGTGAGATAACACATGGGAAGTACTAGCATAGCGCCGGTGAATCCTCTGTTGTGTTAGCTATAGGAGCAGCTGCTACTGCAGTGCTAGTAAATGCTCTTTTCATTGTATTTCAGCCACGAGGGCTTCACAGGATCCAGAGGTTCATTTCTTTGGTCACAGTACAATGTTGGAATTGGGAGGGGAAATAATGACAACAAATTGTTGAATAGTGAAAGCCCCAGTACATATTTGGATAGTACGCAAATCCTATGGTCCTGAATTTGGGGACTTCTGTCCATGCTCTAAGATGCTTTATCTTTTCAGTGTTCCTGGGAGCCTCCAAGCCACTCTCCCTCTGTGATGCCTACAACAACTGCTCTCCACAATTTGATGGAGTTTTAGCATTGGTGGAAGACCTTTCAGGTACAACCTCCACCCTGCTCAAGCATGGCTCTAATGAACACTGGTCTAGTAGCAAGGAGCAGGAATTTTAAAGCTAGATTTAATAAGCAATAAAGAGGTTGTTAATGAAAGACATCCTAAAACTCTGCTTCCCTCTGTGAATTTGTTCATTCTCCTCCCTGCAGGCTGGGATTCTTTGTTTCCTCATAGTCTCTGCCCCTAACTCATCTCTCCAGTTTCAGGTGGTACTTGGTTTTGGTTTACTGTGGTGATGATGGCCCTGTTTCTATAAGAAGTTCCAGTGTCTGATCCTATGGGTAACCTCAGCGTCTTAATAACCAACTACCAAATTTTTGGAGGACAAAGCTGCTTGGCCTGGTTTAGGTTGAGTGTCTACCCACTGGTCTATAAGCTGTTGTGGGATGGTGCCTGTAGTCATCTGTGGTGGGCAGAATAGTGGCCTCCCAAGGAATTCCGTGTCCTAAACCCCAGTATCTTTGAATATGTTACATAACTAGCAAAAGGGACTTTGCAGATTTCATTAAAACAAAGATCTTGAGATATAAAGATTTTCCTGGATTATCCAGGTCAGGTCAATATAATCACAAGAGTGCTTATAAAGGAAGGACAGAGGCAAGAACAGAGTCAGAGAAGGAGATGTGATGATGAAGGCACTTTGGAGTAATGTGGGGCTGTAAACCAATGAACACAGGAAGCCTCTTGGGGCCAGAAAAATGAAGGAAATGGATTCTTCCCTAAAGAGGGAATAAATTTGTAAAACTGTAAGAGAATAAATTTATGTTATTCTAAGCCACTAAATGTGTGGAAATTTGTTACAGCAGCAATGACCCCTTTTGGATGTAGGGGCAGTTTCTGGAGGAAAGCTACCCTCCTCTGTGGTCCCAAGACCTCAGAGAAATCAAAAGTAGCTTCTCAAAGTTTAGGGACCTCTTGCCTTACATTTTCTAGCTTTTTTCTGCCTCTGAGTAGGCTGAATGAATAACCACTAGGTTCCTCTTACATGTCAGTAGAAGCTCTCTTTATTTCCTGGGGGTAATAATAATAACTACTTCATGGGAATTTTTGTGAGTACTAATTTAGATAATACCACATGTATTATTACTTATGTGTGTAAAGTTACTGATAACAATGTCTGGCACAGAATAAATGCCAATTATTATGAACCCTACCGATAAGATGTACAACCTTGATGGTTGTCACTGAGGCGATAACTAGATTGAATGAAGTTGAAAGCTTATTGCCCAATTTTCATGGCTCAAAAATTTTTCTGTGTTATACTTATTTAGGCATTGCAACAACAGGGTAGGATGTATTATCTCCAACTTATAGGTGAGAAAACTGAGTCTCAGAGAATGTAAATAACTTGTCCTAAAGTGGGAGTGAGAGAATGTAAATAATTTATCCAAAAGTGGGAGTGTCAAAGCTAGAATTCAAATGTACGTCTTTGGCTTTAACACTAAGTCTGTTTCTAGGACATTATGCAGACTCTCAGTGCAGCAAACCACTAGTCTCCAGAGCACTGCCCCCATTTCTAATGCATGATATTTTAGAAGGTGGTAATGATATGAAAAATCTTGGCGACACAGCAACATGAAAGCACTGGGTATGTGAGCATTGTCAAAGATTCAGTAAGCATGCATATTGCTATGGAGTGAATCGTGTCCCTCTAAAACTCACATGTTGAAGCTCTAACCCCCATTGTGACTATATTTAAAGATAGCACCTGTGAGGAGGTAATAAAGGTTAAATGAGGTCATGAAGTTAGAGCACTAATCCAACAGGGGTGGTGCCCTTATTAAAAAAAAAAAAAAGGAAGAGACACCAAAGTTCTCTCTCTCTACCATGTGAGGGCACAGTGAGGAAGCAGCTGACTTCAAGCTAGGAAGAGAGTCCTTACCAGGAACCAAATCATCCGGCACCTTGATCTTGGGCTTCCCAACCTCCAGAACTGTGAGAAAATATGTTTTTGTTGTTAAGGCCCCCAGTAGACACATGTACAATAGTGGCATCTCCTCTCTTCCTCTTGGTACTGTTATTCTGCTTTATTTTTTTTTTTTCCAGCTCTGGGTATTTCAGGATGTGTTCCTATAAATATGAAACACCATTCTTCATTTCATGTCTAACATACATGCATTCATTCTACCAATATTTTTGGAGAGTAGAACTTGTGTTGCATGATGGAGATGAAAAATCAGGAAGGATAGACCATAGTATTATGGTGGAGCTTCCAGCGTAAAAATACAGGATGTGTGTGTGTGTATGCACATGCCTGTGTATGAGTGCATGTGCATGTGTGTGAGATCTATGAGTAAGACATGAAGAGAAGAAAGGGAAAAGGGTGATGAAAGTGGCAGAATTAGTACTATAGATTGAACAGAATACAACAATGTCTCTTATGTCAGTCTTAAGGAAAAACGTAATGCTCTTGGGTGAAGTCAAGGGAAAGAAAGGAATGAGGGCTTTAGAGAAGACAGTAAGAAGAAAGGTCCATAAAGATGTCTTCTGCTCTTCCAGACAACTTTTTTTCTTAGACTAACACCTGATACCTTAGCTGGTCCTGCAAAAGATGCTTTAACATTCTAGTGCTTCCGATGGTTGATACAACAGAACTAGAGTCCCTCCTCAATTTTATCCTTGAAGCCCCATGTATGGACAGTGATAATTTGAGGAGCAGTGTAAATTTGTGTGTACTTCAAGGAGAACAGATAGAAAAGTTCAGCTATGGAATTTTTCTAGGAGTTAATCTTAACCTTGCAAACAACATATTTGACCAGAGAAAGGCAGTAAAGTATTCTTTGTTCCTTCTTTCCTGAACTACAGATTCTTGTTCCTGTCCCAGGGAAAGCCATGCACTGACTGTCACGAGACCTCCCAAACCTCTCTGCTTCTTTCCATCCTTAATGCCACTCTGTAGGTTTAGTCCCCCATCACCTAATGCCAACATAACTGATGCCAATATCCACATTCCAATCATTCTCGCCAACACCACAGGTATGATCTTGTGACTTGCTGTGTAAAACCTTTCAGTGACTCTCCCTTGCCCTCTGCATCAAGCCCAGTGTCCTCAGAGGTCATCAAAGACCCTGTAGGCTTCAGCTATACTAAAGTATTTACAGTTGCCGGAAGTGGCACACTCTTCCTTATCATCAGTTATTTTGCACATGCTGTTCTCTCTGCCTAGAAAGGGCTTCTTCCCCTTTCTTTGCCTGGGTAGCCCTACATTCAAGTCTTCCCGTAGATATCAACCCTCCTGGATAGACTTCCTTGAGTCCACATCAGAGAAGGGAACCACTGTGTGTTACCAGAGCACCCATAACTCTCAGCACGTTGGATTGGGATTGTCTGTTTAGTTATTTCATATTACTAGAAAGTAGGTGCTAATGGTAGGGACTGTGTATTGTTCATTATTCACTACAGTCTTCATTATGTTCTCTCCAACCAACTTCCTTTCTGTGCCTCAAACATATGTCAAACCTTCTGTTGGCTCACTTAGGTCCAACCAGAAATATCTATTAAATACCAGGTGTATGTCTGGAACTGTTTCAGGTGTTAGAGCCTTAGCGGTGAACTCAACAGAAAGTCATTCTTGCCCTTGTGGATCTTCCACTGTTGTGGGGCTGAGGCAGAAAATAAACAGAAGCAATAATGAAAATGTAGAGGATATAGATAAGATAGGGAGTGCTGGTGACTGGAGAAGGGTACAGTCTTAACTAAGGTGACCAGTAAAGGCCTCACTGAAAAGGTAACATTTGAGCAGAACATATAAGAGAACTGGACTTGCAGATATTGGGGGAAAATGAAAGCAATCCAGATGGGAAGAGTTCCAGCTGCACAGTTCATGCTATTATCTCTCTCATCTAGTAAACAAACAAAATAATCCAACTCATTTTTTAACCCACTGTCCCCTCCAGCTACCTTTCTATTTTTCATTGCTGGCTTTCATTCTGTATATCGTCTATGTCCTGGACTATGTCTTATACATATTTATTTGTTTGCCTCTTGCCTGTTCCCCTAGTAAATTACAAGCTCCATAAATATAGGGATTTTGTCCATTTTATTCACTGCTATATCACCAGAACCTAGAATAGTGCTTAGGTAATAATAGGCACCTGACAACTAATTTTTAGTGGACAAATAATAAGTTTTGAAAGAATAAGTGAGTTAGAATTCCTATACTTATTGACACGTTATCATTAAGTATATTTTATTCTGATTTCGCTTCCATGAAATCTTAACTTCTGAAAGGTTTTTTTTTGGCTTCTGGACTACTATATTTAAAATACAGTGAAAATGATTGTTTTTTACAGAAAGAAAAATGGCTCTTAACTTTTCTCACCGACTATACTTAAAGAATATTTCAATGTTAGCAAAAAAAAAAAAAAAAAAAGATCAGTCATTCACCATTTATGGATAATGGCCTGAGTTTGATCAGGTGATTTTTTTGTAGGAGTGCTGCTGCCTCAAGTATGTGGGAAAGACAGCTGGATTGTCAAAATATACAACAGTAGCGAGTGCATCTGGCTTTAAGCTCAGCTTGAGGCAGGGCACAAATGATGCCATTAAGACACCTTCCTCAAACCTAGAGCATGCCAGTTTCCCCTCCAGAGGGCAAAAAGGAAAGCTCTTTCCCAGAAGAACTTATGTCAAACATAAGTCTGATGGAATCAAATCATTGTGGCCAGTGAATTGTTATGCTCAGGGGCTGATGTGGGATAAGCATGGCCCCCAGGGGAAGATAAGGAATAGTCCCCCACAAAGGCTACAGGGGTGCTGTGGAGAAGCTTCCCAATATGTAGAGAAGGAGATGACTACTATGCCCCATCTAATTGTTTCCAATCTTGGCCTTCTATTAGAACCACCTGGGATGCTTCTTCATCCATAGGATGCCAATTTGAGTAATTTCTGCTTCAGTCACAGTGGAGTGAGCTAGAACCAGACTTATTTCCTCACCATAATCAAATAAAAAAATGGACAAATACATAAAACAATTGTTTTAAAAAATTAGACAGCATCAGAGGAAGACTGTGCTCCTTAGAGAGGGGAAACAAGTGAGATGAGTCCTATGACTATCCAGAATTTATGCCCAGGGGAACTTTACAGATCATGGTGCAGAAATGACAAGCCCTAGCAGAGCATGAGGGTCTTAAGGTCTTAAAAAGTTGAGAAGACATGGATCAGAGGCTGAGGAAGCTGAGGTTTCTGGAATTTACAGCACAAAGAACTGGAGATAAAGGAGCTATTAAGAAAAAGCTCCAGGAATTTGCATATACATTTCCATGAATCTCCTCCTGAAGGATAAACCATGTACATATAGGTTGAGATTCCACAGGCTAGAGAAAAGCCAGCCAGGAAGCTCTATTACTGACAGGTCCCAGATTCACAAAGAATTGGGAGAAGTTTCATTTCTGGCTGGGTGGAGATGAGAGTACTCACTGACCATCCGTGACATTTAGCAGAGACCGCAAAAGAACAAGGGTCTCTACTACTCACACCTGAGCAGGTAATTCAACCAGTGTGGAATAGTACTAGTAGGAGAAGCAGTAGTTGTTCTTAATTTAGTCAGGACTTGATAGAATCCAAAAGCCCATTTTTCCCCCCAGGATACAAGGACATGAAGCCAGAATTTAGGAGAGAAAAAAATAAAAGAGAATAGTATTGATAACAGCGTTGATTAGAGAAAACCCCATTACATATTTTTCTGGTGTCAAATTCTGCAGTCCTGGCAGGTAACACTTCTTCTGGTCTCTACATTTTTCAAAAATATTCTACATTGAATTTATATTCTCCCTTTCCTGCACCCTGCCTCATCTCTATAAATTATAATTTTATTCTTCCTTTACTGTCTGTCATAAATGCCATAAAGTCATCCTGAGCATCCTTCTAACACCAAACAAACGGGATCATCCCTCCTCTGAACCATTTTATTTGAATGTCCTATGGCTTCCAAACTTTCATGAGTACAAATGAGAGTATTTTAGTATCATGAAGTAGTAATTTTTCACAGTAATCATATTTCTTAATCACTGTGAGACACTTCCCCAAGCACACGTGAACCGTATCTCATTTAACCGTGACAACAAACACGTGGGATGGGAACTCTTATGACCCCCCCCCACCCCTTTCTCTACTCAGGAAATTGCGGCTTAGAGCGCTGGTAAGTAGCAAAACCGCGAGTTGAACACAAGCAGTTCGGCTCCAGAAAACAAGTTCTTCAGCTCCACAACAGTAAGTACTTTGTCTGTTTTTCTTGATTAGAAGCTCCTTGTACATGAAGGCTGTGTCTTTTTCATCTTTGTATGCCCTGCACTTAATAATAGTGTTTTGTCGGTAGTTGGTTATTGGAAGAAATTTGTTGAATGAATAAATGAATTCATGCATGAAAATTATAAGTATCTTTTGAAAGGCGATGGTGTTATAATTCATACTAGGTATAAATGATGCCTGCAGGGTAGGAGGTATCTTATTGATGTGTTGTCTGGTGCTTTTCTGTTTAGTAAATATCAGTTGTGTTAAATTGCTTTTGATTTTTTTAAGATTATCTATTCTCTTTTCTGTGCTAAGATTTCTAAACCAAGTATACTTTTTTGACACATGAAACAGATTATGTTTTCAGAGCTGGCCAATTTAGGGATCAATATTCTCATCATTAAACATGAAATTGTTTTATAGAGTCAGATTTGGTAAATTGAGAGAGGAAAATAGAGTCATTGAAAAGCAGCCTCCCTCAGCTCCTCTAGAGGGAAAAATACCAGTTCAAGAGGAAAAAGGAAAAAGAAGGAAGACAATTACAGGCAAAACCACAAGCTTAACAGGCTCAATGATTTTTTTTATTTCAGAACTCATTTTCGTGCATTTATTTTCCCTTATTTTAAAGCTGAAAATGAATAGGGAATGGCATGGTAATAAAGAATTTGAAATTGCGAGTTTTTTCAGTTAAATTACTATATGGCTTGAACAGAGAAAACCAGGCATCTTTTATGTAAAACCTCGGAGTGAGTAGTGGAAGGAGAGTGATGAATTATCCCACATCCTTTTTGTACCTCGCTTCCCTCCACAGTTAGACTTCTTAACCCCAGACTTTGCGCCCTGAATCTCCCCAGCGTGTCAGAGGGTCTGTGTGGTGAAGTGCAGCAAAGTAACAAAATTTAGTGCACAATTAACAAAGGTTTAGCATGAAAAGGACCAATAAAACACTATTGATCCACTTCTGGTTTGAACAAATGTTGTACAATGAACCGTAAGAAATATTGTTCTTTAGAGAAACTGTAAATTTTATGACTTTCTACTTGTCCTTATTTTAGAAGTTTGGATTTGCACTTAAAGTGTCTTTGTCAAAATTAGAAACAAAGTGAAAAATTAAGAGGCCTTTATGTCTAGTTTCACGTTTTAGGGATTCACTGGGAGGAAGAAGGGCCCAACCTAGAAGCTGCCGGGAGATGACATTGGTGCTTCACTGCATCAAAGAGCCCAAGTGGCTGGAGGCAAAGCTTGCCCAAGGGCCAGTGGGAGTCATACTCAATTGAAAATCAAAATTGTTAAGGAAGGAGAAATATTCAGCAATAATTCAGTGTGATGAATGGGAGCCCTCTGTCAGTATACTAGGCGAGAGACAGGGAGCCAAGGGGACGGGAGACGTGAAACCAGTCAGGAAAGTGCAAGGGGATTGAAGGAGTAGTTCAAGGCTTGGGGCTGGAACCCTTAGCCGAGATGCCAAGAGCTTACCCTGATGCAGTAGCGCCAGCCACACGTATGGGAGTGGACCAGCCAGCTCAAAGGCGTAAACTAGTCCCAATACTTTGCAAACGTTGCCCCCTCTGATGGCTTTTTGGATTTCCCAATGTTCAAGGTGATCTTTGCTTCCTTTTTACTCTTGAGACATTTATCTCTAATGCTCCAGTGTAATTCAGTTATTATTCATCTTTTACCATAGAATGGCTCTAGGAACAGATAACCTGGCCCCAGATCTTAGCGTCAACACTTTTTTAGCTGTGTATCTGTAAGCAAATTATTTAATCTCTCTGTGCTTCTATATTTTCATCTCTAAAATGGAGTTGTTAAAAGTTTCCAGATTTCATAATATTTTGAGAAAATTTAATAAGTAAATAAATGTAAAATTCTTAGAATAGTAACATTTAAAATTAATATATTCATTATCATCTTATATTTTACCGTAATATCTAGTATAGTGCCTGACACATTTTCAGTGATCTGTGAATATCTAGTGAATTGGTGAATGAAAGGTCATGAATCCTAAATTTGTAAAGTACGTGCAAAGGTCAAAATAGTCACCTCTGGTAGGGATAAAAATGAACAATATATATAGGCACCATCCACTTTTTAAAAGTTGTCAGAAGTGTTAATTCCAATCTATGATAGGGCTAGTGGAATATTTTTTACTGCATTTACACAAAGAAAAATTTCTAAAGTTTAAAGAAAGTGTTTTTCCTGATGATTTTGACTTTAGGTAAAAGTATAGGCAGAATCATTTCCTGAACAAGTGTGTGCTGACCTACTTAATCACATCTTGATGCAATGTTACAAGCCAGGGCCAAAAGAAATCTTAATTTTGGGGCTGCTGTGGAACCATTCTTGGTTACACCAGGAAGTCAAATCAGTGGAACAATTCTTAACAGAGTTTCAGCGAAGTCCAGTAACTTGTAAGTAGGCAGGTTGGCGCCTGTTGAGGCAGGAAACTGTGCCATAGGTTATGTGGTGGGTGTGGCGGTGATTACTGAACGGGGCGGACCCTAGAGTCCACAGAGAAGGAAAAGTAACTCAGCCTCCTGATCTTGATGCTGCTAGTGGGTCTTTGAACGTGTATTCTTATTTTTATTTATTTTTGTCTTTGCTTAAGAACGAGCCGAAAAGTTATTGAAAGAGACAGCACATGGTGCCATCACACGTTACCCTTAGGCCTCTGATTCAGTTTTTCCGTATCTTTCCATCTGAATTCTACAGGTTATTTTGAGTGCGTTTTAGAATTCCTTCGGAAAGTTTTAACCCGTTGGATTGTTTCAAATGTTGTTACAATGTATCAAAACAAGGCAGAGAGACTTTGCATTTGTATCACATTAATTTCAGGTGACCACAAAGTATCTACAAATGATCCATTCTCTTAGTGTGACGTTCTTCCCTGGAGCTCGCAGTCAGTCTCCCTTACCTTTGACCGTTCTCTCTTACTCAACCCCACTTAACCACAGTTTCTACTGATGCCTCCTTTTCTGTGTCCTCTTGTCTGGAATATTTATAATAGACTAATTCAGTGACTGTTCTGCCTCTGGTTTCTGGCTCCTTTGGTTGACCTTTCACATTGCCTTGAGAGTTACTTACTAAAACAGAAGTATGAATGGAACTCTCTCCAGCTTTAAAATTTCTAACTTATCTCTGTTGCTGAGGGAGTAAAATCTAAACACCCCAACCTGTTCCTCAGAGGACCCCAGCACTTGGCTTTCCACGAGCAACACTGTACCTCCACCTCATTCTCACCAGTTTAACAGTGCACTCAAAAAGTATTCTCGGGGCTTCCCTGGTGGGGCAGTGGTTGAGAGTCCGCCTGCCGATGCAGGGGACACGGGTTCGTGCCCCGGTCCGGGAAGATCCCACATGCCGCGGAGCGGCTGGGCCCGTGAGCCATGGCCGCTGAGCCTGCGCGTCCGGAACCTTTGCTCCGCAACGGGAGACGCCACAACAGCGAGAGGCCCACGTACCGCAAAAAAAAAAAAAAAAAATTCTCCCACATGCCCATGCCAGTCTTCTCTTACGGTTGTGCTAACACGCATGAACAATCATATCTAAATTAAGACTCGTGTAAGTGATAGCTTCTACGGCCACATGGTGGGACCCTAGAACCCCATGAAGACTGCCACAGCTGAGCCTTCTCCAGAATAGAGAGTAGTACATAAGGAGATAAAATAATGCCGAGAAAGGGCAAAATGTCTTCCTAAAACACAAATTTTAACCCACAGTAAATAAATAATTACATTTCATATTTGTGAAAAGTGTAGTAGAATTGCTCTTGCCATTTGAGCTCCTTAGCGTTTCTTCCTTGAATGGGGAAAGGCTTATTCCTTTATAGGAGCCATGTGTTTCAAATATTACACCGTATTTCTGCCTCCTTAGCTCCAGGTGGTTGATCTGGTGTGTATCTGACCTAAGCCAGGTGAGTCAGAGCCTTTTCTTGTGATTTTTCAACAATACTGGGACATGAAAGACTGCCTCCTTCATGTGTAGAAGGGAAGCCGGGGGCACTTAACGTGGTGCAAGTATCTTGCTCTTCCTGTATTTTAATGAAGATCCCCTTTTTGCCTAAATTAGTTTGATCTTGGTTTCCGTCATATGTTCCCGAAAAAGTGCAGGAAAAATATGGATATATTAAGGAATTGGATCCAAACTGTTTTTGAAATTGTGGGATATAAAACTCCAAAGACATTTTGAATTTATAGGAGACCACTCAATTCTTCCTGGATTTCTCAGAATATGGCTTCCACTTTACGATTAGGGATAGTTGCTGTTGTTGGAGCATATTTTTCTCCTACTGCTATTGAAGTATACTTGACAAATAAAAATTGTGTGTATTTAAGGTATATAAGTGATGTTTTGATATACATATACATTGTGAAGTTATTACCACACGCCCATCACTTCACACAGTAAGTTTGGTGTGTGTGTGTTGCTAAGATCAACTCTTGTTAGGAAATTTCCATTATATAATATAGTATATTATTAACTAAAGTAGCCATGCTGTATATTAGATCTCCAGAATTTACTGATCCTGTATAACAGAACCTTTGTACCCTTCAACCAATATCTCCCCATTTCCCCCTGCCCTTAGCCCATGGTAATCACCGTTCTACTCTTTGCTTTTATGAGTTAGACTATTTTAGATTCCACATAGAAGTGAGATCATGCCATATGTGTCTCGCTGTGTCTGGCTTATTTTACTTAGCATTGTGTCCTCCAGGTTCATCCATGTTGTCAGAAATGGCAAGATTTCCTTCTTTTTAAGGCTGAACAATATTCCACTCTGTGTGTACACACATAGATACCTATAGATAAGTATACACACACACACACACATACACACACACATTTACTAACACATTTTCTTTATCTGCGAATCCTTCTCACTCGATTTGCAATATAAATAAAGATGGGAAACTGTAATAATTGGTTTCCTTTCTAGCTTTAGGAGGGTCACTCAATTTGTCTTTTTTTTTCAACAAATGAGACTAATACTATCTTTTAGTTTATACTGGTACCAAATAATTTTTAATGAGTTTGTGTTTAAAATATGTACCTCTTTCACTTGTTTTCAAATGAAAAATCATTATACTTATATCTTTTGTACATTAATTGGAAAAATAATTGTGGATAACAATATTAAAGTTCATTGCCAACATTTTTTTCCTCTTAATTATATTCTTAACATCACGCATCCCAATCTTGTTCCCCTACTTGCTATGAGCTCTTCTTTTTTTTTTTCCCCCCAAGCGGTCCTGGTGTTCTAAGGCACATTTGACTTTACTTGCGTGATGGTATTGCCCGTTAGTTTTTACAAATAAGAACAAAGTTGTGTCTATACAACTTAGAGCCTATTAGAAGTTACTTCACTTTGTAAAGTATTATGTATGTATATTATTAATCTTGCCCTCTCTGTCCTTCGACCTTTGTCTGGAACATCGGTGCAGTGTTCCAGCTATTGATGCAATGGATGAGATTTTGTGGGCCCCAGGGCTGATGGGGGAAGTCCCCACCTGAAAACACTGGAAAGATAGGAACTGGAAGATTGAATTACATCAAACACTGTGCAGGGACATGGATGTTCAAAATAGTAGTAAGATAATCAAGAAGATAGTAGAATCCCAGTGGATTAAAGAGTCTGATTAATGGGAATGTGCAGCCACAAGCCAGCAATCAGTATGGTGCCTGACAGTTCATTCATTACTATTTGATATTATCTACTACTATTTGATATTATCTACTACTATAACTACTATTTGATATTATCAAGTGCTGTTCCAGGCACTGAACACAGAATAACGAACAGAAGAGGAACAACTTACCTCTCTTTAGAAGCTATCATTAAATACTCAGTGAATAAATGAATGGCTGTAGAAGGATGAAAGAATTAACAATGCACATTTGCAGAGTGTCAAATTGCAGAGAGGAGCATGAGCAGAAGAGGAGGTAAAAGGGTGAAACAGAAAAGACAGAGATTCTGACATTTATCTTTAACAGGACAATCTGGAAATGTGAGTTTGATGAGTGGAGGCTGATATAAAGTCACAGAAAGGTAGTGGATAATTCGCATGATATGTTGTCCATATCACTAGATGTAGGTCAGGGAATAAATAATTTGGCAGCCAGAATTCGGTGTTTCAGTTTTTCTTCATCTTTTTCACTTTTTTTTTTTTTTTTGCGGTACACGGGCCTCTCCCTGCTGTGGCCTCTCCCGTTGCGGAGCACAGGCTCCGGACGCGCAGGCTCAGCGGCCATGGCTCACGTGCCCAGCCGCTCCGCGGTACGTGGGATCTTCCCGGACCGGGGCACGAACCCGTGTCCCCTGCATCGGCAGGCGGACTCTCAACCACTGCACCACCAGGGAAGCCCTTCACTTATTTTTTAATACAGTAGGTCTGGGGGGTGTCATCATTCCTTCTAATGAGTGGGCCCCCTCACAGAAAATCACTGTAAGCCAGAACCCTCTCTCGTAATATTGCACAAGATGGACGTTATTTCCGTTGGACTCCACTAGACTACGATCAGCAGAAGCAGTACATTGACATGCTCAGTTCAGCAGATCTTCCCTGCCGCCTGGACCAGTAGACAATGGTCCTAGTCACTAGGTTTTTTTTTTTCACAACTGATACAGATTCCCTTTTTTAAGGCAGCACATTCCCAGGGAACTGTATCCACTGACAGCTGGGCCATCGTCACACCATGTCAGCAGTCGTCTGAACCATGAGTTCCTGTTCAGTGAGTTTGGGTTAGGGGGATCTCCTAGTCAGTTTTCTCTGAACAGAAACTGTCACCTTTTTAATAAAATATGAAAATATTTACAATCACCATTTTTATACATGTGTGAGGCAGTGTGTTATCCCCTTAAATCAAGCATGAAAATGATGAACTGTCTGAGAATTTAGCAGTTATTCAGGTCTGTCCTCATATATGTCTGTGTGCAGCTTTCTTTTAGCTGTTTTATTGTTTTACTCTTATTTTGCTGTTTGCTCTAATCTTATTACAATAATGTCAGTATTGAATTCTATTATATATATATGTTGCAAGCAAAATAAAGGTGACAGGAAATATATTCCGTTATGCCAACTGTTTTCAGTTACTGAAGCTTATTTGAGATCATTTTTATTGTGTTTATTTAGCTAAGCAATCAAGTAAAGCAGGAAGCATCATTTGTTTTTTTTATCAGATTTGTAAATAATCCCAGGAAACCCCAGAAGGCTATAAAGAAATTTAAAAGTTTATTTGTATTTTCAAATTAATATTGTTTCTAATGTTCAGATATGAAAATCAAATTTATATCAGAAAAAAAGTTCATAAATTAATTATCTGAGAATAAAGGAAATCTGCCCATTAAAACTTGTTTGAAACAAAGAATTAGATACCTTTTCTGTTATTATTTTTGAGCAAAGGGAACTTTCATTTTAAAATGTACCATAACATTATTTCAGTATTTTAATTCTCTGTGGATTCACCTCAGACATTTACACACTTATAATACGTATGGGAAAATACTGTGCAGATCACTTTTTAAATAATTCACAAAACAAAATTAAAGTATTTTCCATTCTATGCCGATTTGCAGTCCAGGTGACAAAATAAGAAAATATTTACCATCACCATTTTTATGTATGTGTGAAGCAGTTTGTTATACCCTTAAATCAGGCATGAAAATGATGAATTATCTGAGAATTTAGCAATTATTCAAGTCTGTCCTCATATGTAGGTCTGTGTGCAACTTTCTTTTAGCTGTTTTATTGTTGTACCCTTATTTTTCTCTTTGAGCCTTTTACTAGTTTGTATAGCATTCTGTTATACACGTACTTTGCAAACAAAATAAAGGAATGAGGAATAATCTAAATAAAGACTTGTTTCTGAAGCTGGTCCTTTGTAAGTATTTACAGTGGAAGTGAAAATTGGAGCTAGCCAATTCCTCCTTAATGGGTACTTTGTGAAGGATGGTTCCTTAGCTGTATTGTAACTGCGCAGTCAGATTGTTTCCTCTGAAACTCATTCTTACAGCATCCTTGAGAATTGCTGTACTCCCCTGCCAAGGAGCTCTAAGTGGAAGTAGCAGTTGGAAGGGCAATCCCCTCTTGTCTATGCCCAGGTTGGCCCTTCATTGTCACCCCCAGAGGTATCCTAATAGAAGCTTCCCTCCCACTCATAGCCTTGTCGTTAGACATACTCTGCTGAGCTCCGAGGTAGTTCTAATCCAATTTTGAAAGAGAAGGAGGAGATAAGCTGAAAGAAAGACACATGACATGCTGAGGGAGGAAATGGCTGGGGAGATGTGAGGCCTGCTTCCTTGTCTTCCAGGCTCCCTAACCACCTTGAAGGGCCCTCCTTTCTCTGGCTTTGCTTTACTACCTTTTCTCTTACTCAAGGCTCTTCACTGGTACTTCAGAGATTTTGCTTCTGATAGCAACATCTCCTCTGAGGAAATTCCTTTGGATAAACTTGGCAGGAGTGTGAGGCACTTCATTAGAAGGCTTCCCGTTGTGTCTGCAGACTGTGAGAAAACCACTGTTGATAAACTACTCAGAATTACAAGAAGAGACAATCTGAGCTGTCGGGGTTCACAGGAGGGCAGTCTTTCTGTTTCTGAGCCTTTCAGTCGCAGAAACTTGATTTTTTTCATTTGCTCCCAGAGTAAGAAGACTCGGAGGGAAGCAAGAGTCAAAATAATTAAACTTATCCTGTGTAGTCAGTAAACTAACAAGGCCAATCCATTTAGGTACAATATGTGTGGCCACCTTCAAAGTGCTCGAATCTTCATTATCTAGGCTAATATCTTGGCTGAGTACTTGGGAAACCAAATGTCTAACCAGGAGGTTGCTGGGTGAGCACAGCATTAGGGCAGGGGCATGGATATGGGGCAGGCAGTTGGACAGTTGTAGTACCCATGCTAGAGTAAAGAACATGAGTTTGGACTCACAGTTACCTCAATCCAAAGTTTTTGTTCCTCTCAGAACTTCTTTACACTCCCTGAGCTCCAGTTTTCTCATCTAGAAAGTGCTCAGTAAGTTACAGTATAATATAGCATTACCATCATTCATCATCATGGGTATGATTCATCTAAGCAGCCTGGAGGTACATCCTTGGTCCTGCAAAGAGCTCACTCTTTTAGCAGGTGGTATGCTCAAGTTTACCTGAGGCAGTGGATATTTATATATATATGGATATTATATATATTACATATATATATACTGGATATTATTGGCTAAGTACTAATAAGTTATTCCTGTCTGATCTTCATCTTCCTAGATTCAATGCAAATTAGCAATGTTTTTCCTTTACAATATCCCAGAAAATGCTTTTATAAATTATATTTTCATCTGCCTGAGGTTTGAGAGGTGTATTATTTTCACTGGAAAATTTCAATCTCTGTGAACTTCATTTGCAAACTTGGAATTAAAATGCCTGTGCGATAAAATGGATGTGGATATTTGGGGATTGAATGAGAGCATCTGTTTTAAAATGCCTAGTACACTGCCTGGTGCATAGTAGTTTCTTTAACAGTGCTAATTGGATCTACTGCATGTTTAAAAAGACATTCCTTGGAGTGGTTACTCTCACTGAATTATACTGACTCCTGTTAGTTTCTGTTGAAGGGAGTAGCATTTTCTGGACTTGCCTCCAGTTTAGGGAGGATATTGTGTACTTTGAGGCCATCATGTCTGATATTATTGTTCCCCTTAATACATAATTAAGAGGTATGTAAGAGGAAATGGGAGAAAAACCTTTAGACCCAGCAAGCAAGGATAAAATCCCCAAATCTTCTTAGATATTTGTTTCAATAAAGATCTTTTCTATTTTAGTGAATGATTCATTAGAAAGAAGGAATTCAAATCAGTAGTGGTTAGTCATCTGGACATACTACCTTGTATCATTTATTTCCTCAAATCCAGAGTCAATTTTGTCTTTTAATTATAAATAGTTACGTACACTGGCATGTAATTTAAAATTTATTCTGTCATTTCAGTGGAGCTTATTTTACAGAAAAAGAAGTAATTCATTTCCACGAACACATATTGGGTATATCCTATGTGCACAAGTTTTATGCTGGAAGTAGCGTAAACAATCTTGTGTTTTAAAAAGTCCATTCTGACTATCGGGTGAACACTGAAGAAAAAAGAGTAGACATAAGGAAATATGACTTGTTAAGGTTGTGTGCAAAGGTGAAAACTAAGGGAGTTTAAGTAGGAACGTATGGGACCCTCTTAGAGGCATAACTTTTCATGCGTGATCCTTTCATGTTGCATGTGGCTTCTGTTTCCTGTTACATCTGGATTCCTGGCTCCAGGTTATTGAATTTGCTGGAAATCGAAGTACAGAGCAACTAGATTCTTATAGTAAATGTATGGTATTATCAAGGTAAACTTGTTTCCCCAAAGCTGGAAACCATTATGTGTCCATGGCTTACATATTTTTCTTAAACGAATCTGAATGCTCTCATAGAGCTTCTCTCCAAATAAATAAGCTACCAATAAATAAAGTACCAATGATGAGAATTTCTGACTGGAATTCACAGAGGAGAATTAAAATTCAATAGCAGTTGCAATATACTCATACTTTTCCCTTCTGCCTTCGAACAGCTGGGGAGTCGGTGATTGAAAAGTAAAGCAAATTATTTCTAAAGCTTCTCCTAAAAGTAAGAAATGAAACAAGTTGAGTTTTCTGTTTTTGTCTTTCCAGTTTTCTTCATTGGAGAAAAACTGTGTTTCATTCCAACCTAATATTGTGTTCTTCCTTGTAATCCAATATTAGGGCATTATTAGGATGAGATTGTTATCTCTGTAAGTGCAGTTGAAACATATTGAAAGTCTGTAGGTGTTTGAAAAGGGAACGCTGCAAAGTGGAAATTCATAACCTTTGATTATAAATTGCACAGTGTCATTCATTAGAGCACAAAGGCTTTCTTTTCATTATGGAAACACAGGGATTTAATACAGGTAGAAAGTAATTTTGATGCCCAGAAATATAATACTCTGTGCATAAAGCCTGTGAATTTCCCCCCATCAGAAGAATAATATACTATCTATCCTGCGTCTTTATAAATAAAAACTCACTCATAGGCATGTGTCCAAGCAGAGCAAACAATACAGAAATGGAAACACCATATTTTTTCTTGCAGTTTCTTTACATTTAGATCAGCATGTGTTCATGTTTGATTTATAACCTTTACAAATTGAAATTTGACCGCACAGGAGAGGAGCGAGCTTTATTTTGAGTAGAAAAAGTGCCTTAGTAGTCTGACCCAAAGTCTCAATTTTTCTTTATGGGTGAAAAAAAATATTGCAAGTAAACAAATAGCCATGGTAATAACTAGTAGGCTATACAAATATGTTTTAGATAGAAATTTGGGCTTCCCCATCCAATCCCCTGCCTCCCCCTCTTTCTTCTCCACCACCCAAAAAGATACCATCTCCCCAGCTAGAGGCACCTGCTACATAGTGATGATTGTCAGAGCACTAGAAATAGAATGGGGTGATTAAAGCAAGTTCAAGTCTTGATTCTCCAGTACTGATTTTGGGTCTTCTTTCTAGACACTACTCTTCTCGTTTTTAAAAGACAAATACTACTATGAGAATTAAATGAATGTGTATGTGAAGGTGCTTGGTAAAGCTCTTCTCATTGTCTTGTCTCGATCATATTTGCTTTCTTTAATGAAAATTCCTTAACCATGCTCTTCTTTTTTTTCCTTTCCCAGAATATAACATCGTTCTGTAATATTGTATCCCACTACCTAATGTTAATTTAATCCCAACAAATTTAAGTTTAGGCGGGACCAAATAGCATAGCTTTAGTATAGAGGCATAGAGAAGTGTTCTCTCCTCTTAATATTTTAATCATAGATATTTGCATGTTTATTAAAATGTGAAAATTATAAACATTGACAAATTAGGAAGTGAAAATCTCTTGAAGACTACTATGCTACTGTTAAAGAGATAGACTTTTTATACGTATATGATTTTACACTGCATGTCATTTTACAGTTGACTTTTAACATATGATGACACATTTGTTCATTCAACATGCAAACATTTATTGAACATCAATGTTCTAGGCTCTGGGTTATAGCAGTAAATAATCTACACAAGGCCTATACTCTATAATTATGTTACATTATATATATATATATATATATATATTAGAATTACTATCGTTTCCACACATGGAGACCTATCTCCATGTATAGAGATACACTATAGCATATATATGCAACCCTCACAAATGGGCATTCAGGCTGTTTCCAATGCCTGACAATTTGGGGGAAAAAATGTCTTTCTGCACTGATACACAAATGTTCACGAAGTGAAAATTACTAGGTCTAAATTATTAATATTTCTTATTTTACTAGATATTGCTAGATTGCCTTGTAGGAGATTGTGCTAATTTAAACTCTCAGAAACAATAAATGTCTTATCATAGGAAACAAACAGTGAGCTCTCTGATTAAATTTTTATAACCTTATTAATAATTTTGAGGACTGTCAGTTATTTATCTTTTCCTCATTGATATTTAGGTGTTTTGCATATTATGGATATTGGTCCTTTGGTTTCTAGTTATACTGAAATTGGTTTCTTCTAAAGTTGTTGCCTATCAGTTTATGTTGTTTAAGGTAAGCTAATAGGTGATTTTTATTTTTATTTAATAGGTGATTTTTATTTTTATTTAAAATTATCAGTGTTTTTATGACTTTCAGATTTTGTCATATTTTAAACATTTCCTACCAGCAAGTTGAATCCACTTAAATTTTCTCCTAGAACATTTTTTTAAAATAAATTTATTATTTATTTTTGGCTGTGTTGGGTCTTCGTTGTTGCACGTGGGCTTTCTCTAGTTGCAGCGAGCGGGGGCTACTCTATTGTGGTGCGCGTGGGCTTCTCGTTGCAGTGGCTTCTCTTGCTGTGGAGCACGGGCTCTAGGCGCTCGGGCTTAAGTAGTTGTGGCACGTGGGCTCAGTAGTTGTGGCTCAGGGGCTCTAGAGCGCAGGATCAGTAGTTGTGGCGCACGGGCTTAGTTACTCTGTGACATGTGGGATCTTCCCGGACCAAGGCTCGAACCCGTGTTCCTGCATTGGCAGGCAGATTCTTAACCACTGCGCCACCAGGGAAGTCCTCTCCTAGAACTTTTGTATTTTCATTGTTTACATTAAAATATTTGATCCACTCTGAATTTTGTGTAAGAAATAAAGGCTCTAGCTTTATTTGTTTCAAATTGCTTCCTATTGTCCCATTGACACTTAGTTAATAGCTATTTTCTACTAAATTAAAATGTCATTTTTTTTTTTGCGGTACGCAGGCCTCTCACTGTTGTGGCCTCTCCCGTTGCGGAGCACAGGCTCCAGATGCGCAGGCTCAGCGGCCATGGCTCACGGGCCCAGCCGCTCCGCGGCATGTGGGATCTTCCTGGACCGGGGCGCGAACCCGTGTCCCCTGCATCGGCAGGCGGACTCTCAACCACTGCGCCACCAGGGAAGCCCCATATTTTCTTCTTTTTTTTAAATATTCATAATACTAGTGTCCAACTTTGTCAGTACATCCAGAATAATAATAAATAGCACTGATGATAAAAGTTACCCTTAATTTGATCTTGACTTTATTTGCAATGCTTCTACAATATCACCATCAAGTCTAAACATCATATTGACCTTTGGTATTTTATACATATATTTAGTGTGTATGTAGGTACATGTGTGCATGCATAAATATAAATTCATGTTTAGTTAAGAAAGTATTACATAATCCTCATTTGTAATGGAAATGTTGGATTTCATCAAATACTTCTTAAGCATCTACTAAAGGGATTATATGGTCTTTTTCTATTGATTTATTCCAACAGTCAGTTACAATTATTGATATGCTAAATGCTGGAATATCTTTGCTTTTCAATAATGTCAAACTTGGTCATAATGAATTATTCTCACAATATACTACTGGGTTTTGTTTAGAGTTTTTTTTTAATTGATCATAAAAAGTGAAATTAGTGTAATTTTGTCATTTCAGTGTGTTAACTTTCTCAGGATTTGGTATAAATGTTGCTCTGGATTTGTAAAATAATTAGGAATCTTCCTTTATTTTGTTATATTCTGAGATACATTAAATATCATAGGAATTATGTGTTTTTTAAGAATAAAATAATTTAATTTTGAAATCAAGTTTGGCACTACTTCAGAAAGTAGCTCTTTGAAAACGTTGTTAATATCCTCCATGATTATTGACCTGTTAGTATTTTTATCACTTCTTAAGTCAATTTTGGTAGTTTGTCTTCCTAGAAAATCAGTCATTTTATCTAGGTTTTCAAACATTTAATTTTCTCTATAACTGCAGTTCTTTTCCCTTATCAAACCACAGTCAGTATTTGTACTTTCTCTATCTTCGCTATATTGGGCTAACTAGTGGTAATTCATTGTATTAGTTCCTCTTTAAAGCACAAACTCCATAGTTTTTATTCCTAACTTATTTTTGCTTTTAATTCTTCTTTTCTCTCTTTCTATTTTCCATCAAGTCTTCAGTAGAGAGCTTCTCTTATCTTCCACCTGACAATAGGTAAGAAGCAAGATAAGTCCTAAAAGTTCTTGTTGCTGTAGTAGAGTTGCAATTTAATCCATAGGGAAGGCAAAAGATTTTTAGAGGGAATTTTCTAGAGATTAACCTGATCCTCCTGGCTACTACAGCCTCACCAAAAGGATACCACTGGTGAACTTTTTCAGAATTTCAACACCCATCTTCTTATCCATCCTACTGCCTCTTGTTAACTAGAGTTGATTTATAGTTTTGTCCTAACCTGACATTTCTAGGGATGAATAAATTATAGGCATAGAAAACAAAAAAGAATCCCCAGGAATATATTTTAATTTGATTTGATTCACACGGTTTTTTGGAAAATCAAATATCTGTCTTTTGGGGGGGAAGACCTAATTTCCCTTTTCTGGAAATCTTACTAGCTGTGTGATGTTGGACGAATTGTTTAACCTCTTTATACGTCTGTGTCCTCATCTGTAAATTGGGGATAATAATGGTAGCTACTTCCTAAGGTTATTATGAGGATCGAGTGAATTAGGTGAGTCAGTATTGCCAAAGTGCTCTGAAGAGTGCCTAGCATATCACATACAGTGAGCACTGTTTATGCGTTCATTTCAAAAACATTGAGATTACTGTGGGTGGCAGTAGGGTAGGATGATTATGTAGGAATTGTTTTGGCTCTTCTCCTTCCCAATTCTGACACATCCTAAAGGTAGAGATTGTTGCAAAAAGGAGCCCAGAGATAGCAACCTGTCTGACTATCCAGGAAGTTTAGGACCGACTGCTCACTTTTGACCTGTGGGCAGTTACATCTGAAGGGGGCTGATTGTGGACTGGCTGGTAGTTCATAACCAATGAGGGCTGTGTGCTCCTGTGGTGATTGCTACCATATGAGGGGCTGAGTGGGGATAAAACTTTCTCTCAAGATGCTATTTAAAAATAAAAAGTGGAACTTTATTGAATCATTTTTGACAGTGAAGTACAATTTTGTCCCTTCCCATATGTCTGCTCAACAAAGACATGGAAATCAGGACTAACCTTAGCACAGAGCAAATCAGCCACAGGGCCTCAGGCCCCGATAGCTTGGGAGAGAGAGAACCCTAATTAGAAAGAATTCTGATCAAGGAATCTTAGGGTACTGAGCCTGGGATAGAATAGTTTATGCCACTTTAGTTGAAGCTATTCATTGGTGGGTGGGGGGTTTGTGGGTAAAGGGAAGAATTTTTAAAATATAAAATTTATTTTAAAATATTTAAAGAATGCATAAAATTGGGAACTTCAAGACCTTCTGTTCAAATTTCATATCTGCTGAGGCGAGAGAGAAAATGCGCCGGGGAGGAGGAAGAAAGGATATTAACACATAGTTTGCTCAAACATGGAGCAAATGCTTTCCAAGTGTTCACAACAATAGGTCAGAAGCATATCCCGGAACTGAATTAGAGTACGGATACCAAGTTCTGACTCTAGCTCTAAATCAAAATTTATTCCTTAAAAAGAGATGATAATGTGGTGGTCTTGAGAAAGCAATTTGACGTTCTTAGAAAATACTGTATAAAAACATAATTTTATAGGCTACTTCAGTCTCTGCAGCGTTACAGAGCTGCTTAAAACATCCAAAGTCGATGAACTGGCGTGCAGGGCAGAAACAGAGACACAGATGTGGAGAACAAAAGTACGGACACCAAGGGGGGAAAGTGGCAGGGGGGTGGGGGTGGGGGTGGTATGAATTCAGAGATTGGGATTGACATATATACTCTAATATGCGTAAAATAAATAAGTAATAAGAACCTGCTGTATAAAAATAAAATAAAATAAAATCCCCCCCAAAGTTAAATAAATAAATAAATAAATAATAAAATACCCAAAGTCTACAAATAAATCCCTGGTACCTCATAGTTTAGACTATAAATTATCGAGTGTATAAAAAACTCCCTGTAGTTAACACTGCATATTCTACTGCTCTCAACCTTCACCTTTTCCCTACCTCCCCCCAATATCCTCTAGTAATCACTGGGGGTTTCTCATATGCCCTCCTCTTGAAACCAGGTAAGAGCACAGCATTTCTTTCTCTGGCCTAATAATACTGGTTTGGAGAACACTGTAACAAAACAATGAAGGATAGAAGAAAAGAGAAGAAAATGTTCTATGTTTTTCTGCCTGACTGGCCTCCTTCATGACCTGACGGCTCCCCACTCTTGTTCCTGCCTCTATTCTTCACTGTGTTCATTTTGAGTGGGTTGAATACCTGGGTATTGCAATCTTACCCTTCAGAGTTTTCTATTGCAAAATATCCTCACTGGACTAAATTAGCTACAGGAGTCCATCAATTTTTTAACTGGGGTTCAACTCAAGCCCGCACTGATATCATTATGTTGACCTAAACCATTAAAACAGCTAGTTATTTTACCAGCAAAACGGGTTTATTTCAGAACAGCAAAGAATTGCAGTTTGGGACATGCAATCTGTGGTGACCACGGACAAGTCCAGGGAAGGATGCCGAGGAGTGTTGTGTTATACAGGAGAAGGGGGAGGTCAGGGGGCTATTATAAACAAAGTGTCCAACGGAAGTAACTAGGAGCTCGAAGTGTACTGGCATTTCATTGGCTGAACTGTGACAGTCTCTCATTGGCTGGGCTGTTGCCAGGTGAGGGGAATACCTCCAGTTGGGGTAGTAAAGTAGTAACCTAATTCTTACTTGTTGGAGATGGAACAGTACCTTTCTTCCTGTTGGTAATGCAATTGACGTTGACTGGTAAGTAATGTTTTTGTTCATCAATTTCCACAATTTCTTTTTACATTTGTCTTTGTTATTCATGTTTGCCAAACCAGACTGTAAGCTCTCTGTTGGCAGGAGTCTTGTCTTTTGTTGTTGTTGTTTGGTTATTACTACCTCCTCTTACCCTGCCCCCATCCTCGAGCACTTAGCAGAGGTTTAAATATAGTCAGTAGGCTTTAGGCCATTCTTGGGAAACTGAATTGAATATATACCCAGCAGATAAAGTCTACCACTTACTATCCCAATTTCCCTAAAATTGAAATTGACTCTTAGAAAAAGTTTACATATTGAAACTCTTATTCCTGGATTTATGGATGCTGTTACACTGAATCCTGGAACCATACGAATCTCAATAGTGCTTTTTAAAACTTCCTATTCTCAGACTCCTCCCCTGGAAGATTCTGTTTCCTGTGAATGAGCTGGTATAGATCCTGGGAATGTGTACCTTTAACAAGCATCCCAGGAATTCTGGTTTGTAGCCAAGTTTGAGAAACACTGTGCCAACCAAGATAAGCTTATATCTGGGAAACCCTAATAAAAAAAAGTATTTTTCTCATTCAAAATAATTTATGTCATTCACAATCAAGCTTAAAGGAAATTGCAGATATTTCTATAATGCAAGACCCTTAATGCAATTATTAAAGAACTCTAAAGATCAATTAGAGAAAAACAAATATATAATATCGCTTATATGTGGAATCTAGAAAAATGGTACAGATGAACTTATTTGCAGAACAGAAATAGAGACACAGATGTAGAGAACAAACTTATGGATACCAAGGGGTGACGAGGGGTGGTGGGATGAATTGGGAGATTGGGATTGATATATATACACTGCTATGTATAAAATATATAACTAATGAGAACCTACTGTATAGCACAGGGAACTCTACTCAGTGCTCTGTGGTGATCTAAATGGGAAGGAAATCTAAAAAAGGGGATCTATGTATACGTACGGCTGATTCACTTTGCTGCACAGCAGAAACTAACCCAACAGTGCAAAGCAACTATACTCCAATAAGTTAAAAAAATGTTTTTAATCAATTAATTTTCAAAGGGTTTAAACTAATTTTATCTTTTCATCTGTTCTTCTGTATACTCTTCCATCCGTCTATTTGTCTCCATACTTTTATCTGACTACCTACTCACCTACCTATATACATCCTACGTATCTATTACTAACATTGTTGATTTAAGGCATTCCTGAACAAATAGTTTATCCTTTCGAAGTTAAGTATATGCTAGAAGTCAAAACCAAAATTTTTATAAAAACTACTTTGACCTAGAAGGTTTAAGAATTATTTCTTATTTAACTGAATTTTTCCTTTGGATTGAAATAGCTCTTGAAAATTTCTCTTGGGAATCTGAGTTGTTTGTTGCCTTTTCTTATGAGCAATTTACTAGGCAGTTCTTGTGATTAGAAATATTTACTTGCTATTGATTCTAAAGCTTCATTTTCTCATTTTTATCACTGGGTCTTCTATTTATATGCTTTTGTTCTATGCTAAATACCTCCTCTTTTCCCTTAATGTTTATCTTTCACAAGTAAAACTAAACTGAAAGCCTCCTTCTTCTTAGTCATTGGTCAGTCCATATTGAAAATGTTGAACAATTTGATTCACTAGTTCATCTATTTCCTTAACCCATTTAAGCCAATTTGCTCATTTGCCTGCTCCTTTCAACATATTTTGCAGTTCTGATCCTCTGCTATTTGAAACTGAAGAGATGTGATTTTATTGGGCTTCCATATGAAAGGGATTATCAACTTCAAGATGTGAAATATCTGTGCAAAACCAAAATAACACTGTCCTTTCTCCATCTAAAGTGTTTGGCTGGCTCTTCATTTTTCAGTCATCAGAATCTGCATTTGACTTACCAGTTTTGCTTTGTTTGACTCTCTAGGACTCTGAATTTGAATATTCCCACTGGGGCACAAAGCTAAAGGATCTAATGTATACCCAGTTAGGGATTTTCCCCAAATTTGCTGTTTATTGTTGCAATTATAGAAAATGCAAGTTGATTTCTGAGCAGGACTCACTTGCCACTCAGTTAGGGGGCATCTAACTGGTGGGATCTGGACAGATAGCCAATTGAGAGTGTTTATTCCAGAAATTCAACTTTGCCCATGTATCTGGAATTGGTCAAATTGAAATCTACTTGAATAAATTTTCAGTAACAAAACTCCATATAAACCAAATAGAAAGTGATTAATCCATAATGAGAATTAAGACTGCCAACTGAATCACAATTCTTAGATCATCTGGTCAGTTAGGAAAACCAGAATGAAAAGGCAAAATAGAAATTTACTTGGCAAGAAGGGAACCATATAAATGGAATTATTGGTGGTCTAAAGGGCAAGTGTCCTTAACCCATCAGATGGAATCATTAATACTTTGGGATATTTCTGCCGATTAAACCAAAATCCTCAGGATAGGAAGGTCAGAGAATTCTTTCCTCAGATTAATGCTAGCTATTCACTAATAAATTGAGATTCCCTTTACTTCATTTGATTAACCTAGTCTTTCTTCACATATGTAAAACTATTGATAAGGTGTTTGCTTTCTTTGACATTATTCGCCTTACCTGCCATTTTCTGATCCAGACCCTTTGTTGTATACATGAAATGTATTATGTTGTAGTTAGGATTCAAACCCAGATCTATCAATAAACCCATGACTAATTTCTTTCTCTATTTAAGATACTTATTTTAAGGAAACACTACACATATCTGATTTCAGGTGTTGGCTTCATTGCTTTCATTCTTAGAGGATAAAATTATTAGGGATTTCTGGAAACATCTTATCATTAACAGTGTAAGCTAATAATGTATGGTATGTAACTTTAATTGCCACAGAAAAAGAAAGTAAACCCTGATCAGTTTCAAAGGAAACTGGTCTTTGTGAAATACTCAAATAAAGGAAGAAAGTTGGGCAACAAAGGCAGTTTCTTTTAGTAATCCATCCATGAAAGTCTTATTTTCAGGGCAGCCTGGAAATGTGCTGAAGAAGCGTATCTATTTTTTTTTCTTACAATTTTCCAATAAGACTTCTACTTGGTTAACATTTCTAGCTAAGAATTGTGCATGACAATGAAATGTCATTACGTGCATAGACCAACATGAGATTGGAATGTATCCCATGGTGTAATAAAGTCTGCAGAAGTTAGTAATACAAATCAATACAAAATGACTCTTGGATCACTTGAAGTATTACATAATGAAGTATTATGGTTTGGGGGGAACATTTGTTTTTTACATGGGTTTTCCCAAGCATTGTAGGATATAAGCTCCTGGCTACTAAATGCCACTAGCATCCTCCAGTGTTGTGACAACCAATGTCCCTAGACCACATTTGCCAATATCCTCCTGTGGTTGGCGATTCTGCTCCCAGTTGACAATCACTTAAAGGAAGCAGGAGTAGTTAGTAAAGGGTACATTTCTAAAAATTCTAAAGTGAGCGCCAGGCCCATTATTTCAGAAATATTGGTAAATGAAGGCCTGTCCTAGATCTCAACTCCAGCTAATACCATAACAGAAATAAGTTAACCTTTCTGTAATCAGCTAACAAGAACTTCCTTTTCTCATCAATGTTGAATAGCTGAGGCAATTTTTCTTCATTAGGATTCTCAATCAAATTTTAATTTGAACATTACTGGTTTGGACTCAAGATCATATGTTTCCAATATGAACTCTAATTTTATGTTGTTGATGATTAATGATTATATTAAGTACACTATGCAATAAAGAAATTATCAAAGAACACTCTTCATTTATTTAAAAAATCTTGATTTTTCTACCATGTGTTGAGCCATATAATAGCCATTAGAGATACATTCGTGTTTGAGAATGGCCCTGTCTTTGTGGAGCCTACAACTTAGTATGGAAGGCAGAATATTAACCAAATAATTACCAGATAGTTTCTTAAGTAATGTAGAAAATGTATGTACAAAGTGCTGTGGGAAAATTCAGGGGGTGGTGGAAACTTGAATTAGATTTTGAGATGCAAGTAGAAGTTTGCTAGAGAGAAAATGGTTTGCAGTGAGAGAGAACTTCACGGGCAAGTGTACAGAGGTATTAAATAGCAGTAGCTCAGTGAGGATAGAATAGAAAGAAATGACAGGAAATGAGATAAAGTGATATGTGTACATTCAAAGATTATGTGATAAGAAGTATGGCTCCTGCTTTTTGGTAAATATAACGTCTGCTGAGGAATTGTAGGTGACAGGGACAAGTGATTTAATTAGTATGAAGACTTTAAATCACGCTATCATGTGCATTAATCATACCTGACCCACTCAGTAAACACCTCTGAGTTTGTGTTACAAATCAAACTTTTCATGCTTTGGAAATTTGGAGGGGAAAAGTTTCTCATTGCCTGGCCTCCCTCAGCTCTGTGTCGACGGAGAATATTAATGAGCTTTTCACAATAACCCAGAAGTTTTATTTTCTTTTTATCTTGTGATGTCTGCTGTTTGTTGGTTTTTTTTTAGTGGTTGAATGGAAGTTAATTTTATTTTTTTTTATTTTTTTACCTCTTTATTGGAGTATAATTGCTTTACAATGGTGTGTCAGTTTCTGCTTTATAACAAAGTGAATCAGTTATACATAAACATATGTTCCCATATCTCTTCCCTCTTGCCTCTCCCTCCCTCCCACCCACCCTCCCTATCCCACCCCTCCAGGCGGTCACAAAGCACAGAGCCGATCTCCCTGTGCTATGCGGCTGCTTCCCACTAGCTCTCTACCTTACGTTTGGTAGTGTATATATGTCTGCTGGTTTTTAAGTCCAGCTCTTTAAGTCTTTAAGATTTAGATTTTTTTAGATGGAACATTAAGATTTTGTTTTGCTTGAGGGACCAAGGTTACCTTGAAATTATTGTCTATATTTGCATGCACACAGTTCTCATATAAAAATAATTTTTCCTTCAAAGACATTTCAAGAAATTTGAGAAGTGCTTGTAAGATGACTTGAAAGATAGGCTTAAGTAACTTCAATTAATAATCATGAGACCAAATGTTATCCAAGTTCATTAATAAATGAGTTCAATGGTCTTTTTGGATTATTCAGAATGACCCAGTTTTGCTTTTTACCCCCAAAATGAAAGCATAGATTTCTCTTTGCCAGTACTTGTAATGTTCATTGTGTTTTCTCTCATTTTCTAAATTTTGTGATACCTTTCTTAATTTCTAGTATGCACATCTCAATGTATTTTGTAAGCAATTTCTGTGAACCTTTCTGGCAGTAAAATTCCTTTATAGTTTAAATTAAATCTCACAGTGGGAAGAAAAAAGTTCAGTGAAAAGAGCCAAGAATCTAAGCATTTCTACTGTTAACCATGAAAAATGCTTCACTTTTTGCCCTTTAATTAAAATCTGCATTCCTCTTATCAGTTTTGCTTTCTGCCTTTGTGCCCCGGTGAATATCCAGTTCTGTAGCTGCAAGGCTTGTGTCATAACTGGATAATAAGAAAAGGGAATAAATTTAAAACAAGGATATATTCACTTGCATAATTTGAGTTAAGGAGACCTTATTCCATATCCATATGTACCCACCACGTGTATGTATATTGTATAAATAAGAGTGTATGTAACCCGCATTTTAACCAACTCCAGAAAGCTGTTGGAAGCTAAGCTTTCTTTTGTCGAGTAAATTGCTGATGGTCAAGGTTATAACTCTGGTGACTTTTTTTAGTAATAACTGAGATGCCAATATAGTCATTGCTGAGGTCCAGACCCTGCATCACTGAGTTGGACAATTGTGGTTCTCCTTCTGAGGTAGCAGGTAATGATGCTTTCAGCAGGGCTACTCTAAGATTTTTGATACTTAACTAACCTGAAAAATAGCTTCAGGCATGACTGAATAGACACTCCCTCCTAGAAGCTAAGCCTTTTTAAGGATCACTGATAGCTGAAGGGACAAACTTTTAGTGAAATTGACCATTAGGGGAGAAATGACCCATTCTTTTCTTGGACAAATAAAGGGTCTTTCATATTAGATATGGGGGCAATACTTTTCTCACCTTCCTTGTCTCTTGCTTTTTCATTTGTGGGATGTAGGGGAAGGTTTTGCTTTTCGGAATTCCAATCTTGTGCAGACTTACTGATGTAGATTCATTAAAATGACCATGAATGTACTAGTTCATATAAATTCTTTAGGATTGATAATTATAACACTTATTTTATATGCTTGTTAATATTAGCATTATTAGCCTTTTATATGATGTTCTCGGAAGAGGTCAAGGATGTAAGTACCACCATCAAAGGAAGTGGAGTAAAGTTCCTGATTATTTTAATGAGTCACTGAAAAATGTCTGCTTTTCAAAGCAAGGCTATAACTTCTTTAATCAAAGACTGGTGAAGTGAAAGAAAATTACATTATCTCACTACATCGCTTATCTTCGGTTCAAATGTGAAAAATGGCCTCATGAAAAAAAATGCACCAATTCTGCATTTGATGAGATGAGCAGAATTAAAAGATTTTAATTCCCAGCTCTGTCATTGACTAATTGTGTTGGAAAGGCATCTTTCTTTGTCTCTCATATAGTATACAGGTAGACAAAGCACATTTTATAATCTTCAGCTATGTATTTTAATAGAGGTAGGGATTTCTAAATTATTGCAGTTGCTATTGAAGTAAAAAAAAAAAAAGAAAAAGAAAAAGAAAAAGAAAAAAATCTGAAGAGTCCAGGGGGAGAAACTGAGCTGTGTTCTGGGTTAATTGATGATTGTTGGCCTTTTAAGCTTTGGAGAAATTCACTAAAATTGGATGGTGAAGACTAAGCGTCTTGAGTTACAGGGGGCTAAGATCAGACCTTAGCGACTGGTTACTTTGATTTAGGTGTCAAGGTTGTCTTGAGCAAGTTTATTAACTTTTCTGAGGCTTATTATCTTTATCTATAGAATTGGGACAATATCTACCTCCTAAGATTTTTATAAGGATAAACTTGAAAAAATTTATCCTTGAAAAAATATATAAAGTATTTAGCCTCAAAGCTAATAGTGGCTATATATCTTAGAGGAATTTTATTTCTAACTATTTCCTGAAAATGTGTAATTCCTGAGCTGAACAGAAATGTACCCTCACATGGAGTTTCTTTTGTTCAGCTTGTCTAATTATCCAGGTGTGAGTGATTTACTTTGCATAAATTCTCTAGAAACTCTCCCTCTCTCCCCATGGGACCAAAGATATACCAGAATATTTTTTAAAGGAAAGATAACAAGTTTATCATTAGATAAAGTTTATGTCTACTTTATTTAAATGATCAAAAACTTAAAAGGTACTATGTCTACCATTATAAAAAACTAATAATTCTTCATTTATTATAAGAGCAAATAAGATGTTAGAAAAATACTTTTCTATCAAATAGCTATTGGCTTTTTTATGTTAAAAAATTCCAGTAAAGATAACCATAAAACTATATTTAAAATCATGAAAAGATATATGCTCCAGCCTAAATTATACCAGAAAACTTCTAGATCTATGGCTCATGCAAACCCAGTACTCCAGACCCTAACTAAATATGAGTGACAAGGACAGAAGAACAATAATAAACCAACTTGCTGGGAAGAAAATTAGGGAGGTTGATTCTGAAGGCCTGGCTCTAATTAAACTCTTGTAAGAGCAGAGTTGTTGGCAAGATATTCGGGACCACTTTATTAAGCACTTTGGCTCCCCTTCAAAATTTTTAAGACTTAAATTAATATGTTTAAATAGATATTGCAACTGACACGCAACTTGCATACAATTATATTAAATTTTATTAAATGATGTTAAATGTGTGTATTACGGTTCTCTAAGAAACAGAACCAATAAAATATAGTAAAAATATGTAATATCCATGTGGACTGTATACATATGTATGTGGTAATAAGGAGTTGGGTCATGCCATTATGGAGACTGAGAAGTCCCAAGAACTGCAGTAGGCAAACTGAAGACCCAGGAGAACCAATGGTATAGTTTCAGTCTGAGTCTGAGGGCATGAGAAGTAGGAGAGCTAATGACGTAACGTGTAGTTGGAGACCACATCAGAAGGCGGGAGAAAAATGTCCCAGCTCAAAGATAATCAGGCAGAGGGAGTAAATTCTCCCTTACTCAGCTTTTTTGTTCTATGCAGGCCTTCAAGTAATGGGATGAGGCCCATCCACAGAGGGGGGGGCAATCTGCTTTACTCATCTACTGATTCACGTGTTAATCTCATCCAGAAACACCCACAGACACACCCATAATAGTATTCAATGTTTAACCAAATATCTGGGCACCGGATGGCCCAATCAGGTTGACAGATAAAATTAACCATCACAAGTCCACCCCTTGCCAACTCAACATCCATACACATTTTAAATCATACTTAATCTTCAAACAAAAGCTATAACAAGATCATAGCTCTACCTAACAAGATATAACTATCCTGCATGTAACCAAAAACACACTACTATGGGGAGGGGGAAGGGTAAGCTGGGATGAAGTGAGAGAGTGGCATGGACGTATATACACTACCAAATGTAAAATAGATAGCTGGTGGGAAGCAGCTGCATTGCACAGGGAGGTCAGCTCGGTGCTTTGTGACCACCTAGAGGGGTGGGATAGGGAGGGTGGGAGGGAGGGAGACACAAGAGGGAAGCGATATGGGAACATGTGTATGTGTATAGCTGATTCACTTTGTTATAGAGCAGAAACTAACACACCATTGTAAAGCAATTATACTCCAATAAAGAAAAAAGAAAAAGAAAAAAAAAGTACTACTTTTCCACAGGAGTGTGCGTAACACACACACACATTCATAACAAAATAAAAGGAGAAAACTCATATAGTTTTTGTTTCTATAACTAGTCTCATGGTCATGGCTGGTATTTATCTTTTCCTTCTGTTACTCACTGTGTATTTCCTTTGCCTTCAGCAAGCATCCAAGCTGTTCATGGTTCTTTACCTGGTGGGGTGACCCAAAGTTTCACTTCTGAAGGGTCTGGGACCTTTGTAATCCTGCCTAGGTTGGGTTGTTGTAATTTTCCGTTGACCTAAATCACAGGAAGTAGTAATACTGAGAGACATCCTAAGGGTTCTTCTGTATTCCAGACATAGTCTCCCTTATCTCCACTGTTGAGCTGTAGTCCAGTTTCCCCTTAGCAGTCAGGATCATTCACCCCAGCTATTACAGTAACTTCCTTCTTTGCCAGTTAAGAGGCATGTAGAGTCCAAAGTGGTTGGGTAGCAGTCTTAACTTGCAGTTCAATGGAGTCATTGTTGTGTCTCTTGGTGAAAGCATTTCTCCTTTGGGAACTGAGATTTCTAGGCAAGCAAGCATAACGTCACAGGAACAGGAAGCAAAAATGTTGTTAATGGGTCACTAAGGTAATAGTGAGCAGTGCCCATTTCTACCCCTTGACTCCTGGACCTATGAATCTGGCTATGGGAGAAATAGCACCATGTATTGGACACTGGTTCAGAATATACACCGCCTTCTGGAGAACCTTTCCCCCGACCTGCAAGGTATTGCCAACTATCTGACACTCCTACTGAGTTTTCAAAAGGTCACCCTGTCAAGCTACCTGCTTCGGGATTGTGGCTGACATAGTAAGCCCAGTAAGTTCCATGAGCACAGGCCCACTGTCACACTTCTTTCCTTGTGAAGTGACTTCCTTGACCAGAAGCAATGCTGTGTGGAATATTTTGATGACAGATAAGGCGTTCTATAAGTCCACAGATGGCGGTTTTGACAGAAGTATAGCACGAAGGGAAGGCAAATCTGTATCTAGAGTGTCTATTCCAGTAAGAACAAAACGCTGCTTCTTCCACGGCAGACGTGGTAATTAACCTGCCATCAGGTAGCTGGATAGTTACCCTGAGAAATGGTGCCATATGGGGATGCAGTGTTAGCCTCTGCTGCTGATAGACTGGGCACTTGGCAGTAACTGTAGCCAAATCAGCCTTGGTAAGTGGAAATTCATGCTGCTGAGCCTGTGCATTACCTCCATCCCTGCCACCATGGCTATTTGGTCCGTGAGCCCATTGGATGATGACAAGGGTGGCTGGGGAAGAAGCTGAGTAGTATCTATAGAACAGGTCATTCTATCCACTTTATTATTAAAATCCTCCTCTGCTGAGGTGACCCTTTGGTAAACATTCACATGGGACACAAATATCTTCATGGTTTTTGCCCAGAGAGTTCTATCCACATACCTCTTTCACAAATTTCCTTGTTCTCAATTTTTCAACCATATTCTTTTCAAGTCCCTGACCTTCCAGCCAAACCATTGGCCACAGCCCGTGAATTAGTATGTAATTGCACATCTTGCCACTTCTCATTCCAAGCAAAGTGAACAACCAGGATTCAAAGGTCTGCCATCTGGGAGGATTTTCCTTCACCACTGTCCTTCAGGGATGTCCCAGAAAGGGACTACGGTGTTTTAACTGTCCACTTTTGGGTGGTGCCTTCATATTGTGCATAACCATCTGCAATCCAGGCCCAAGTCTTCTCTTCCTCTGTCAGCTGAGCTTAGAGAACTCACCATGAGGCCATAGATGCAGGCAGGGAGTGAGAAGACAGTGTTGCAGGAGTAGGAGCCCTGGGCATTTGGGCTACCTGTTTATGTAACTTACACATTCAGAGCCTTCTTGGGCCTGATCATGTATATACTGCTTCCGTTGGATGATGAAATGTTGCTGTGCCTGTGCACAACCAGCTTTCTGGTTTGGTGGGTCAGATAACATCCAGTTCGTGATGGGCAGCTCAGGTCATACGGTAAGTTGGTGGCCCATGGTTAAGTGTTTAGTTGCTATTAAGGCCCAGTAGCAGGCCAAGAGCTGTTTCTCAAAAGGAGAGTAGTTTTCTGCAATAGATGGCATGGCTTTGTTCCAAAATCCTAAGAGCCTGCACTGTGATTCACCTATAGGGGTCTGTCAAAGACTTCAAACACCGTCCCCATTTGCCACTTATGCTTCACACATGGATCTGTTGGGTCCTGTGGATAAGTGGCAGAAGAGCTTGCACAGCAGCCTGGACCTGTTGTAGAGCCTTTTCTTATTCTAATTCCTACTTAAAAATAGCAGCTTTTTGGGTCATTTGGTAAACCTGCCAGAGTAACACACCCAAATGAGGAATATATTGCCTACAGAATCCAAAGAGCCTCAGCAGGCATTTGGCCCCTTTTTTTGGTTGAGGGAGGGGCCAGATGCAACAACTTATCTTTCAGTTTATAGTGGATATCTCAATATACCCCATGCCACTAGATCCCTAGAAATTTTACTGAAAGAGGAGTCTCCTGAATTTTTGTTGCCTTTATTTTCCATCCTCTGACCAGTAGGTCTAAGAGGAGTTGCTGCTGCTTGCTCACCAGATTCAGTCTGCATAATGTCATCAGAATAAGGGACCAGTGTGATATCAGGGTATCCCTGTGAACTGAAGTATGAATTGGGGCTGGAGAATCGATATATCCATGAGGTACAATAGTGAAGTTGTATTGCTGGCCTTACCAACTGAAACCAAACTGCTTCTGGTTGACAGGTGTGGAGAAAAAAAGCATTTGCCAGATCAGTAGCTACATACCAGGTACCAGAGGATGCATTAATTTTCTCAAGCAATGAAACCAACTCTGGTACAGCAGAGCTGCCATTGGAGTCATCACCGGGTTAAATTTATGATAACCCACCGTCATTCTCCAAAATCCATCTGTCTTCTCCACAGACCAAATAGAGTTGAATGGGGACGTGGTGGTAACAGCCACCCCTGCACCCTTCAACTCCTTGATGGTGCCACTAATATCTAAAATCTTCCTAGAAATACAGTATTGCTTTTGGTTTACTTTTTCCCTAGGTAGAAGTAGTTCTAGTGGCATCTACTTGGCCTTTACTACTATAATAGTAAAGTAAAGTAAATAGTAAAGTAAGGTTCCCTGACCTCACTCCACAGGTCAGGGAACCAATGTGGGGATTCTGCCATCTGTTCCAATTGTGCATTCTGGAACTGGGGAAATAACCACAGAATGGGGTTGGGGAACCACTGGAGTTCACTGTGAGATATACCTAAACTAAAATTTCATTGATACCTGACTTACATAAGCCCCTACTCTTACTGGTGGACCACAGAGATGTTTCGGGTCTCCTGGAATCAGTGTCAGTTCAGAGCCAGTATCCATTAGTCCCCAAAAGGTCTGATTATTTTCTTTTCCCGAGGGCATAGGTACCTTGGCAAAAGGCTGTAGGTCCCTTTGGTGAAGGTTGGGAAAAGATTGACAGTATAAAATTTGGGCAATGTACCTGGGTCCTTCCTCAAGGGAACCTGTTCTCCCCTTCACTCAAAGAGTTCTGGGTCTGCAAACTGGCTCAATAGCGGGAAGTGAGAGGCTGTGACTTTCAATTTTTATGATTCAGGTTAGACTTTTGTTCACTTGACATAGAACTTTTCTGCTTATAAAGATCAAGTGAGAATTATAATAGGTTTTCTATCATTTCACTCCTAAGAACAGCACAAACAACCAGCCAATGCTGTAAGTCTGGATTGCTGCTTTGACTTTGCTGTCCATTACAGTAACTATGTCCACCTTGCTTTAGGCAGTTGAGCGCCACCACTTGGCCCCTGCCACCCCAGGATCCAGTTACTATCACTGCATTTAAATATCCCAATTCAGTGACTGTACTTTTCATTGTACTTGGAAATTTTCGCTATTCTCCACTGGCCTACAGAGAACAGTGATCATTCTTCAAAATTATCAGGACTCTGCTCACAAATTTTTATCTCACGGCCTTGTGTGGGTGAGTATGTCTTAAATGACAAATCCACTCTAACATCTAATCTCCATAAACCTCTCAATCCCTTCCTTTACATTAAACCGAGTCAGGTCAGGCATTTCTAGTTCACTCACTGAGGGACACCTTTTGGTCCCTATTTCAGCTAACCAACCAAATTGTTAGAGCCCTTCCTAACTCTGTGAACTACAACATTAAATGTAGAATCTGTGCTTGATAAGCCCATACTGATAAATTCAGCCTAATCCAACTTCATTTCTTCCACCATTATACCACAACCTTAATATCTATTCCAACATACGTTCCCCAGATCTGTCTTTGTACATTAGAAAGCTCAGATAGTTCTTTTGGAGTGTAGAGCACCTCCTCATGGTTGTAGTTTGTACCTCACCTTTAGGGACCTGCTGGAACTTGAATCTGGTTATAGGTCTAGATTCAAACATGGGTAGCATATCTGGAGGGAAATCGGCATTGTCTTGCTTGACAACTGCCTCAAAGGAGGCCATCACCGTTTCCTCTGGCAATGAAAGTTAATCCCGTTAAATGGGAGTGGAGAGCCTATTTATTACCCTGGGGTTGGGGAGGCCACTTCTAACTTGATGTGGGCAGGCTACTCCCACTGGGGTTGGGATGGCCTCTTTGGCAAAGAAGATGCATCAGAATGTAAAGTCTCAGTGTCTCCAGTTTCATCAGAGTCTTCCCACATGTCCCCACTTTACAGGATCCCATTCTTTTTCAATCAATGCTACTATTAAGTAGGCACCCTGAAAGACTGGAAATGCAACTTGCCTTGTAACTCAGCCAATCACAGGATGAGATTCTGCTTTTGATTTTCAAGAAGCTCAGCCCTAAGGCTATAGGAAACAAAGGTCTCCTGCAGGGCACACATAAAAGGCTTCAGGTTATTCGTGCAGTGCTTCAACTGGGAGTTTGAATCCCTGAGCTCATCCTTTTCTTTCACCACTTTGTCCAGTGACATTGGGAGCAGCAAGCCAATCTCAGTAATTCATTAGTTTTCCTAAGGAGTTCAAAAGTATCATATACCCAGTAACTCAGCTCTGTACTTCTTGATAAATGGTTAACAAGGAGTGTCCAGTGGAGATATTTTACATACCCCTATGTATTATCAGTACTTTCTTTAACTACTGGAAATGTCTTTAATCAGATTGGAGAGCCAATTCCAGCAATCCCAGAGCCAATTCAGAAAACAATCCTGAACATTCTGTTCCTCTAGAACCACTCTCAGTACCAAAATATATAGTAGCCATAGTTCTCCAGGTAAACGTGAACCAGTAGCCTGGATGGATAAATGAATGAATGAATATATATAATACTGGATATATTTATATAGATTGAAATGTAGATATGCAAAATCAATAATGTGATTACTTGCTTGATAATTCAAGGTGTGCAAAGACCTAAAGTTTGTTGCGTGTTTTTGGTGGATTCAGTCAGCCTCTACAAAGTGATGTGCTAGATGTCGGTACTAGCACGTTATAACTAGAAGAAACCCTGGAAATAAGTTATTTTTCTTTCCTTTAGTCATCAGACTTTATCAAAGGCTGATTATGTGCTAGGTTCTTGACTATATAGGCCTCTGTTCTTGGGGAACTTACATTTCTGTGAAGGGAGAAAAACAACATCTAAGAAAACAATATAATTAATGAGATAATTATGGTTATGATAAGGGCTAGGAAAGAAACAGTATGATGGAAGAGAATTACTAGTAAATACCTTAGATGTTAGTGATGGGATGGACATAAAGCCTTTTTGTGACATATGTTGAGACTCAGCTGTGGGAAGTTCTGGAGAACCATGTTTGAAGTTGAGGAAGAATATAAATAAAAGAAGACCAATGTGGCTGAGTGAGGGAGGGGGAAAACTTGAAACTGGCAAGAGTGAAAGCCAGTAATGCAAGACAGACCATGGTACAGAATTTGAATTTCGTTCTAAAATCTACCAGTGGCTCTTGGAGGGTTTGAAGAATGGTAGTGACATGATATAATTTTTTTGTTTTGAATTTTACTTTTGAGTAGATAATAGAGCCATAGAGTGCATAAATGAAACAGTGCAAGAGGGTTTTGCTTTGTTCTTTCCCCATTTTTGTCCTGAGTTCATTTTTCTGTTTTCCATTGTCTCTGTTCTCTCATGTGCTCCCCTCAATCTTGCCTTTTCTCTGTAGTGATTTTACTTTCTCGAAAAAGAATTATCTCTTGGATTCTACCAATTCATGTTTCATCTCTTTTCATTGTCCAAACATCTCTTCCTTGAGTTCTTATATTTCTTCCTTAAGAGTCTTCTTTCATGGCAATCACTTCATACATTTATTTAACTCTGTGGTGAAATACTTGATAACAATTTTTACGTGTTCCGTTGTGAATTTTTTTGAGAATATATTTCATCCATTAGTATTTTTTGCTGCTTAACACCTTCTTCATAGAGTATCTTTATAACTGTGCTGTGTTCAGTACTGTTCTGTTACTTGTGGTTGAATCAGCTATTTGCAAGAGGTTCCTGTTTGGTGGTGTAGGTAGCTTTGCAGTTCAAGGGCTCCCCCTTCTTTTCAGATTTAGACTGTTTCTTTCCTGTATAGCCAGCTTCCTTTTGGCCCTCAAAGCCTAAGGTATCCAGTAGTTTCTGCTGCCATCTCTGCATACCCTTGTCCCTGTTCCTTCACCAGCCGCAGGCTTTAAGGGGAAACATCCTTGTCGTCCAAGGCAATATTCAATTGTAGGATATGTTTTTAGTGGCATCGTCTTTGATATGCCACTACTATTAGACATAGCACCTTGATAGCTGTTCTCAGATGGCGGCCTCCTTAGTCTCAGTCCTGTTTATTGCAGCTCCAGTGTCAACTTTAGATTTTACATTTCAAGGGATTACTCACACTTAGGGGGTGTATCCATGCTGTGCTTTTGGGAATCAATCTGTTACCTCTGAGTCTCTAGGTACTTTTCATTCAGAGCCTTCTGGGTGGCGCTGCAAGATCTTAGCCGCATTAAAATCTTAGCAGCAGTAAACTATTATTTGGAGTTGTAATTTCTGTTTCCTAATATTTCTGGAAACAGAAATTGAGTGATTTTTGGTTTTCTTAAAATGTATATTTGTTTGTTTCTTTGTTCTCCTTATGCTTAATGGTCTCCAAGAGGAGTGATGAGTCGTTTTTAGGTAAACTATAACTAATATGAGCTCTATAATCATGTTATATTGATATATTGATTTTGTTTTTCTCTCTCTTTTTTTTTATGATCCATGTAGCTGCCAAGTGAAAAATAGATTGTGGGAGACAAGAGCAGAAATAAGGAGAAGAATTTGAAATGACTTCAGTAGTCCAGGCAGCAATAATTGTGGCTAAGACTACATACAGCCTGGCAGCCAGACAGTAAGTCATTAGATCTGAGCTGTATTTCAAATCTGGTAGGACTTGGTGGATGGAGTGGTATGTAGGGAGAAAAAGTAATACTGGAGGAGTCCTATGGTTTTTTAGATTTGGGAGGACTAGGATAGATGGTGGTGCTATTTATTGAGGGCTCGTTTTGGATGTGCCATTTTAGTGTGTTGGATAATATGTGCCATCTGAGAAGAAATGGCAAATCTGAAACTAAAGTTGATAGTTGTAGACTGGAGATGTACATTTGAGTATCAATAAATTACAGATGGCATTTTAAATAGGACATTTGATGAAATCATATTTAGAGAGAGTTTAATGACTCTCAAGGCCCTAAAACCAAACCCTAAGGGACACCAACATTTAAAAATAAAGAAAATAAAGAAGCCAGCAAAGGAGAATTGAAGAGAAGCAGCAATGAGGTGGACAGAAACCTCGTTTCACTCAAAAGGAATGAGTTCTGTGACCCATGCCTCCAAGCTGTCCATCAGTGCTCTCTGAGCTTTTCTCTCAACATACTGTTCTTCTGCTCAGTGACCTAAGATAATTAATACTTCAGAAATTCACTCTTAGTGTGCAGGTCTACCTGGCAAGTAATATTAGGTTTAATTTTTCAAACTATCTGTATGTCGTTAACTTCAATTTCATATATCTAGTCCAGACTTTTTCTCAGCGCTCATATATCATCCTTTTAATTGACAGCTCTACTTGAATAGATAATAGGATTTCAAACATATTTCCATAATTATAGAGCAGACATTTAATATGGAAAATAGGTAATTATTTTCTAGTTTTTGATGATAAACCATAGTAATAAATCCCTTCCCCAATTTAAATACAAAATAAAGCATAGTTGCACAATGTATAATGTGCATTAATATACCTGGTATTTCCTTAGTAATATACATATTCAAGAAATAGCATAATTAAGTATTTCATATCCTTTTTTGTTTTATCTTCTTAACCTCTTCAAAGGTTACTTATGAATAGGACAGTCGTACCTTTCTTAAACAATTTTGATCAAATAATCTTCTTCTAAATAGATGTCAGCTGCTTTATGTTTTGATATAATGAGGCAGATGCCTGTTTCGGCCTTCCTCTAGATTTTGTGACTTTCAAGTTGTGTATTACTAGGGTATTTATGTTTAAAAAATATGTATGCACTAAAAGCCTTACCCACAGCTCACTGAGTTTTCTTTATGAATCTGAAGATTACCTTTTCATGGACAAGAGTATCTGCTCACATTGGTGTGGTATCTCTTTGGAACAAGTGTCGGCTCTTGATATTCACAAAAGTGCCCATTGCAAGCAAACAGGTCAAGGTCAGCTTTGTTTTCCTCTTGAAAAGTGTATCATCCAAAGGAAGGGCAGGAGGTGCTCTGGGACCTTAATGACACAAAGTACGGTTCCCCTTCATGGAACAGCAGACTTAAACTCAGTCTTTTCATTGAGTCAAAATATGAAAGCCTGAGTCAAAATACGAAAACCGAAAGCATTTGTAGTTTTATTACATGTGAAAAACCTGATTTATTAAAATGATAGGCTTTGACATAAAGGGATAAAAATGTATAAAGCAGTTACTAGTTAATTTAAGTTGTACTTGAAAACTTTTTATCTGTCAAACCAGGTAATTTCAGGAATCTGAAGAACTGGCCATAGAAATGAAAGTTGTCTAGTTTATGTACCTGAAACGGTTATCGCTCTGACAGCCACAACCCATGGCATCTGCCTTCTTGCCTTAGAAAGTCTCTTTAAAGCATGCTTTTGATGAGGAGATATAATAGGGTTTAGGAAAATCACATTTATTAAACTATGTGAAAATTTCTTTTTAAGGACATTATCTCATTTTATTTTCCAATAGCTCTACCAACAGGTGTAACTCAATTTATATATTTATAGCCCATCTATGTTGACAGAATTTTGAGATGGTTTTCAATAATTCAGTCAATAAACCAGAAAATAAAATCAGGGCCAGTGGAAACATAGATGGTAAATATATAACATGGGGAAAGATCATATGTACATAGGCAAGCTTTACACATTTAGTAAATTTAGTAAAATAAGTTACTAACATTAGGCTGTATATTTAACTTTGAGCTCTTGGGCACTAGTATAACCATACCTCTTTGACAATGGTAGAGATTGAAGTTCAGAGAAGCTACCTAATTTGCCCAAGGGCACAATGGTAAAGTGGCAGAGATGAGTAGTAGGGCTGAGATCTGAGCAGTACGGCTGAAATCTGACCTTGGATTTCAAGTCTTGATTCCTTAGATCTATGCTTTTTCTCTCACAGTGTGCTGAGGAGTTTTCGTTCTAGGTATATCTTTCCTTGTTTGCTCAATTTCTTTTTACTCCCAAAATGCAGATTTCCCTGAAAGCCCCTTGAAGGTGTGATGCATTAACAAATTTTGCTGCCTTTGACTCTTTCCAGCTGAAGGACTCACCCGCCTAGACGGTGGGTCAGTAACCTACTATCACTGAAATCTGTGAATGAGGATGTATTTAGAGCCTCTGCCCTCCAGCATCAGATTATTATGTGGGTAGAACTAATATATATGAAACCACTGTAGAACAATTACCAGCTGAACTTTTATTTATGCTTCTATAAGTATAACCCATCTGTCATTTGCTTTTTCAGCCTTAGATCCTCCTTCTTGCCTACATTATATTCAGTTCATGAAATATTTATTAAGCATATACTTTCTATGCTAGCATTTGGGGGAGATAAAAGAGATGTTGGTGAGATACAGCCTTTACTTTTAAGGAGCATAAGTCTCTTGCCAGTGATAAGCCAAGTGCAAGCATATAAAGTGGGAGGTTAAGTGCATAAAAGAAACAGAAAATGCAGTAGAGATTTCGAGGGAGAAAATGTCCAGAAGAGGACCTCAAAAGCCTTATGACCCAGGCGGGTACTTTCTCTAGGCCTTGAACAGTGTGGGCAAAATACATGGCATCTGTACCACTCAAAGTCACACCTCGGTCACTAATCAATCGTGGATTTGATTTTTCTGAATCTAAAAGTGACTTTAAAATCTTTTCCTATACACTAACCCCCTAAAACCCTGTCGATTTACTAGAGTTGGCAACAGAGAGCAAACTCATTTGCTTTTTGTAATCTTCATTATGAGGAGATATGGAGGAAGGTGGGGATGGATGGAAAATGAGAGGATAGAAGAGATAAGGAAGAAACATCAGCAAAGGCAAAGATGGGAAAGCATAGACATATTTGCGGAATTCCAAATATACCAGGTTGGCTATTGTGCAGGCTCTAATTGGAAAGAAAGTATTGAAACAAATATAGATATGGGCCATATTTTGAAAGTGACTTCATAGGGACATATATGCATAAACTTTCTTCTGAAGCCAAACTGAACTACTTCTCAGAATCTAAACTTTTTCCACCTCTGCACATTTGGTCCAGGATATCGGCCAGCAGGAATAATACCTTACTCTGCTGAATTATCCCGAGTTCTGGGCAAACTAGTTTTAAGATAACTCCCCCACCTTTTAATTTCCATACTATAGCACAAACTATAGTTTATTTTTAAATGACTTTTATAATGTGCTTTCTGATACTGTTGGTTTTATTAGCATGTGTATATGGCCTGTTTTTCCAGCTAGACTGTAAATTCCTAGGGGTAGGAACAATACCCTATTTTTATAGACACTCCTAAAAGATTATTGTCATTGGACACATGGTGAGAGATTCACAAAGGCTTGACTTGCATTTAGATCAGGAAGAAAAAGAACTAAAGTTTAGCAAGGCTGGCAGTGCCTCCTAACATACCCTTTCTATGTGGAAGCTTAAATACTTTCTACAGTCTCACAGCTAGAGGGAGAATTGAATAACAGACTTATGGGTGGCTGACCTTCTTGAATCCAAAAGTAACACAGTCATAGCAGAACAAATACAGTTGAATCAGAAAATAAGCAGCACGTTTCAGAAATCTGATGAGGAGTCTTAAGATCTATTTTAGAGGGTCTGAAGTTCAAACTAGCAGTTAAAATGGAGGCACAACTCTAAATCTAGAAAGATCCTCTATTGCCCATGGGAATCAAAGTCAGAATTGACAAAATCCCCAAGAGGCTGAAGATCAATAAATATATTTATGGGACCCTGAAACACGTGAAGTAGTCTGAAGAGGTTATTCTGTGACTTCTTGCATTTAAAGGGGAAAAAAAAGTCAACTCAGAAGTCCATGGGAACATCAGTTATGATACCACAAAGATTCCTATGTTCTGGGTCAAATTAAAGATCTCTTTGGAGTTATTTCTCACGCTATAAAAAGAAAAGCACATGTTTCTCTTATCTGCTTTTTTATTTTCCAAGTATTGTATTATGAAGATATTCAATTTTATAAACCCAAAGTAAACTTATAATAAAAATAAAAACTTATGACTTATTTTTTTCAATCACCAGAAATATCTGTACACCAAATATCTGTACATTTCAGCAATGAAAATTTCCAAATTTGCAATCGGACAACTAATAGAAACTAATTGGCTATTTAAGTTTTTGTTTTTCCCCCATATTGCCTTAGTTCAGGCAACTGATGAGTCATAGCTTACCAGCAGACAGGTAAAGTGCGTTTGGGAAGAGTCAGGGCAATGGTCCTAAATCCATTCACCTAGAGAGGATCTGGCCTATTCTGGGGACTGGTAGGACAGATAGGGTTGGATAAGCTGTTCCAAGAGTCTGACCAAGAGTGTCTACTTGGGTATCTCTCATTGGATGAGTGCCTGGACACTGTTCTAGAATTCAGGACACTGGGAGGAGTGAGGCAGGGCCCCCAGGTTTTTGGAGTACTAAGTTACACAATGGAACAAGAACCACACATGGGGAACAAAGGGAATTCTGTCATCTGGCTTGCCTTGTGGGTTGGTGACAGCTGTACGTCACCAGAGTTCACTGTCAGCACTGGCTCAGCCCCAGGTCAGAATAGTAGAGATGTTGAGTCCAGGAGACCCATAGCCTGCTTTGGAATGTCACATCCCAGGAAGAATAAATTGCTCTTAAAAAACCCTTGTCGAAATTTGGCTGAGACTTTATAAATATTTACTCATTAAGTTAGGTCTAGTCTTAGAACTGTGTGCTGTAGTAAGTAGGGAACTAAGAAAAACAAAGCCAGGGACATATGACGGGGCTGATATTTACCTCATACACATAAGAGAAATACTAATTTGTTTGATGTGTTTGGCGTTTGGTGACAAATTTTAATTTGGGCACAGTGATAATCACCAATACCAACCAGTGCTACTTTCAACTTACGTTTTTTTCACCTGAGAAAAACTTTTGATAGATCTCTTACTGAGGAGTCAGAAAACCTTGGTCCTGGTGTCTGTTTTGGCACTCACAACCTGGGTCTATTTGTAAAAGTCCCTTTCCCTCTCTGATCTTCCTTCATCTGTGAAATGAAAGGGTTGAGCCAGATAATCTCCAAGGGTATTTTTTCATCAATCATCCCAGGAATCTTTTAAGCAAGACTGACATCTGACTAGAGCTTTTCAGAATATTTAATAAAGCACTGCCTAGTTGGATTTTACACATGGAGATTTGGGACGGTATAAATCTGATTACATTGTTCAAATGGAGACCCCTAATGAAAACGCTGTATGACTGAAGTCTCTCTCTTGAGTTTTGAAGAATCATACTTTCTGCATTTTTTCCCACCATTTTGTCTGATCCAGGTTTCTTCACTCTCTTCCAGTCTAACATTTTTTCTTTCAGCCTCCTAATTTATCACCTCTAATTATAGTTCACAGCAACAGGGGCATAAACAATACACAATAATAATAACAACACACAGGTGCCTATACATACACTCATGCAATCTTTTTTTTTTAACATTTTAATTGGAGTATAAGTGCTTTAAAATGGTGTGTTAGTTTCTGCTTTATAACAAAGTGAATCAGCTATACATATACATATATCCCATATCTCCTCCCTCTTGCTTCTCCCTCCCACCCTCCATATCCCACCCTTCTAGGTGGTCACAAAGCACCGAGTTGATCTCCCTGTGCTATGTGGCTGCTTCCCACTAGCTATCTGTTTTACATTGGGTAGTATATATATGTCCATGCCACTCTCACTTCATCCTAGCTTACCCTTCCCCCTCCCCATGTCCTCAAGTCCATTTGCTACATCTGCGTCTTTATTCCTGTCCTGCCCCTAAGTTCCTCAGAACCATTTTTTTTTTTAGATTCCATATATGTGTTAGCATATGGTATTTGTTTTTCTCTTTCTGACTTACTTCACTCTGTATGACAGACTCTAGATCTATCCACCTCACTGCAAGTAACTCAATTGCATTTCTTTTTATGGCTGAGTAATAGTTCATTGTATATGTGTGCCACATCCTCTTTATTCATTCATCTGATTGATGGACACTTAGGTTGCTTCCATGTCCTGGCTATTGTAAATAGAGCTGCAATGAACATTGTGGTACATGACTCTTTTTGAATTATGGTTTTCTCAGGGTATATGCCCAGTAGTGGGATTGCTGGATTGTACGGTAGTTCTGTTGTTAGTTTTTGAAGGAACCTCCACTGTTCTCCATAGTGGCTGTATCAATTTACATTCCCACCAACAGTGCAAGATGGTTCCCTTTTCTCCACACCCTTTCCAGCATTTATTGTGTGTAGATTTTTTGATGATGGCCATTCTGGCTGGTGTGAGGTGATACCTCATTGTAGTTTTGATTTGCATTTCTCTAATGATTAGTGATGTTGAGCATCCTTTCATGTGTTTGTTGGCAAACTGTATATCTTCTTTGGAGAAATGGCTATTTAGGTCTTCTACCCGTTTTTGGATTGGGTTGTTTGTTTTTTTCATATTGAGCTGCATGAGCTGCTTGAAAATTTTGGAGATTAATCCTTTGTCAGTTGCTTCATTTGCAAATATTTTCTCCCACTCTGAGGGTTGTCTTTTTGTCTTATTTACGGTTTCCTTTGCTGTGCAAAAGCTTTGAAGTTTCATTAGGTCCCATTTGTTTGTTTTTGGTTTTATTTCCATTACTCTAGGAGGTGGGTCAAAAAGGATCTTGCTGTGATTTATGTCACAGAGATAAGCCGATGCTTTCCTCTAAGAGTTTTATAGTGTCTGGCCCTACATTTAGGTCTTTAATCCGTTTTGAGTTTATTTTTCTGTATGGTGTTAGGGAGTGTTCTAATTTCATTCTTTTCCATGTAGCTGTCCGGTTTTCCCAGCACCATTTATTGAAGAGGCTGTCTTTTCTCCATTGTATATACTTACCACCTTTATCAAAGATAAGGTGACCATATGTGTGTGGGTTTATCTCTGGGCTTTCTATCCTGTTCCATTGATCTATATTTCTGTTTTTGTACCAGTATCATACCATCTTGATTACTGTAGCTTTGTAGTATAGTCTGACGTCTGGGAGCCTGATTCCTCCAGCTCCGTTTTTCTTTCTCAAGACTGCTTTGACTGTTCGGGGACTTCTGTGTTTCCATACAAATTGTGAAATTTTTTGTTCTAGTTCTGTGAAAAATGCCATTGGTAGTTTGATAGGGATTGCAGTGAATCTGTAGATTGCTTTGGGTAGTATAGTCATTTTCACAGTGTTGATTCTTCCAATCCAAGAACATGGTATATCTCTCCATCTGTTTGTATCATCTTTAATTTCTTTCAGCGATGTCTTAGACTTTCCTGCATACAGGTCTTTTCTCTCCTTAGGTTTACTCCTAGGTATTTTATTCTTTTTGTTGCAGTGGTAAATGTGAGTGTTTCCTTAATTTCTCTTTCAGATTTTACATCATTAGTGTATAGGAATGCAAGAGATTTCTGTGCATTAATTTTGTTCCCTGCTACTTTACCAAATTCATTGATTAGCTCTAGTAGTTTTCTGGTAGCATCTTTGGGATTCTCTATGTATAGTATCATGTCATCTGCAAACAGTGACAGCTTTACTTCTTCTTTTCTGATTTGGATTCCTTTTATTTCCTTTTCTTCTCTGATTGCTGTGGCTAAAACTTCCAAATCTATGTTGAATAATAGTGGAGAGAGTGGACAACCTTGTCTTGTTCCTCATCTTAGAGGAAATGGTTTCTGTTTTTCACCATTGAGAATGATGTTGGCTGTGCGTTTGTCATATATGTCCTTTATTATGTTGAGGTAAGTTCCCTCTATGCCTATGAGGGTTTTTATTATAAATGGGTGTTGAATTTTGTTGAAAGCTTTTTCTGCATCTATTGAGATGATCATATGGTTTTTCTCCTTCAATTTTTTAATATGGTTTATCACATTGATTTGCATATATTGAAGAATCCTTGCATTCCTGAGATAAACCCCGCTTGATCATGGTGTCAGATCCTTTTAATGTGCTGTTGGATTCTGTTTGCTAGTATTTTGTTCAGGATTTTTGCATCTGTGTTCATCAGTGACATTGACCTATAGTTTTCTGTCTTTGTGACATCTTTGTCTGGTTTTGGCATCAGGGTGATGGTGGCCTCGTAGAATGAGTTTGGGCGTATTCCTCCCTCTGTAATATTTTGGAAGAGTTTGAGAAGGATAGGTGTTAGCTCTTCTCTAAATATTTGATAGAATTCACTTGTGAAGCCATCTGGTCCTGGGCTTTTGTTTGTTGGAAGAGTTTTAATCACAGTCTCAATTTCAGTGCTTGTGGTTGGTCTGTTTATATTTTCTGTTTCTTCCTGCTTTAGTCTCAGATGTTTATGCTTTTGTAAGAATTTGTCCATTTCTTCCAGGTTGTCCTTTTTATTGGCACATAGTTGTTTGTAGTAATCTCTCATGATCCTTTTTCTTTCTGCTGTGTCAGTTGTTACTTCTCCTTTTTCATTTCTAATTCTATTGATTTGAATCTTCTCCCTTTTTTTTCTTGATCAGTCTGGCTAATGGTTTATCAATTTTGTTTTTATTCTCAAAGACCCAGCTTTTAGTTTTATTGATCTTTGTTATTATTTCCTTCATTTCTTTTACATTTACTTCCAACCTGATCTTTGTGGTTTCTTTCCTTCTGCTAACTTTGGGGTTTTTTTGCTCTTCTTTCTCTGATTGCTTTAGGTGTAAGGTTAGGTTGTTTGAGATGTTTCTTGTTTCTTGAGGTATGATTGTATTGCTATAAACTTCCCTCTTAGAACTGGTTTTGTTGCATCCCATAGGTTTTGGGTCGTTGTGTTTTCATTGTCATTTGTTTTAGGTGTCTTTTGATTTCCTCTTTGATTTCTTCAGTGATCTCTTGGTTATTTAGTAGTGTATTGTTTAGCCTCCATGTGTTTGTATTTTTTACAGATTTTTTCCTGTAATTGACATCCAGTCTCATTGTGTTGTGGTCAGAACAGATACTTGATATGATTTCAATTTTCTTAAATTTACCAAGGCTTAATTTGTGACCCAAGGTATGATCTATCCTGGAGAATGTTCCATGATCACTTGAGAAGAAAGTGTATTCTGTTGTTTTTGGATGGAATGTCCTATAAATATCAATTAAGTCCATCTTGTTGAATGTATCATTTAAAGCTCGTGTTTCCTTATTTATTTTCACTTTGGATGATCTGTTCATTGGTGAAAGTGGGGTGTTAAAGTCTCCTACTATGATTGTGTTACTGTTGATTTCCCCTTTTATGGCTGTTAGTATTTGCCTTATGTATTGAGGTGCTCCTATGTCGGTTGCATAAATATTTAAAATTGTATATCTTCTTCTTGAATTGATCCCTTGATCATTCTGTAGTGTTCTTCTTTGTCTCTTGTAATAGTCTTTGTTTTAAAGACTATTTTGTCTGATATGAGAATTGCTACTCCAGGTTTCTTTTGATTTACATTTGCATGGAATATATTTTCCCATCCCCTCACTTTCAGTCTGTATGTGCCCCTAGGTCTGAAGTGGGTCTCTTGTAGACAGCATATATATGGGTCTTGTTTCTGTATCCATTCAGTCACTCTATGTCTTTTGGTGGGAGCATTTAATCCATTTACATTTAACGTAGTTATCAGTATGTATGTTCCTCTTACCATTTTCTTAATTGTTTTGGGTTTGTTATTGTAGGTCTTTTCCTTCTCATGTTTCCTACCTAGAGAAGTTCCTTCAGCATTTGTTGTGAAGCCAGTTTGGTGATGCTGAATTTTCTTAGCTTTTGCCTGTCTGTAAAGGTTTTAATTTCTCTGTCAAATCTTAATGAGCTCCTGATAGGTTGAGTAATCTTGATTGTAGGTTTTTCCCTTTCATCACTTTAAATAAGTCCTGCCACTCCCTTCTGGCTTGCAGAGCTTCTGCTGAAAGATCAGCCGTTAACCTTATGGGGATTCCATTTTATGTTATTTTTTGTTTTTCCCTTGCTGCTTTTAATATTTTTTCTTTGTATTTAATCTTTGATAGTTTGATTAATATGTGTCTTGGCATGTTTCTTCTTGGATCTATCCTGTATAGGACTCTCTGTGCTTCCTCGACTTGATTGACTATTTCCTTTCCCATATTAGGGACGTTTTCAACTCTAATCTCTTTAGATATTTTCTCAGACCCTTTCTTTTTCTCTTCTTCTTCTGGGACCCCTGTAATTCGAATGTTGGTGCATTTAATGTTGTCCCAGAGGTCTCTGAGACTGTCCTCAGTTCTTTTCATTCTATTTTCTTTATTCTGCTCTGCGGTAGTTATTTCCACTATTTTATCTTCCAGGTCACTTATGCGTTCTTCTGCCTCAGTTACTCTGCTATTGATCCCTTCTAGAGAGTTTTTAATTTCATTTATTTTGTTGTTCATCATTGTTTGTTTGCTCTTTAGTTCTTCTAGGTCATTGTTAAACGTTTCTTGTATTTTCTTCATTCTATTTCCAAGATTTTGGATCATTTTTACTATCATTACTCTGAATTCTTTTTCAGGTAGACTGCCTATTTCCTCTTCATTTGTTTGGTCTGATGGGTTTTTACCTTGCTCCTTCATCCACTGTGTGTTTCTCTGTCTTCTCATTTTGCTTAACTTTCTGTGTTTGGAGTCTCCTCTTTTTGCAGGCTGCAGGTTCGTTTTTCCCGTTGTTTTTGGTGTCTGCCCCCAGTGGCTAAGGGTGGTTCCGTGGGTTGCGTAGGCTTCCTAGTGGAGGGGACTGGTTCCTGTGTTCTGGTGGATGAGGCTGGATCTTTCTAGTGTGCAGGACCATGTCCTGTGGTGTGTTTTGGGGTGTCTGTGGCCTTATTATGATTTTAGGCAGCCTCTCTGCTAATGGGTGGGGTTGTGTTTCTGTCTTGCTAGTTGTTTGGCATAGGGTGTCCAACACTGTAGCTTGCTGGTCGTTGAGTGGAGCTGGGTCTTAGCATTGAGATGGAGATCTATGGGAGAGCTTTCGCCGTTTGATATTACGTGGAGCCGGGAGGTCTCTGGTGGACCAGTGTCCTGAACTCAGCTCTCCCACTTCAGAGGCAGAGGCCTGACTCCTGGCCAGAGCACCGACACCCTGTCAGCCCCACAGCTCAGAAGAAAAGGGAGCAAAAAATGAAGAAAGAAAAAATAAAATAAAATAAAATAAAGGTATTAAAGTAAAAAATTTTTTTACAGGTATTAAAAATCTAAAAGTTAAAACGTAATAAAGAAAGAAAGAAGAGAGCAACCAAACCAAAAAATAAATCCACCGATGATAACAAGAGCTAAAAGGTGTACTAAAACAAAACAAAAGAAAATGGACAGACAGAGCTCTAGGACAAATGGTAAAAGCAAAGCTATACAGACAAAATCACACGAAGAAGCATACACATACACACTTACAAAAAGAGAAAAAGGAAAAAAAAAATGTATTTATAAATAAAAGAAGAGAGCAACGGAATCAATAATCAAATCTACCAATGATAATAAACTCTAAATACTAAACCAAGATAAACATAAAACCAGAAACAAATTAGATGCAGAAAGCAAACCCCAAGTCTACAGTTGCTCCCAAGGTCCACTGCCTCAGTTTGGAATGATTTGTTGTCTATTCAGGCATTCCACAGATGCAGGGTACATCAAGTTGATTGTGGAGATTTAATCCGCTGCTCCTCAGGCTGCTGGGAGAGATTTCCCCTTCTCTTCTTTGTTCACACAGCTCTTGGGGTTCAGCTTTGGATTTGGCCCCACCTCTGCATGTAGGTTGCCTGAGGGCGTCTTTTGGGAAGTCTGAGGTCTTCTGCCAGGGTTCAGTATGTGTTCTGTAGGAGTTGTTCCACATGTAGATGTATTTCTGATGTATTTGTGGGGAGGAAGGTGATCTCCACTTCTTACTCCTCTGCCATCTTTTTTTTTTTTTTTTTTTTTTTTTGCCAGACGCGGGCCTCTCACTGTTGTGGCCTCTCCTGTTGTGGAGCAACAGACTCCGGACGCGCAGGCTCAGCGGCCATGGCTCACGGGCCCAGCCGCTCCGTGGCATGTGGGATCTTCCCGGACTGGGGCACGAACCCGTGTCCCCTGCATTGGCAGGCGGACTCTCAACCACTGCGCCACCAGGGAAGCCCCTCCTGTGCCATGTTGAATGTCTCCTTGCATTCCTTATTCTTAGATGTCTTGTCTGATCCTCCTTGACTTAGCCTCCCTCTGTCTCCTAACTCTGTGTCTGTGGCATTACGAGTATTAAGTACTCTTTGGTGCACTGTCTACGTCTCCTTTCCAAAGAAAGTTCCTCAGGGTAGTATATACTCCAGCTTTTGCAAATCAAGCATTACAGTTTTCAGTTATAAAAGTAGAACTCTTTCCACAGCTACTTTTTTCAGTTGACTGGATTCCAGTAATATAGCTCAAGAATTGAGAGTGAGACTCTGGAATCTGGATGCAACGTTTTGATCCTGGATCTACAACTTTCTAGCTGCCAAGCACATTTCTGTGCCTCATTTTCCTCACCTGTAAAATGGGATAAAAACAGTATCCACCTTACAAGGTTGTTGTGAGCATAAATGCCTCGAAATAGTGCCAGGCACTATGTAATTACTCAACGCATTCTTGTTTAAAATAACAAGAAGCTTTAGAATAGTTCTTTTCCACTGATAACATGCTGAGCACCCCTTGGACTCAGCGAAAAGTTTCCTTACTGAAGTTATAGTTAAGAAAGTATGGATAAAGGGAAGCGAGCACCATGAAGTAAGAAATAGAGTTTTGGCATCTTTTTTAGTTATTTATTATTGTATACCAGACATCTCCAAACCTTAGTGGCTTAGTACGTGTCCATTTTTTGCCCATAATTCAGCAGTCTGGGCAGGGCTTAATAGGAATGGCTTATCTTTGCTTCATATGGTGTGTGTTCTGGAAGCTTGACTGGGGCTGTGCAATCTCTCATCCTCCAGGACCTCTTTAAAGTAGTTATACTTTACATAGTGATTGTCTTCCAAGGGTGAAAGCAAACACTATAAAGCTGCTTAAGGCTCGGCCTCCAAAGTCCCAATGCATCACTTATATATATTCTATTGGCCAAAGCTGTGCCAAAGCCATCCCAGATTCAAGGGAGGAGACCTTAGTCTCCACTTCTAGATCAGAGCAGTGGCATGTACAGAGAGCGAAGGAAGAAACTGCTAGTGGCCAGTCTTTGTAGACAGAATCAGACAGACCTAAGCTCCAATTTAAGTTCTTCCACCTAACACCTAAGGGACTTCTGTGAGTCTCCATTGCCTCATCTTTAAAATTGCTTGTTTTGAGATTGTGTGGAGTAGTATAAAGGATGCATGTGAAGTATCTAACACGATACTTTATTCACAAAAAATGCTAAACACCTACTTCCTTTTCTTTTCCCTTGATACCCACCCCACCACCCTGCAACCGAAGAACAAATCGAAGTAATGGTAGAGAGCATTCTTTCTATAAAGGAGAGTAATATCTTACTCCTCACCTTGCCTGTAATGGTACTGTGATTGAACATCCTGAATACGGAGAGGTTATTCGGCTTCACGGTGACCAAAGAAAAAACATTTGCCAGTTTCTCTTGGAGGTCGGCATTGTCAAGGAGGAACAGCTTAAAGTTCATGGATTCTAAAATGAGCCTAAATACGTGGGGAATTTCTTGAATAATTTTTTTCTCTAAACCAAATTTGGCTGCCTTGTGAAATGATTCTCTGCAGTAAATGGGCTTTGCATTTATTTAATCGTTCAAACTTCCATTCACATCTGCATGATTACAGAAAACATGGGGTATATAGGCTAGTAACACATAAGAAAATTGCAGTAAGATGGTAATGAAACCCCGTATTCATCTTTAGATGTTTCCAATGGAAAATATTTTGTTTTGAGTGTTTATTTGTTTATTGTTCAGTTTATTACTTTTCACTTGATTAAATTTTTTGTTGTATTAAACCATGTATGTTGCAGCTTAAAAAAAAAAATCTACGGAAAGAAAAAAAACGAGATCACCACTGAGCTCGTCCAGTTGAAGAGCTATTAACCATACAAACAAATTTAACACCCGGAAAAAGGAGTGCCACTGCTGTGATTTTTGATTTGTCACTTACATTTAAAATTGATGTACGTTTGTTCTGTCTGTGGTTTGTGAATGCATATGGCAAGTCTCTGCCCACGGAGAGTCACAAGCCTCTAATTGTGAGACTGCCTCTTGCTTTGAGGCACCCGCAGGGAACCCCAAAGTGAACTTAATCTCTACCTACTAGCCTGTAGTTTAAGTCAAACCATCTCAAACATGTAATTCATATTTAGGAATATCATGCAGTAGTTTTCACATGGACATGGAAATAAAGGGACAGAAATGTCTCTTCATTAAGGAAGATTCCCTGTAAGATGGTAAAGAACCCTCAGTGGATTATCTCAATCTCCATGATCACTCAGGATGGTCTTTCTCTCCCTTTTATAGCCATCATTTTTGGCTATGTTCTTTTGATTGAACCTCCTCCAAATACCCTGAGAAAGTACTCTTCTATGGTCCTTCCAGGTCATTTTTATGGTGGCCACAGCTCATAAAATATAGGCATGTAGAATTTTGAATCTTTAGAAATGAATTTTTATTGTAACTCACTTTGCTGAGATACAGCATGTAATATGATTAACATCATATACTTTGGCTATGAAAACCTGTTTCAGAGGAGAGAGATTCTTCTTGTCTATCATCACAATTTTTCTTTTTGACGTTATTGAGCTACTTCATACTTAAGGCACTTCATTTAGGTCAGCCATCCTCAGATTAATTTGAATGATTAGAATTTAAGATCCTATTGGTATGGAGTACAGGGGTAATGTGGTGGGTACTCAGTTTTCACTGGAGAGTATCAGAAATGATGGGATAAGTACGCTAGCAATTAGAGACATTTGGGGAATGTAAAAACTGAAGCTCTGGAATTGGATTTGGAAGTGACTGCTCTGTTGTCAGTGATTTGGGATCAGCCTTAGACAGTATTATTGTCTTTTTTTTTTTAATTTACCTTTTTAACCATCTTTTAAAAATATTTATTTTATTTATTTATGTATTTTGGCTGCGCCCGGTCTTCATTGCAGCATGCAGGATCTTTGTTGCTGCATGCGGGATCTTTTAGTTGTGGCATGCAGGCTCATAGTTGCGACATGTGGACTCTTAGTTGCGGCATGTGTCTGGGATCTAGTTCCCTGACCAGGGATCAAACCCGGGGCCTCTGCGTTGGGAGCGTGAAGTCTTACCCATTGGACCACCGGGGAGGTCCCTATTGTCTTTCATTAATGTCACCATTTAGTTTCATGGGTTCGGCCCACATTCTCTTTGTTTCCACACACAAAAAAAGGTCACTCAATTTCTTCCCCTGTATTTCTTTTCTTATTTGCCCTGAGTGTGGGGCTTGGAAATCTAAGTGCACCTTAACGATCTGGAACTGAAGCCCCTTCTGTCCCAGGGATGAGACTCTGAGAAAGCCCTACAGTCACCAGCATACATTTATAAGGTTGGGTCTAATTTGGCTCCAGAAAAATACTAGGGGAACCACAGACCCAGCTTCAGCACTTGGACAGATGTTTCCACCATACTCTTATTTCCAGAGGGCCACTGTAATATTCAACATGTAAGTGTGCTAAGAAGGGTTTTAAATATGTGTTACATTTGAGCTGTTCTGTTTATAGTACCCTCTCACTTATGTTTGTAAATATATGATATGAAATAGTTATTAATCTGAGCCATCTATTATGTATCTTTATTTGTGGAAGAAACCACATGCCCATTATTTTCTTTTAAACCAGTGCATTGTCATGTTCCTTGGGCTTTTGAAAGGTCTTAAGCAATTTATTGCCCCAGTTTCCCTCTAGCACCAGGAAGCTTAAATAGCCAAATGGCCCATGGATACACACATTTCTCTCCCTCCTTCTACTCTCTTCAGTATCTTTGCTGAAGAATATATATGTACTTGACTGTATCTTCAGGCTCCACAGCTCTGGATGATCTACCAGAAGTACAACTCCCTCTGACACTGAGAGATTTGAAATGACATTCAGCACACTGCTGGCTGCCAGCATTCCTTCTACATGAGTATCTGTCTCATCCTATAGGTTTAGTGTGAGTCATACACAGTCCTCTGTTTTATGACACAACATGTCATCATCTTTTGAGCAATCGTCACTCACAGTGTTACTGGTATTATTTCTGTTTATTTGCTACAGGTTGCTGAATTGAATGAAAAGCCAGGGTGAGGACCATAGAATGAAGGCATCAGCTTTCCTTTCTTCTTGTTTCTCTCCTCCCGCATTTGCTCCACCTCCTTCTTACAGCTGGGCTGTATCCCAGCACATCCATTGCTAATGAGTGTTAGTAGCTGCCTAGGTAGTGATCCCATTTCTCAGATAGCCAATGGGGTATTATTACCAATGAGGCCAGTATTTTAACACACAAAGGGAAGAAGTTTGAGCTCTGTTTACTCAGAGGTAAATAAAAAATTATATCTGGACCATATGTGTGAAACTATTCAAAAGAGAATGAAAGAACAAGATAAATGCAGTTCGTCCCTGAGGTCCTTTCTTGTCTTTTAATAGGAGTGTACAGATGGTATAATGTGTATCATTATACATGTAATATGTCTGTGCTCAAGAAAAACTTTCTTTCTTTGCAACTGTTTGATTTTGAGATTACCAGTGATGGTAAACAACTGAAGTACAATCCTCCATGCCTATGAAAAGAAATATCCCGAAGTCTTATCTTAGATCTTGTTCCTAAGCTTTAGTGCATAATTTTAACAGGTTAATTTCAAACATACTTCTTAAAGTAATAGGGTGGAATCAGATTTCTGGAATCCAGACGGGGTTAGAACTGTCAATTATGACCAGGGTTAATGGCTGCCAAGACATATGGGATCTTGAAGACTATTAGTAAGAAAATGCATCAAGGAATAGGCCCTGTGTCTGTAAAGCCATGCCTTGAGAGAATCCACAGTTAATATGCCAGCTACAAATGACATCTCCATCATAATGGGGATTATATTTATATTGCCAAAAATAGACCAAGACAAGGCCTATCCCATGAGATATCCCTTAATATTATTTTGCTTTTTCCATGCTAAGAATAGTAATTTTTTAAATGTCAATTTGGGAGACTCAAAAGGTTACTTGTCTTTCTTTTATAAAAAGGCTCATAGTTTTGTTTAATTTCCATAAACAGTGCAATTACTAAAGCATTCTGAGTGCCAAGTACGTGCCGGACACCACACTCTGTGCCATGAGGACTACATAAATGAGTGTACTCTGGACTAAAAGTAGGCCCTCGTATCTTCAAAAGCTATCTTTCATTCCCAAGAATGCAGCTTTGGGAAGGACACAGATGTACCAGAGAAAAGGGTGAGAGAGAGAGAGAGAGAGGGAGAGAGAGAAAGACATTGCAGATAGGCTGATCAGTGGAGTCAGTGCCAGAGCTAAATCTACATTTCCCTCACGTTCACATGGAAGTAAATCTGTTTTTTTACAAAATCTTTATTGAGTATAATTAACAACTAAAATTGTAAAGTACTTAAAGTATAAACCATAGTGAATTGGCATACATATGCATTGTGGAAGGATTCCCCCATTTAGTTAATCAACACATCCATCTCCTCACATACTTATCTTTTGCTGGTTTTGGTGAGAACATTTAAATTCTACAAACTTTAATTATACCAGACAGTGGTATCAACTCTAATCACCATGTTTTACATTAGATGCTCAGACCTTAATCATCTTATAGCTGAAAGTCTGTACACTTTTACCAACTTCTCCCTATTTTCCCCACTCCCCAGCCCCTGACAATCACTTTTCTACTGTTTCTATGACTTTAACTGTTTTTTTTTTTAGATTCGACATACAAGTGCAGGATTTCCTTCTTTCTCATGGCTGAATAATATTCCATTGTGAATTAATATTCCTTTCCATTCCACATCTTCTTTATTCATTCATTCATTGATGGACAGCTAGATTGTTTCCACATCTTGGTTATTGTGAATAATGCTGCAATATAAATCTAAGTTTATAGTGCAATTTGTAGGTGTTTGCTTCTCCATGTTTTGTTAATTAAATTGATTTCCTTTTTGAAGCCTGAATATGGTTTCCTAAGATTACCTCCTTGAAGCTAGGAGAAATAGTACTATCTTTAGTTTTAATTTTAAAACTATGAAGTGGTACCTTTCCTCTATTCAGCATCATTTAAGCCTCTTCAACTATTTGATTCAACTTTGGTCCCAATAAAAAATAAATGAGCTCAAGAATGAGAAACGAAAATATTGACAAGTAACTTAGTACTTTTTTAATGTTGAATATGTAGCCCAAAGAGTTAAAAAAAAGAAAAAAGAATAGAAAAGAAATTATATGCTATACATATATTCTGGCCGATTGGATATTTCTAATCCTAACATCAGAAAACAGACACCAGTAGGTATATATTCTACACACCCTCTTCATAACAGGTTTCTCAGGAGTAAAGAATTAACAGTAGTTGGAAATGTAACAGAACTCTCAAAAGCACATGAAATAAGCTACATACATTATAAAACATAATTTGTGTTTTGTTAATACTGTGATGGTGGTATGGAAATGGAAAAGTCAAAAAAAAAAAAAAAAAAGGCTAAGTCAGTATCATTTGGAGATGGCTTGATTTTTATTCCCAGGAAGAAGTCCAGAAGGAGGAATGATTGAACAATTTTCACAATGAAACCCCATAAAGCCACTCTTCTGTGGCATGGTGGGAAAATAAGAGTTCAGGAACCAAATATATCTGATTCTTATTCCATTTAGGCCTATGTGTCTCTGGACAGTTAGAGAAGAATCCTGATTCTCTGTTTTCTCATTTACAAAATAATAGTGCTGAAATCAACCCTACAAAATGTGCATTTCAGTGAGATTTTATATTTATCTGGCACGTAGTGGACTTTAAACATTTGTTATTTTCCTTCTCTTAATCCCTGTGTTTGTATATATAGCTCTCACTACTAATTCTTAACACATTTTCATAATTTTTTTCAAAAAAATGGTTGTACTTCTAATAATAATACAATATAGCTTGTGTTTATCTTTCCTAAGAATTGCGTTAATGGCTTTTCAAACTAGTTATCTATCCCCAAAGCTGGACACTAAGAAAACATACACCACTGAATGTTTTGTGTTAAACTTTCTTCTGTCTTATCTCAAAATGCTTGAAGATACTGAATTTAAGAAATTAAGTAACGAGAAGTATCATGTGCTAGTTTTATGAGACCAGAAATTATGTCCTCTCCTCTGATTTTTTTCCAGGTAAGTGAATTCATCTGTTAGTTTATCTTCTCCCATATATAAAATGAGGATGGTGCCATTTATTTTGGCAATACTGTGAATTTTTGAATCCTTAGGAGCTTAAAAGAGCATTAATTATTACATTTTTGTGAGATATTTATTTTTAATAGCACAAAGGCTCTATATATAATTCAGTAGTTCTAAAGTTTTCATGATGCTTTTCACTGATTCATATTCTAGTGGAGTAATGACAAGAAATTGTAGTTTTTAAGTGCCCAGTTTTTCTTTATTCACTAGTTTTTAGATGAGCTTTACTTTTTTTTTTTTCTTAAATAAAAGTCTTCACAAAAATATATTTCATAACCCTTTGAGTATTTCTCTGAGGAACAGCCTGGTAAGAGACACATTTTAGACTCTATTGTTCCATTGTCTTTCGTGGCTCTCTGTCAGGAGAACCAGCTGATGTCATTTAGATCATCTATCTGCTGGCTGCAGTAGCTCTAAGCACAAAAAGGGCTAGTCCTTTTGTTCTGCTGAAGGTTTCATGGAAGTGCTACAAAGTCCAACAACAAAAAAGGCAGAAGTTCAGAAGGCAGTAAGGATAATCAAAGATAAAGGATTTAAACTTTGAGGAGGTTAAATTCCTTTGTGAGAACAGGGAAAGAACAAAAGTCCTATAAGAGCATGTTTGGGTTATTGCCTCCATCATGTGGGTGAAATAAACCAGACATTTACTAATATTCAGAAGCTACTTTCAGTTTAGTTACAGCTACATAAATTTCTCAACGAATCTGTATGCTGCTAGAAAAAAGCCTCTGCTCTGAGAGGTAGCGTATACACACTCTCTTCCTAGCATCTTTTTTCCCCCATTTTTCTTTTCCCTTTATTCTTATTTCTTGTGTCTTTTACAGAATTTATTTTTGCTATAAATTTACAGTCTAGATTTTATTTGGGCCAGTGGACTGCAAAATTGTGTACTATCAATGTATCTAAAATATAACTTTGAGAGAAATAAGACAAAAAAATTCAAGTTGAAATAGATTCTAAATAAAGCGATATAGAACGGATCTTTTTGAGTATAACGGTTTGAGGGTTTGTTTTCTTTTTTAGAAAATCCAGGCAGGTTTGCTTCTTACCTTTTCTTCTATTCCACACAAAATACTCACTGTTGTGAGGCATTAAACAATACCTCACAAAAGCACCTACATTAAGCTGACTGGTCTGGGCAAGAAGAACCTTCTAAATTGAAAGAATAGGCTTTTCCCCATAAGCTGGTTTGAGCTGTCAGAAAAACAATGATGTGTTGTTTGCACTGGACTTGAACAAGGACCTACACTCATTATTAATTTTTTTCCATTTTAAAGCTCAACTTGCTGAGACTGATAATCACTGTATTTACTGCATCAAATAAAAATCAAACTACTGTTTGGTAGAGCATTTGAATACCGTGGAGTGCAGGGGGGAGCTTACAATTTGACTTTAAATTGTGGGCCCCAAAACAGGACCCTCGAACGCTGAAAATCTCCAAAAAATTCAATGTGACCAAGGTTTTCCCCTCTAGGTAGCCTGTTTTCTTTGGCATTCAGCCACTAGAAATTAAGACCCAGTTTCCCTGGCAACAGTAACAGTGAACAAGACTTCACAAGAGCTCTCCCGTTCAGATTGTTAGCTATACAAATAAAGTAGCACAGAGAGATTGCCTCAGCATAAAGGAATAAAAGAAAGACCATCGCCATCTGTTGTGACGGGCGTTAAGGTATTATTCACAGTACCGCCAATTGGACAATGTGTTTTTGTGATGAGCTGAATTACCTTAGATAGGTTTTCCACATCTTTTTTGTGCTTGGGATTGTAGCCTAGGCTTTTATAGTCTATTTAGTTCCCTCCTCAATTCCATTAGCATTAATCCTATTTTTTTCCAGCTTGTTTTAGGGGAAATTTACTTGTTAAGTTGCCATATTATCTTTTAAGGAGCCACTCCCAACTGAAATTTAAGTATAGCTCAAAGCTTTCAAAATTAAGCTGCATTTTAAAAATTTGTTCCGCCTGCCCCCTATCTTCTCCACAATATGTATATGGGAAGAAAGGAAATACAGTATTTTAATCAGGGGTTTGACCTGTAAAATAAATGAATTGAGGTTGAATTGTTTCAAATTTGACTAGAAATCTAGAGGGGTTTTTGTTTGTTTTCCACAGTTCATTGACTCATATTTCTAACAGTAAAATAATAGAGGCGATTGGTTTAAAATTTTACTAGAGACAGATTGATAAATATATTTTAGACTTTTAATCAAGTCCTCTATAATCAAAAGCCAGATTATACATCAGCAATCCTCTAAAATTAATAAATCCAGAGGGTGAGTAACTCATAGTTCTTACAGGAAGAATTAGCTGTCAGGTACAAGGTGCGATAAAATTTACTATTCATTGAGAGTTTACTGTGTGCCAGCCACAGTGCCAAATATTGTACTTAGATGCCTTATTTAATCATCACCACATCCCTATACATCATATACTTGTTATTATTATACTCATTGAAAAATGAAGAAATAGAGACTTTGATTATATAAACCTGCTCAAGGTTACACATATATTAAGTAGTAAAGCTATGACTCAATTTCTGGGATTCAAGTTCCAGAGCCTATGCTTTTAACTACTTCATTATGACCAAGTATCATATTTTTAAGAAGTTTTTCAGGAAAGAAATGAGATATTTTTAGTGAACCTATATAAATACTTCCTAGTTTTCCTTTTGAGAATGAGACCGGCTAGTGATAGTAGCTTATGCATTCAAATAATCTAATATGAACCAACTTACATATAATTTGGACCCCTAACCCCAGCCTTTTCAACATGAGTCTCTAATTCCCTGAGCCAACACAGGACTGCATTTTATACAGACAATTGCTAATGCATGCACCTTGGAATTCCAAGACAGGTCCAGGTGGACCGACCGGTAATAAACTGGGAACTGTGACTTTATCCTGTAGAATTTTTCAATTAATCCTTTGCATTTCCAAGTTCTTAATGTGTACAAAGACTTAGGCTTGTGGGCATACCAAAATGGCCCAAATATGGCTCTGGCATTCAAAGGGTTGGCTTAGAGCTTTTGAGTGACACAGAGTACAAGGGGAAAAGAACTGGAGTAGAAATAAGGACATCTGGATGGATGTTAAATCTATCTCAGCTACTAACTACCTGAGTGAGCTTATGTTATGGCTGTTGGACCTCAGTTTTCTCATCTATAAAATGAGATTTTCTGACGTCTTTTTCTCCAACAGCCTCTGATTCTAGCTTTCTACCATTCAGAAGTTTCTAGGTTAGGAGCCCTGACAAGGTTATCAGGTTTTGTGGTTGCTGTCCTAAGTCCTGAAATCTTTTGACTGACTCGTGGCTCCTTTTCAAGACTCAGATTTTGCCAGAATTTATTCAAAGTGTGTTCTTCTATTATCACAGGCTCACAGAAGAAATGAGCCTCTTAAATATACAAGCACACACACTAGTTTTTACTTTGTTGCTAAAGGTAAAATGTTTTAACCAAAATTTTCTTGAACTCAGGGTGGTAAAAATTCAAGGACCAAGGGCAAATTATTTTCAAATTAATTTCAAAGCCCTCACCATAAATATGTAACATTAAGTTCTATATAAGATGGCAAATCATTCCAAATTTTTTGCCTTAGGTCACTAAATAGAAGAAGATTCTTTTGCCATTAAGATCCCAGACTCGTGGCAAGGATTATTTCTGTCTTGCACAGTATTCATTGTGCATTTGTATTTCCTGCTCCACTAGATGTATAGTCCATATACTTGCTAAGAACCTTGCATGATACATTTTAGTTAAATATTCAGAAATTTAACACAAAATAGTTAACACTTATTAAGCATGCATTAAATTTTTGTGGTAGTATTGAATATCCATGCACCTGTGTATGTGTAATGCTATTGGAACTTACCCCTATTTTGTTTTTCTGTGAAGATTATATATCAGTTACTAAGCCTTCCAAAAATCACAGTGAACCATCATGTGATTCTCATCATGCCCACTGTCAAGCTCTCTGATTCCTTATAACCACATTCTTTCTACTTGCCACCCCAAAATGGGAGAGCTTATTGAGTGTTACTACACTGTTAAAAGCACTGCCGTATCTTTATTAAACTAACATCATGCTTCTAATTTAATTTTGATGAAAAAAATCATTAAGGTTTCTGAAAATATAGAGACAACTTGATATTTTGTATTATATGTATTATATGACATCCAAGTAGGTTCAAACCAATCTAAAATCTGCTGTTCGTTGAGAGAACTAAGACCTGAAGTATTTTCCTGCCAGTCCTCCACACTGTCTACACTCCTGCATTCTCTTGATTATTTCGCTCTTCATGCCTTTATTCTTATAGTTCCCATTTCTTTTTATTGTTATACTGTTCAGCCTGGTCTTGCTAATAGGACACTTATTCATCCTGTAAGATGTGGCTTAAATATCACCTTCGTATATCATGACTTCTCCAGAAATTATTTATCCTTCTCCTCTATGTGCCCCTAAAAATCCCTGAATATCTCTATTGCAGCATTCTTTCCTATTTTTGATAATAGAAGACAACTACACTTCATTGAGCAATTAACATGGAAGCCCTTTACCTGTTATCTTATTAAATTACATTGATTGCACTATAATTACCTTTTTCCAGTCTCCCCCATTTCTAGTAGATTTTAAGCTCCTTGAGGAAAGGGACAGATATTTGTTGAATGAATAAATGAATAATTAGAAGAACAATTACTCTGAACCAGCCACATTCACTCTAATTATTCCCTTTCTAAAATATGATTATAAGTTAATGAGATAGCTGGTCAGAGTTAAAAGTTCCCTGGAGCCATTTTTCTCCTTGCAATTCATGATCTCAGCCTCTCCATCCTTTTTTTCTTCTTCTTTTTTTCCACAGCATAGAGTAGGAGACAAAGCACAGGCTTAAGTCTCAAACCTGGGATGCCTTTGAAGCTGATCCCGATGTGTGAACCTCAGCACATTATTATACCTTACTGTGACTCAGTATCCTAGTCTATAAAAAAATGGGTAAAATAGTTATCTCAAAGGGTTGGTGTCTTAAATGGGAACATCTAATAAAGCGTTTAGAATGGTTCTTGACACTTAGCAAGTATTCAAGGACTATTAGTCTTCATCCTTTGAGACTCTTGCTGCCAGAAACTAATAGATCCAGGTTGCAGTCTATACTATTTCTTGTCTTTTTTATTCCTAACAAACCTAACAGAAGTAACTTGAGCAGCACTGAGAAGCCTCTGGACAAAAAAGTTACACTCCTGAGTGAGAGTCTAATGCTTCTTTCTCTTCCCTCTCTCTTTGCTGGGTTGATGTTACTAGCAGACCTTTCTAAGTGAGATGAAGGTGCCATGAAGTGCGTATAAAAGATCAGTGGCCAGTGCAAGGAGAAAAGAATTTTGCACTGTGCTCTCCTTATGTGGCAGTGTACCAGAGCCTTAAATCTTCGCATCTGGTGTGACGTGCTATTTAATAGTTTGAGCACGCTTGGCTGCCTGAAGATTCTTCAAAGGTAATTTTATCTCAGAAGAGAGAGTTGGCTAATACCCCTTTCCTCCAGTCTTTCCATAAGGGAAACAACCTAATTACAATTTTAAAGGGACCTCAGAGTCTGTGTTCCCTTTCAAAGATGGCATTTGGTATTGAGTCGCTGGGTACTGTAGCCTTGAGAGGGCTTTCAGAATCGCTCCCAAAGGGAAAGCTCATCCAGGGAAACCTTTAAGGCTTCTATCTGCACCCATATGAGCAAGGCTGTAGCAGTGCCACTGGCTTTTTCCTCACATTTGTGTCTGAGCATCAATGGACTTGTACTGCTGTTTTTCTCATATCTGTGTTCCTTTTAGAACAACTCTCATAGACTCTACTTTAGGCCCTTCAATTCTGTGTCCTGAAATATGAAGTGGGTTTCTAAAATGGATTCCTTTTTCTTAGAAGGGATAAGTGTAGGGGAGGTTTCAGTAGCTTTGAATTTTAGACTTTTACGACTCAGCTATTTTCAAAAGTGGTGAAGGATATGGGATGTTTCATATCTAGGGAAAAAAATGTGTATACTTCCTGTAAAAATGAGGTTGAATGAGGTCAAGCAAACCCAGTGACTGAAGTTTACATTTGAAATTGTCTTGGTGAATTAGCACTGGTCCTCCTTGCTTTGTTCTCTAGGTGGCTAAGAAAAGGTTTAGCCTTTCAAATTATTAAGGAACACTCTGTCCTGTAACTATTGAGGGTAAATGGGCAACTATTGGAAGTAATGAAGAAAGAATTATTGGAACGAATGAGATGGGGTGGCTCAGAAATATGCAAAGTAGAGATATTCATAGATTTGTAGCTGCAGAAGCAACCTTAGTTATTAACCCAATCCCATGATTTACAGATTAAAAATAATTGAGACACAAAGTTAAGTAACTTTCCCAAAGTCACGTTATATTCCAAAATATGACATTTGAATTGGTAATACTGAAGAAAAAATGATTAAAAAGCAGGTTTTAAGAATTATTAAAAATAGTTTTTGTACCTTTTATACACTAAGAACTGTGACAGGTGCTGGGGATATAATATGGAACAAAACAAATATAATTCTGGCCCTCATAGAGGTTTGACTCTTGGGTGAAAGATACCAATCATACAAGTAAGTGTAAAGACAATTATGAGAGGTGCATGGTGTTAGGAAAACCTATAACAGAGGAGTCAAGTGAGGTGTGAAAAACCACACAGAAGTGCAGTTCACCAGGAGGAGGAATTAAGGAATGGAGGAGAGGTGCATGGAACATTCCAGATAAAGAAACACCATGGAAATATTGTGAGAAAGCCCAGAATCTCTTGCTTCTGTAGAAACTAATTGTACTAGCATGAGAGACCAGACTAAGATAGGAAAGGGGAAATATAGATAAATAAAATAGCACTCCTTTTTCCATGGGCAAGGCACCTTTGTGTTATTTTATTTATTCCTCTCAATAGCTCTGTGATCCAACTGGTCTTTCCCCAATTTACAGATAAGGGAACTAAGATCTGTACAGTTTAAATAACTGGCAAAGCCTTCACAGGTAGTGAACAGAATGGTTGGACTGTCAAATTTCAGTATACATTGTGGTTCTTCTGGGGATGGTGGGGAGGGGAGAAGGGGGAAGAGAGTGAACAAGTTGGTAAGAGATGTTGAGGGCATAAGCAAGTCAAACAAGAGCAATGAATTGGGAATGTGTACGTGAGTCAGGAATATGTACATCCCTCCATAGCCACGTAGCGTCTACAGTAAATTTCTAGGTCAGGAGTGAGATGAAATAAGGAGTTGTCTACCTGCTCAGACTTCTTTGTTCTCTCCAGGTGTTTACTTGAGGAAGGATGGGGTGCACTGCACCAAGAGAAGACAATTAAAAATTTTGATATTTATAGTAAGAGCAATTACCAGGCTTGAATACTTCCTGTCTTTGTGTCCAGTTTGGAAAGAAAAATAAGGCAAACTTTATAAGGATTCTTTTTAAAATTGTGCGAGCTCTCCTCGTCTTAGTCTGCTGGAGTTGCCGTAACAAAATATCCCCAGCTGAATCTAAAAAAACCACAACTCCAGAAACAGAGACTAGAATTATGGTTACCAGGGACTAGGGGGTGGGAGAAATGGGGAGATACTGGCCAAAGGGTACAAACTTCCAGTTATAAGACAAAAAAGTTCTTGGGATCTAATGTACAGCATAGTGATTATGGTTACTAATATGCTTGAAAGTTGTTGAGAGTAGATTTTCAATGTTCTCACCAGAAAAAATTTTTAAAAAGACATGGTAATTATGACATGATGGAGGTAGTTGCTACCACTTAGGTGGTAATCACTTTGCGATATAAAAGTGTATCAAATCAACATGTTATACACCTTAAAATTGCAGAATGTTACATGTCAATTATATCTCAATAAAGCTGGAAAAAAATACCGTGGGCTGGTTGGCTCAAACAAGAGAAATTTATTTTCCCACAGTTCTGGAGGTTAGAAAACCAAGATCAAGCTTCCAACCTCACAGATCCTTTCCTCAGTTTGTGCACATGGAGGAGATGTAAGGAAGAGATAGAGATCTTTCTTCCTCTTCCTGTAAGGCCATCAGTCCTATCAGATTAGGGCCCCATCCTTATGACCTCATTTAACCTTAATTACCTTCTAAAGACCTGTCTCCAAAAAATTCACATTAGGGGGTTAGGACATATGAATTTGGGGGGAGACACAATTCAGCCCATAGCACCTCTCCCATTTTTTCTTTATTCAATCATCCTATTGAATTTTCTGGGTAGCAGTTATCGCTATTTGGTATTTTTCTTGTTCATTTATTTGTCTCTTTGGTTTTCATCATTATTATTATTTATCTTCCCAGACTAAAATATAAGCTTCATTAGAGCACTATTTTGTCTTGTTCATCATGATACTCTCAGAGCCTAGAACAGTGCCTGGCATGAACAGGACACCAGAGAATATTTGCTGAACGAGAAAAAGAGCTTATATTCTTTGAGAGCCTTGTTGCAAAGCACGTCTTCCGAATACTTCCTAATAATGTGACTTCTCATCAGTACAAGAAAAACCAGCCCCCTGGTGTTTCAGAACAGTTCTTGAGAGGGTAAACAGAAGTGGAGTATTTTTGTCTTCAGCTGTTCATGCATATTCTTACCTTTTCTCTAGATATCCATTACTGCATACCCAGAGAATAAAGTATGCCAATCTGACTTCCTCACTCTAATTGCAATCAGGTTGAAATGATGAGTAAGTCTAGGTCCCCATGCTTCAGAGGATGTGCATATGGCAAGTTGATCAATGCCTAAAAGGAGATGTTTTCAATTATACAGTGAGCCCGGCAGTTAAAATCTCTTATTAGCACATTCATTTTTTTATTGTGGGGTGGAGGAATTCTACCTTTCTTTTTACCATACTATATTTTATCTTTTAGTTATGAAGAACATATTTCTAGAATAAAAACATTTCTTTCTTTTGAATGAGAAGTATTGATCAGACTGTCATGATCAAGGAAGGAAGAGCATCAAGCTTAGCAAGGATGAATCAGAGCTCACTTAGGGTAAATTCAGGAAGAAATGTATATGTCCTGTGGAAAGAGGTAGAAAGAAAACAGACCTACAGAATGATTGACATTATTTTCAGCACAAGAATGGAGAAGCTAGAGTGTTCCATCATATCACAGTGACATTATAAGTGAAAAGAAAGTAAGTCAAATGAAATGTTCATTAGAGGTAACGGCCTGAGTGGGCTCTACACTGGGAGAAGGTCCGGGGGAGAGATTTGGATGAGTTTTGTACCTCAAACCAAAAATGAGGTCATAAGAGGGAGAACTTGAATTATTTATAAAGGAGATAATTTTAATCTCTCTGCCAGACAGTGGCTCTGATAAATGCAGACCCAGCAGCTGAACAGTTTGGCACCTCTGCTTCTTGGGGTTGTTGGCTGTTGGCTATGGGAGCACGAGAGCAACTTGACCATGTATTTCTCATCATTCAGGAAGCTAATCTGGGCTTGCTGACATGGTGGCTCAGGGTTTATATGATTGAATAGATGTAGGCAAAGCTTCTTGGGGCCCACACTGAGAACTCACACAGCCTCACTTCTACCACATTCCTTTGGCCTAAACAAAACACAAGTCAACCCACTGAAGAGATGAAGATCTAAAGATTCTACCTCCTGATAAGAGGAGCTGGAAAGAATCATAATCGTTGTTGTAATCTGCCACAATCCATATAAACAAAAATGCAGGTGCATTTTTTTTTTTTTACTTTTTAACTTAATTGTGCTTTTCAACTGTCCGTAAAAATCCAAGGAATCTTAGGCGTTATTTTTATAGGTCACATACCTTCACTTTCGAACGCTTTATGTTAACAGAAATCTGTACCAAGAAATTTTCCTGAACTCATGACCAGTGTAAATTTGGAAGAATGCTAATGGCCTAGCTATAAGCATATTTTAAGTTGTACTCAGTAGAACATATAGTAAAACAAACCAAGGAGTATCTAGAATTCACTACGGATCCTTTGGACTTAACATTCCAGCTTGGCTTCTCAAGCAGAGATCTTCAGAATAATCACCCTGAAACGCACTGCTTCTACAGTTCTCCAGTTTGCAAATCTGTTTTTTGGTAAATACCAGACTACCAGCCTTCCATGGAAGGATGTCCCTTAGTTTTTCCTGTGTCCCATTTTTTAAAGTAGTCATAGTAGCTACAAGCTATTATCAATAAAACTTAGAAAACATATTAGTGAATTTTTTTTCATGCATATGAGTGATAAGGTATCAAAATTGTATGCCTCTTTATAGTTTGAGATGCCCAATTTATCACTGAGGCTGTGGGTTTTAAGTGTCTATCAAATCTGAATTGAGCTTATTTTTAAGCTGCTCAACTAAAAACAATGATAACTCCTTTGCCTTTCCAGCTGCAGTCTCTCACACTAATCCTTGTTTTGAAACTAATTAAACACATACAGCATATTTAAAATAAAATTAGTGATCTGTTTGCCCTCTTCTCCCATTTGTAATATCTTGCAAATATTCTTTTTTTAATTTTTTATTTTTTATTTTATTTTTCTTTGCGGTACGCGGGCCTCTCACCGTTGTGGCCTCTCCCGTTGTGGAGCACAGGCTCCGGACGCGCAGGCTCAGAAGCCATGGCTTACGGGCACAGCCGCTCCGTGGCATGTGGGATCTTCCCGGACCGGGGCACGAACCCGTGTCCCCTGCATCGGCAGGCGGACTCTCAACCACTGCACCACCAGGGAAGCCCGCAAATGTTCTCTTAAGGCAAGTTTGAGCTTTAGAAAATAAAGATCTCTTACATGAATTCATCTTTTACCTCATTCCTGGCAGCTGGGGATCCCCTTATCTGGTTTGTGTTTTTCAATCAGAATTAATACTTGAATTTAAAATATTATTGTTATTCCTACCACAGCCTTCCACACTGTCAGTTTCCCACATTGCTGTTTTGATCTTTCATTCAAGCATATATACTGTTTAAAATTGAAAGCTCTCTTTTCCCTTAGCCCCACCAGAAATATTATATATATATATAAAAATATATATATACAACCTTTCCCGGGGCTCCTTCTAAGCTGATTTTAATTGACTGCTCCAGCCCGGGGACAGACCAAAACAGTTGTGAGTCCAGCATGATCTCAGCGGCAGCCCACTAAAGCATTCCAAATACTCAGTGGGAGGGATCAAGGTGAGTTGGAGGCAAGGCTGATGGAAAATTGGAAGGCACAGGCTTGTATTTGTCACACCAGCCTACAGTGCCATATATTCCTGGTGCATAATCCTAAATGTCAAAATAAATTATCCCAGAGAAAACAAGTGAGTTATCAAGGTTGACTGTTCTTGACTTCCTGACTTTTCACGATCTCTTTCTCTTCCCAAACTAAATTTATCATTAGTTCAATTCTGATGGCAGGGTAATGTAAGCTGCACTTGGCTTTGTAGCTGTGTGTGTTGATAAGGGACCAGCACTGAGAGATTCAGCGTATACAGAAATAACCAAGACAAGCTGCTATTAAAAATGGTTTAACTCTCCCGGAGACAAATATTCCCTTGTCAGTGGGCATTCTTGCAACCAGTACCCAGGAGATTTAATTGAAAAGCTTAAAACACATAGAAGCAGCGGGAAAATCCCCAGGAATTTAGGAATGATGAAAAAGTTTAATCTTTGTCAATGAAAAGTTGTTCTAATTTACTCTTCACACTGTGAGGTATTAGGCTGTGCAGCATTTACAATAGCAAGCAATTAGAAGCCTTTTTCTCCCCTTAGCCATAGCCGTGAAGTGACCTAGTTAAAATCATGTTTATAGTTTATTTTGAAGTGCAGTCTTACTTTAATTTTGTTGAATAACATTTGGTTTCTCTGTTAGTAGAAATACATAGCCTCTAGCAAATTCAGGACTGACGAATCAAAAGCTGAAAACCATGTATCTATATTCAAGATTTTCATCTAGGATGAATACTGCATCAGTGGCATAGACGAATACCCAGTCAATGGAATAGGCAACGACTAACAGTAGAGAGGATTAGTCCAGAGGTGGGAGGGGAACCGTACACGGTGTTGGATTGGAGAGGGAGCTAGTATGTATTAAAAACGAGCAACATTCTACTGCTGTCTCTCCTTGTCTCATGGCCTTTGTTTTACCAGGCCTCCAGTAACTTCTTTTTATCCTTTCTTAAAAAAAAAAAAAAAAAAGTCATGTGAACATATTACCACCACGTTTTTTAAATTGTGTAATTGTAGAAGGTATTCGAGGGGAACCGTTTCTCCCCCAGCTTCCTCTCACCTCCTCCCCCAGCTCCATGACTTTACTCACTCATATATCGGCTGATGCAGTGACTCTAAAATGCTATCAAAATGGACTTTTCAGATGTGGGAAGAGATAGCAAACCCCAAAACAGAACTTAGAGTGAAGGAAATCATAAGCAAAACTCCCAGTGGAGCCCTCAATCTTAGAAGTTAGTTACTGAAGGGGTTTATGGGATGGGAGTTGAATCAACTCAAAATGAAGACAAGAGAGGTGAGAGTGGAGGATGAGAGGTGATGTTCCCTGAGTTGAGGAAGGTAACTGCAGCCTCAGTTTCCACAGAGGTCCATTTGCTTTGGTTCTATATTGATAAGGAGCCATTAATGGCCACAGACAAGTTAGACAGCAGTGTTGGCTGATGAGACTTGGCTTCTTCTGAACACTGAATATTGTTAGTTTTCTTTCCGAGACTCAAACTGCACTAAGTTTACATCCTTACAAAACAGTGAGCTTTTAATTCCTCATTCAGCATATGTTCATTTCTCTGCAATCCACACAACATTGTTCAAATCTTCACATTAGCATTTACTACATTATACTCTGGCTTAACTATTTACTGTTCCTTCTGCCTACCCCCCACTAAACTAGGAGTTAGCTGTTTGAAAGCAGGGAGCATTGCATTATCTCTGTGTATGTAGTGTCTAGCCCATACCAAGAGCCCATAGTAAGAGTCCCATGTTGCTCTATGCTGAGTGATCCAGCGAGCCGTACAGTGGGAGAGGCTCTCATTAAGGCATTCTTTACTGGTTTTATTCATTCCCTCATTTGTCACTTTTTGAACTCCTATTGTGTTTTAGGTACAATGCTAGGTGTAAAACATGAAACAGTGAGTAACAAAGTCCTTGCCCCCTGTAGTTTACAGTCTAATGGGAAAAAAATGAAAACAAGTTATTCCACATATATATTTTGAATTTAATTGTGTCAAATGCTAAAAAGAGAAGTACATGGAATTATGAGAGCAGAGAATACAGTAGATTCTGGGGGCAGGAATGTGTTCCTTGTGGAAATGATGAGGGAAAGGCCTATCCTGGACGAGAGGGTAAGAGCAGGTAGACCATAGTGACTTTGGGGAGAAGGTTTGCTAGGATCAGATTATTCTTGGCCTCAAAAGCCACTTTGTCGTCAGTATCCCAACAGCATACTTAGGGTTTTAAGAGTGTTAAATATAATCATATTTGCATTTTTAAGATCCTTCTGGCTTTAACGTGGAGAGTGGAGCAAAAATAAATGTGAGGTGGCAGGAGGGTGACATACAGTGATAGTTTGGGCCAGGGTAGCGGCAGTTAAGATGGAGAGAATGGACAGTAACATATGCCAATGGGCTAAATCAACAAGATTTACTCACTGATTATATGTAGGAATTAAGGGAGAGCATGAAGTTTAGTTTCTTCTATTCTTTACCCACACAATATTTAAGCCTCCCTCATGGAATTCATACTCAGCAATAACAAGAAAATAAAACGAAAGAAAAAAAAACAAGAAATGATAGATAAATGTCACAAACACTTTTCAAAATAAGTCTTTTTGTTTACTGAGACTTTGTTGTAATGATTCAAATGGCCATTTAAAAATCATTGCTATTACTTTGCCCCACTGATATTCTTAGTCTCAGGACATTTGATAGCATTGAAGAGGTGACAAGATATGTACAAAAGAAAATCACCTTGACATTTCAAAAATCAATTTGAGGAGTCCTTGGATATTCTCTTAAAACCAGTAATACTGTTATTATTGCTGTCGCCCTGCCTAGTATATATGGTCTTTTTATAGTTTGAGCATAATGTTTTGACTTCAAAGTAAATGTGACCTACAGTTTCAATAGGGCTTGTTTTAATATTTGGTGTCCACTAGTATCATTGCAGCATGAGATATGTACCCTTAGCCTGAAAGTTATGTAAAAGTCATTCCCTCTTGTCCATAATACAAACATCTTTGCCATTTCTCCTCATCACAGTATCATCTCGTTATTGAAACATTCTGTGTCCCAAATAACCCATGAGCCCTTGTCAACATGGGTGCAAGCTTTGGCTGCCCTACTTGCTCCCATATAATATTCTTACCTTCTTGTAAACTCTTGATGTCTTATAATGCATAACACGTACCAATTGGTACTCTAAACTTCTCCACAGGGAGCCAGGAATTCCTGACTTTTTCAATACATATGTGCCTTTGCCAGTGACCAGTTGTCACCAAACCCTAGCTCAGCCGCTCCCCGCTCGAAAGCCAATACTCAAGAGTCGAGTGTTGGTTGGAAAGGAAAGTTTGCGTTATTCAGGAGGCCGGCAACCGGGGCAGAAGGTGGACTCATGTCCAAAAACCAACTCCAAAGATTCTGTTTAACCATGAAAGTTTTTAAAGGGAGGTCAGAGTCTTTGTTATTTTCTACTGTGTGCAGACTTTTTTTTCTGGTTGGTTGGTGGTGAGGTAGCAGGGCGGTGCTCCAGGAATCTTATGCTCAGCCTGAAGTTACCATCCTCCACCTGAGTGGGAGCCTTAGTTCCTATAGAACTCAAAGGTATTTTTTTTGTGTATATTCATTGAGGAGGAACCAGGACTCTGCCCCATGGCTGCACTATTGTTTCCTGACTGCTCCTCCTTTGTTTCTGTATTCCCTCCCTTCCCTGATAAGCAACTGTTTGAATCTGCCCTTTGGAATTCAGGGAAGGTCAAGGAGGCTGAATGAAGCCTATTTCCTGCAAACAAAAAACGGGAGACACAGAAAGGATTTGTACCCAGGAGGGCCCCACGGGATCTTGCTCTGTTTCACAATGTCTCCACATAAAAATACCAAAATTAAACGGAGGACATCAAGCACACAGAGGACAAGAGGAGGATCCATGCGCTAAGGATGTAACTACATTATATCAGGAAAGGCTGGGTGCTAAGAAGTATATAACAGAAGGGCACCATACAGAGTTGACAGAAGCCAGCTGAGTGCACACCAAAGCAGTTGGGCAAGTTTAAGAAATAAAGAGCGACAAAGAAATGTGGAACTTTACAGATTTTTAAAAATATGTTTTTAGAACAAACGAAGAGAAGCATTGACCAAAGCCTTGTTTGTAGACATTCTTTAAGCTCAGTGTCCAGCATATCTCACCCCCTTCCTGTCAGCTTCCCCCATTTTTAAACCTACCTTTAAGTCATTTACCATCTGCTTACCAGAGGAAAAGCACCTTTGTGCTGAGGTTGATAACTGAGTAGCTGAGAGGGAGGGGATTGTCCTTGTACCCAGTGCTAACTGAGTTGTGAAGATAGCAGAAGATTGCAGTGATTGTGGGCCCTGGTGGAGGTTGTATGGTTCCTCACGCTACTGTATGTATAATTTTCTTTAATGGCTTTTGGAGGTCACACTGAAGGTATTATTCTCTCTTCTAGGAGAAATAGAATATTTAATTTCTTCCAAAAATATGAATGGAAAATTTCTGCAGTTCAGACATTTTTTCTTTTTTTTTTTTGGCTGTGTTGGGTCTTCGTTGCTGCACGCGGGCTTCATCTAGATGCAGCTCACGGGCTTCTCATTGCAGTGGCTTCTCTTGTTGAGGAGCACCAGCTCTAGGCACGCGGGCTTCTGTAGTTGTGGCTTGCGGGCTCAGTAGTTGTGGCGCACGGGCTTAGTTGCTCCGCGGCATGTGGGATCTTCCCGGACCAGGGATCGAACCCATGTCCCCTGCGTTGGCAGGCAGATTCTTAACCACTGCGCCACCAGGGAAGCTAAACTTTCAATTGTAGAATTCTATTTAGATTGGTATTAAATTTTTAAAATATCATGTTATTGGTTTAGATATGTCTGATTATCTTCTAATTACTTCTGAAATGGATTTTATGCAATTAGTGCCCACATATGTCCTATCTCCTATTCCTAATAAAAGGCCACCTAGGGCACATTATGTTTCCAAGCAATCTTAAATTAACTGGAAGGACTTCAGCTACTGTACTGTTATAGAACTTCACAGTGAACTTTGAGAGCCTGATCAAATGGGAGAAGAGGTATAGTACAGGGGAGTCCTAGTTTTCAGCATGGTTTCATCTGAAATGTTAATGAAAAACATGAAAATTGAGCACTGGTTTAATATATAGCTTATTAAGTGTATTAGGATGCCTAATGGAAAACTATATTAATATTCACCTTTAGCACGCACATGCCCCTTCCCATAGGTTACGAAATGCATAAAGTCGTATTATTGGAACAGGTTTTCCTAGTCTAAAACATGTAAGTAAAATGAAATGTTTATGTTTTCCCCTTTTCCTCTCTTTGTTACTTCATCATGCAAAATATGGCGTGATAGATTTTTACCAAGTTTAGAGGATATGGTCAAGACGTCTTTCTTATAATATAAGCTATGGCATATACTGAATTTACTTTGGGAGATTCTAGGTCGTGGGGGTGGGGGAAGGACCTTCAACAATGCAGACAAACTACTTCCTGTGGCTTCTCGTAGCTTATTAAAATGTGAGCAACCGCAGGGAAGTACCCAGTTGGTAACGTTTAGCTAATGTTTAGCTAACTTTGTCTTCAGCATCTTATCTACATAGTCTTTTTAATTAAGTTACTCTTCCTCCACTGGCAGTCAATCTATGTATCTCTTGGCCATTTTCTTCTCTAAATAGGTCACATCCATTATACCAAATTTTTGGGAAATAATTCTAGTTCTGAGGAGATATTTCACACTAATTAGAAATAACACAGCCATTTGATCTTTCCCAAGAGTTCCCGGTTCAGATCATACTTATTGAGTGCCTACCGTGTGCCAGGTCCTCTGCTGGGTACCAGATCCGAGATGCATTGGAGGATTCAGAATTTTTCAATAAATGTGGCAAGTGACACAACAGAGTTTTCTTCCTCGAGCATGTATCTTTATTAGAATCTCCTAAAAAGTAGCTGTGACTGGATCTCCAAAGTTATGCATGGTTGTAAATGGTCACATAAAAAATGTTTAGCTTCTAGGAAGGGCACTCACATTTCAAGATCTTCCCAGGATGCGGTCAGCAGCCCTTGCTTTCTCTCCTGCCTCCGTCTGCCAACAGTAATGCTCCTGGGTTGAGAGTGTAAAAGTGATGGTCTAATGGCAAGGGATTATTTAGGCTAGCAGTACACTGCATTTTCAGGCTAGAAGCTGGGGCTTTTAAAATGCCGTTTTCCAGGAACAAAAGGGTTTCTGCAGTGTTGAAAAGTGTCATAATGTGACTGACATTAATATTTAATTGGAAAAATATTACAAGTTTTGGCAAAGGTGACAGTTGAAGAAAATTGGTGTTTAATGAGTACTTACTATGTGCTAATTGCTGCAATAAATACAGTCGGTGAACGACTTAAGTTTCACAATGACCGTAAGATCTTGGTATGCTGAAAGCAAGTTACATTGCAGTGTCACAGCCTGCCTCACCCAAACGCCCATCTATGTCATTATCAGAACAAAGAAACCTTTGCTTCTTGTGGGAGATTGCCACTAATGTTCCTCGTAATGACCAGGGATTTTTTCCGCAGAGGTGTCTGCAGCACTGTGACAAGGAAATGAGTCCTTTCATTCTGGAAGAAAATGTACTGTATAAATTGCCTCTTACATTCCTATCTCTTAGGCAGTGGAGTCTTAGAACTCATCTCAGAATTCGCAGAAAGGCAGAGTCCCGGCCCCACTGCAAACTGCAGCTAGGGTAACTAGCAGAAAGATGAAGAGCATGTGCTTGGAGGTCTAACTACCTGAGTTTAAATCTTATCGCTACCACTTGCTACCTCTGTGACCCTGGACAAGTTACTTAGCCTCTCTTGGCATCACTTATCCCTGCCATAAAATGGAAATGGTGATAGCACTTAACACATAAAGTGATATGAGCTATAAGCATATAAAGCACTTAGTCGCATGCCTGGTGCATCAGGGCTCAATAAACTAACTTGTTATGACCCTCTGTTATAAACTATTCACTAGCATTAAAGGATGTGACATTCTTATTATTGCTCACACAGGTAAGGAAAGAGGCTGCTTGGTCTTGGATAGTGAAAACTGCCTTTCAGTTTTTCAGATTTGATCTTAATCCCACGCTAAGGGTTTGATTTATATGGCCATTACTATACACTGTACACTATGTGCTTATCAGAGGACTTAGACATGAGAGATGCCAGAACTTCACCCGTGGACCACAAGGTGGAGAGCAAGGGGAGAAAGCCAGAACCAGATGGAATAGTGATTACTATGGTATTTGTAAAAATATAATTTGGTGTTAAATTTTATCATAGTAGTTTGATGGTGAAAGCCAGAATCTGTAAGGCATAGCAGTCTCAGCCAGGGTCCAAATGTGCAGCATAGAAGCAGGTCTAGTGTGTTGCTAGAACATATCTGAACTTCAGGTGTCATCACTGTTGCTGTTTATTTAGCCCTTAATTGTACTAAGTCGTTTTATATACGTTTGGCCCTTGAACGATGTTGAGGGGAGGGGGTGTTAGGGCTCCTGACCGTCTGACGGTTGTAAATCTACGATAACTTGTAGTCATACCCCATTTCCCTCACATCCCTGATTCAACCAACCACGGATCAGCTAGTATTGATATTATAGTATTTACTGTTGAAAACAATCTGCGTGTAAGTGGACCTAATGCGGTTCAAACCGAGTTGTTCAAGGGTCAACTGTATATATATTTAAAAGAAAAGCTTCCACAGACTACTTATTGATCTAGCTGGCTGTTACTCAGCAACTCATGCATTGGATTCTCTGCTGAGCAGACAAGGCGATTAGCTCTTTTCTGGGGCCAGCATAGAAAGTTAAGTTCTGGTTTGCAGACGTCTGGGTATTCCATATTCCACTGGGACTGCTGCAACCAAAGGGCTTCTCCCACTGGTGTTAAAGTCTTATCCTTGCTGGCAGTGGAGGAAATTGGGGTGTACTGAAGGCTAGCAGGTGTGGCTGGGCCACTCATGTCACAGGTCTGGAAACATGAACCAATAAAATGCTCTTTTATTTTTTTTTTTAACATTTTAAAGAATAGTGCTTTATTGAATTAGTTTTGTTCACAGAAAAGTAGTCTTTAATCTATGATGACTGCCAGATTATACAGTAGAAAGCAATTTTCTTAGTTTTCCATACTGCTGGAACAGTTTCTACTAAATGAAAACAGTCATAAAATTATATTCACAAATATAGTACTCTATCTCACACATTTCACATGATTATTCACAACAGTAATACGACGTAAGAATCAGTCATTTTGTCAGGTTAGATAAAGTATAACAGTAATGAAAAGAAATGCAAAATCTTCTAACAAAAATTACATTAAAGCCTTTGTTACATCAAATAAAAAATGAAAATTTGTTGCTAAGTATAGACAGAATGAGAAAATATGTAATAATTTTAAATGTTACACTAATGATACACAAGGATGTGGTAAATGCCAAAAAATCTATGTGCACTTCTGCAAAACTTTAGACTTCAAAATAGAATCTTACCACCCAAACATTAATGTAGTATTGTACAATTTGAAGCTATATGTATTTAAGATTGTCCTATTGTATTAGTTATAAAGTGTCATTCAATATGTAGTGAAGATTATGGTATAGAAGAATAAATAGTTGAAAAAATAAACACTTGAGACCTCCCTGGAGAGGCAGCTTGAAACTTTTCACCATCAAACTATGTCCCAGTCTGGGCTGTCACTAATTAACTGTATAGCTTTGAACAACTCGTTTCACCTTTGAGCCTTAGTTGCCTCATCTGTAAAACAAGGGCGATGAATTATATACTCTGTAAGGTCACTTCTAGCTCTGACACCCTATGATTCTATTATGCTCAAATGAAATTCACATTGTGCTAAGTGTATAGGAGTCAAACTGAAACTGATTATGAAAGTGGGAATAAGCCAATTGTTTCTATTAGGAAAGCTCAACTAAATTAGGTAAGAATATTTTTTTCAAGTTTTTGACAGGAATTTAAATATTTTTAAGGATTTGACTTGTTTATTATAATTTGCATCTTAATGATGACAAACAACAAAAAAAGATGAGTAAGAGTCACTGAAAGAGTTATCATCTAAGTTTTAGCCCAGATTTCCAGAGTCAAGGCAAATCCATGGAAGGTAAAAGAGTGTTAGGATGGGAATTAACATTTATAACATTTGTAATTAACAAGTAACATAATACATACATTATGTGTATGTATTTTACACATATGGTCTCCTTGAACTCATAACTTTGTAAGACAGGTACTATTCTCATTTCACAGATGAAGAAATGGTTACTCCTTTTCTTTTTTAAAGCAGATTTGGCTAAAAATAACCATATTTGCCAAATATTCCCTCCCGTTTTATTTCTTTAATGGAAATGATACACAACCTATCCTATTTCTATTTCTCCCACCCCTCCATCCCTTTTCCCCATATTCAAAAACTGGGTAATCAGGAAGTAAAACAATGATTTCCGTCTAAAGGGTACAATACGAGGAACTAATGCTGTGGTGGTAATCTCCATTCAGAGTTCAAAATACGAATTTTATCCACTAAAATGAAAACCGGAAAAACACTACCAACATTTAAATAATATAACAACAAAAGATCATAATACACAGGGCTTTTTTTTTCCCCTTTGGTTAGGGGCAAAGATGGGGTAGGACGAGTGTAGTGAATGCATGTGATGTGATTTGGCCCTGTGTGTTAAGATGCTCTTTTAGATGTGAGTGTCTCAAGAACTACATAAGGACCCTCTGTGTACTTGGCTCAAAGCTGCTGGCAAAGGCATGGGAGTAGGTGGAGAAAAGGGATAGAGATGTATGTTGGATCCTCTTGGCTATTCCTCTGAGTGCTGAACACTATGTATAGGGATCTATTCCATGGTCATTCCAGGAAAAGATCACCAGAGAGGACCAAGATTGAATGAAGAATGGAAGAATCTGACTCTAATTGACAGGTAAACTTTCAAACTTAGGGAACCCAATAGAAAAATAATTTTCTCCTAAATGAATTCCACTTATAATTCTGCTTAGAAGTGCTTTTTCTCTTGAATAGAAATGTTCATAGAAGTGATAATTGGAACAAATATTAGTAAAACACGTAAAATTTTTAAAGTGCCTTGTTTTCTTGCTGTATAATTTATGTCTTGTTGCAATAATGCTGCATAACAAACAGCCCTGCATCTAAGTGGTTTAAAACAACAACTGGCTGTTTTTATTCATGAGTCCATGGGTGAGCTGGGCAGTTCTCATGACCTAACCTGGGCTCAGTTAATCTGTGTATCTCAGCCCAAGTCTGTAGTAAGCTGGCAGATGGACTAGGGGCTAACTGGTCTGGGACTTGGCTCTCCGGCACCTGTTCTCCTGTTCTCCAGAAGACTGGCCTGGACTTGTTCTACAAGAGAGAGTGAGCAGAAGCAAACAGGGCCACGTGAGGCCTGGGCTTGCCGCTGACATTGTCATTCACTACACTATGTTTGTTAAAGCAAATCATGAGGCAGCCCCAATCTGAAGGTTGGGAAAGTAGAATTTAATGGGAGGGACTTCAAAGTCATATTGCAAGGATTACGGATACAGGGAGAGAAAGAATTGAAGCCATTTTTGCAATCAATCTAGCACACTTGCTATTTAAATTTTCCCTGTACTGAAGGAAACTTCAGTAAGATGATAGCCTGGAGGTAAACGATATGAAAACTGAACATAATGACTCCACAGAAGTCTCAGAAGCATGTGGCTGAGGTGGAATGTGGGTCTTCACTCTCCCATCACCCAGCGTTTGCTGCATTGTGCATGATTCTATTTGTAGTTTTTTCTTTAAAAAATTATTGTCAAGCTCACTTTTGACATATATAATTTCAGAGTTGTTAACTTTGAGACAAAGTATATCTGAACTAGTTTTAAAGACTCTTTACTTTTTATTAGGCAGGAGAAATGATAATTGGGACCTAATCAAGCTCAGCTTGCATGTATAGGAACATCCATAAATATTCTTTGATTCAAATGAGGTAAAGTCATGGAGGTGTTTGGGAAGGTGAAACTGAATTTTCAAGTTCGTTATATTGGCTGCCTATCTTGTAAAAATTGCAATTCAGGACCCATGGCTTTGGGTGAGAGCAATGGAATGCAGGCTGCTTCTCTCCTCTCTAGTTTCCGAGTTGTATCCTCTATTTTGAATCTGAACCAGCATCAACTTTTCATTCCGAAAATAATGCAGCATTTCTCCAGGGTGTTTGGGTTGTTTTGTTTGTTTTTCTGGCTCAGAAACATCTGTGCACATAAACACAGATGTTTTCTTTTATTATTAAAAATATTTATTTTCAGGTAAGGTAGCATGTGCTTGTGGTATGACATAAAATGCTTTTAGTGAAAAGCAAGTTTCCCTCACACTGCTATCCTCCAGCTCCTTGTCCAGATGTAAATGGGACATATTCCTTCAGAGTTGTCCTATGTATACCATATATATAAGCAGAAGCAAATATTTTTATAAGCTGTTTACACCTCTTATTTTCATATAAATACAAACGGCTGTGTACATTGTTCTTTACTTGTTTCACTTAATAATTTTCCTTAGAGATTTCCTCATCTCAGTATAGAGAGAGCAGCCCCATTTTACTCACAAACACATCCCATTTTCCAGGTGATATACTTCTCAGGTGCCCCTTGCTTTGTCTCTCTTTTCCTGTTGTCCACATGTTATTCTGGGGTATTCCTATTTCCATACTGGGGACTTTATCTGTCCCAGATGGGTCCTGCCATCTTGATGACTCACATGAGGTAACAAGGTATCCATCTTTCTTCCCATGTCCCACTTTCTGGGAGAGCTGGGATGTTTCCCATGGCATAGGGCTGCTCTGCCTCAGCTTTGCCACTGAGTCTGAAACCGACCAGCACTGGTTCCAGTAATACAGAGATCGGTCACATTGGGCAATCTTGCTTCTCAGTTTCTGACCCAGTAGTATTTCTTGTTTTGTTTTTTGACACATCAGAAACGTATTTCATCAGTGCTAAGCTATTTCTCTTATTCTGCTGGCTTATTCAGATTAAAGCCAGACTGTGACGGCTCTAGCTCCTCAGAACCCCTCAGAAAAGGCACCATTTAAGGTTGATACGTCAAAGCCATACCTCGTCCATTCTTGGGTATCTCAATGGTTTTGAAGATACCCAGAATGGGTCAGTTAGAAGGTACCCTTCTCCTGCTATTGTTCTCATGGTCTGGGAGGTGCAGATAAAACAAGACTTCTAGGGTATGACTTTTATATGTCAATGCAATCAGATTTTTGTTAAGCACCTTATATTGTAGAATACAACATAATGTTTAATTTTAAACTATAGTACAACGTTCATGAGCATGAAATTCGGGGTTAGCTGGATCCTGTGAGACCTAAGTCAAGTTATCTGACCACTGTGTGTGTGTAAGTCTCCCAAGTCCTCATCTGTAGAAAAAATTAATAATACTTCCTAGCTCAAGGGCTCTTTTGAAGATTAAATTAGATATTGTGTATAAAATGGTCACAGAGCATCTGATACAATAGTCAATGGTAGCTGTGCCCTTGAACCAAAGACCAGTATTATCAGCTCCTGCAGAAGATGCTCTCAAATCTTCATCCTCCAGGGATCCTCAGCTATTTGAAACCCATCTTAACCCCTGGCTTTCTCCATTCCAAAGGGAATTATATATCCAGACTCTGGCTCAGAGACCTCAACAATGCCCAGTAGCCCTAGACGAAGCATCTGCAGTGTTCAAGGCAATTCTTTGGCATTACACAACTAATCAAGAGTTTCACTTTTTTTTTAATTGAGGTAAAATACCATAGTATAAATAATAGAATTTGACATCAGAGGGTTTGGATTCCTTCTCTTTCATCTACTACTGTGTAGCATTGGGGGAAATGAGCCTTAGTTTCCTTGTGTGTTCAGTGGGAATAAGAATACCTACCTCATATGTTTTTAACAAAATACATTGGTTAGTTTGAGGGATTAAATAATATTGGTGAGTTCCTGGCACATACTACATGCCTGTACATGCCTGTTAACTGATAATTTCCTTCAGCATGTGTGATTGATACCTATGTAGTTATTTTGTTGGAATGGAGAGATAGCCTGCTTCCTTATTACAAACATTTTATTTATATTCTATCCTCCTGCCTTGAGTTGTCAGGTGAGGGCTCAGCACCCAAAGGTGTATAATAGATGCCAAGTGAGTGATACTTTAACATTTTTTTTTTAAAGGCCAAGAAAACAAAGAGTTTAGTTAGAATGATTCTGGTACTAACAAAGGTTGTCTCTTTTAGAAAAATGTACCCCGAAAGCAGACTGTAACAAATTCTTTAAGTCAGTGTGCTGTGGGGCTGTGTGTATAGCCATTGCCTTCCTAACCTTGCCTTTCAGAATGCACCAATTCTCTTTTAATTAATATTTCATCAGATTGGGCTCTAAGATCCAAGAAGGTCTAGGAAGATAGGCACAACAGAGTAAAAATGACAGCATCATCATGATTAGTTAATTAAAAACTGGATCCCAATCTTGATGTGACACACAGTGTACAATTATTCTTACATGAATTTCCCAACACGTGTCATCTTAACTGTTCTTTATTCCTCCCTCACTTTGACTTCTACTAGGTCAGTCCCAGACTTTGCCATTATTATAGTTAACACTTCTCAAGAAAACGTGATCACCATGGATAAACAAATATGTCTGATGGCCTTCTCAATATTGTACATTCATTAGATTTGGTATGTATGCTCTTAATATGACAGCAGTATCCAAAGCTGAGAGAGAGAAGAAGACCCCCAGTTGATTAGCTAGTCCGTGCGAGGCACTGTGCTTGGCATTTCATATGCGTTACTTTATTTAACCTTCATAGAGGCCAGCTCTAACCTGGAACTGTAAAGAGAAGGAGAGTGTCATTCCCGGCTTTCCCTTTGTGATGCAAAGGAGATTTTAGAATGGTGTAACATTGATGTCAATTCAATAATAAACAGATTGCAATAGTCGACCTATTATGAGGAGGAAGTGGCAGCTTTTCGTGAAATCTGACCACTCTGAAGGAGAGTCTTTTCATAAACAAAATAAAAGCGCCTTTTAGAAGTAGGTTCTAACCACCACCCAGTGGCTCAGCCCTATTGAACACTGATCACTCCTTAAAGCAACCAGGTTTGGTCTACAGAGCCAAAAGGGGGGACTTAGGCCAAGGCCAGGGATTATAGAGCCTCACAGGGCTGTCTAGGAGCAAGTACTCAGACTTCTTACCCACAGGGAGGTCCTTGTGCTCAACAAAAGCATACCCTGTTTGGGAGCCTTGCTCACGGACAGGATGGTTAGCAAGGCATGTGAGTCTTAGAGTACAATCCTATCCTCGAAGATGGGCACTGAAACCTGGGAGGTGCTTTTAATTGAGTGGGGAAGCAGGCAAGGAAGGGGTAGAGTTATAATATCATGGATCAGTACCGAGACAGAGGTAAGCACCTGGTGCTTTGGGAGCACCCACGTGTACCTGGAGGTGGCAACAATAAGTGACAAGTGTAAATCATTATGGTGATGCCAGAGGGAAAATTGGAGCCCACTAACTGAGGCCTTATAAGGTTGCACAACCACTACAAAGGCATCTAGAATTTTGTCTCTGATTTTCCTGGCTGAAGGATGATGAGATGGTAGGACAATTCAGACAAAGAGGAAATGAGGAAATGGTAAGACTCAGAAAAATTCAGAGTGAGAGGAAGAGATCCAGAGAGGGAGGGATAGAGAGAAGGTGAGAAGAGAGAGAGAACTTTCCCTTTTCTTAACTGGAGTATTCCCTACTGTGATGAGGAGAATAGAATTTAGTTTAAAGATATTAAATAATAAAATTCAGATTAGAGAAACTAAAAAATAGAGGCTTTGATAACCCAGTTTAAAGCTTTCAGATCCCTATTATTTGCCATTTATCTATTGACATTTCCAAAATGTTTCCTTGGAAAGCCCTGCCCAAATGTTATGTGCATGTTTTATAGCTAGAGGCCATACCCGCTCATTGTAAGAATGCAAAAGTTTTATTAAGATGTGACTTATTTCCATGCTAGACCTGTAAGGCTTGACCCTCAATCAGACAATCAACAGCAAGATTTTTTTTTTTTTTTTTTTTTACTCTGACTCTTCATAATCATATTGAAGGCTTTGTACTGAGTTTGGGTACGAACTGGTTATCGTACTTGTGCTGATGTGACATAATGTTCCACTGCAAATCTGAGATGACGTCTTTCAAAATCAGCAATTGAAGGTGATAGCCCTAAAGTTTCATCTGTCTTAATAAGGTTTCAGAGGGTGATTTTCTATTTTATTCACCTTTGATGTGCTTCAAAAACCAAGGTGACATAGGAACACCCCCACACACACCTACTTCTTGCAGGAAGGCATAGCTCAACAAAATGAAATTATTGAATCGGAATTTGAACGGGTGATAGCACATGTCAAGCGTAAAGATCAGATCTAATTAAGAAGATTTCTATGATCAAGAAGTCCAACGTGTAATCAGAAAGCAGCACGTTAATTGATACTTGACTTTCCATGCAATTCTATTTGCATGGAAATGATAAAGACATCCCCTCAGTGTTTTCACTGCATATTGGTTCTGTATCATTACACACATTTAGACTTCCTACTTTTGTATGACGTACAAGAAAAAGCACACTTACTTTTGGAAAACATTGCTACCATTCAAAGAGAATCTATTCTGTGCTACAAACTCAAGCCAGGCCCTTTTCATACATTACTTCACTTAATCTTTATAATACGTCTCAAGTAGAAGGATCGCACTTCCCATTGTACGGAGGAGGAGACTGATGTTCAGGTCCATTAAGTAGATTCACCGAAGGTCACACAGCTAGCAAGTAGCAGATCTGAGATTCACAACAGCTCTCTCCATCTGTGTAGTCCGTTCTCTATCCAGAATACTGCAAAACCTCTCTGAGCTTTGTATTTGAAATTACCATGAATTGTAACTGAACAAATACCCGTCTTAAGTTCTGAGTATTCCAGTTGGGCCCAAATAAACATTCCCATTGCATACCACCATAAAAGCCAGGACCAATTCTAAAATTCAGGCACCTTTTTTTTCCTCTTTTATTTTCTTTTTGAGGATTTTGCAATGGTTCATCATAAGAAGCGATTTCTTCCAAATAATTTTGTGTATTAGCTAGATGTAAATAAAAGATCAACGTAAAAAAAAAAAAATCCTTTACAGTGTGAATCTCAACCAGAGGTGATTTGCCTCTCCTCCCTTCTGGGGCCGTTTCTGGTTTTCAGAACTGGAAAGGTATGATCGTATCTGGTGGGCAGAGGCTAGGGATGCTGCTAAACATCCTACAAAGCCCAGAACGACTCCGACAACAAAGAATTATACAGTCCAAAATGACAAGAAGACAACCATTTAAAACCCTAGAAGCAGAGAATTCCAGGCAAAGGGAGCAGAAAAATCCACAGTCCCTAAAGCAGGAATGAATCTGGTATGTTCAAAGAATAGAAAGAAAACCTGTGTGGTTTGATTCTGATGAGTAAGTGAGAGCAAAGGGAAAAGCAGCTGAAAAAATTCTACCAAGCCAGATCAGGTTGGGGCTCATATTCCCTGGTAGAAATTGAGATATTCTTTTTGTTGCAATGAAAAGCTGTTACAGGATTTTCAACAGGAATGTGGGAAAATCTGATGTGTGTTTTGAAAGATAACTTTGGCTACTCTTTGGAGAATGTTCTAAGGGAGGCATAAGCGGCACTGGGGAGACACATAGAAGGTTTTGGAAATAAGGAAGACTTTGTGGGTTTACACTATGGCGTATCAGTGAAGATGGACAGAGTTGGTTGTTATCAGAAGTTATTTTGGAGGTAGAGCTGACAGGCTTGGTGACGAGCAGTTTGAAAGGAGAAGACGTATCAAAGGTGATAACCGGATTTTTGCCTTGAGCAACTGGGTAGGGGATGATGCTGTTTACTGAGAGGTAGACACTGACAGCTGAACAGAGGAGAAGGAAATATCACATGATCTGTTTGGAGCTGTGTTATGTTTAATGTGACATTCAAGTGAAGGTGCCAAAGATTCAGGATATGTGAATCTGGAGATCAGTGAAGAGATCAGAGATGGAGAAGTAAATATGGGTGTCGTCATCATGAAAACGGCATTTAAAACCTTGGAACTGACCAGAATCACCTGGGGAGCATATGTTTATAGAGAAAAGAAAGAGACTTAGGAAGAAACTTGGGGAAATCCAACCTCTAGGAGTTGACATCTATTCTTGATAAAAATAACTGCAAGTAGACAAGTAGACAAGAGGTAGTACGTGGAGCAGAGGAGATCTGAAAAATTATTACGCTTATTTAGTATGCAATGAACCAAACAAAAAGTGGAGGGAGGGTGGAGAGAAAGTTTTAAAAGCATGAAGTAGTATAACGTATGTAAGGTAGCATTAATAGTACTTTTAGAGTAACTGACAGCAAGAGTATGGGAAACCTGAAATAAAAAGTAATAGCCTACAATGCCTTTGAAGAGATTAACTTTTACTGACTGGGTCCTTCCTGGGGTCTTTTTGATGCAGAGAGTAGAAGTGAATGTTATCATCACATTCTTGTATTGAATACACTCTTCTAAAACCCTGGTGTTTTTACTTTCTAAATTGATAAATTTTACTAAATAAGTCATGCTTACATTCAAGTGTTAGATTTTCCAATTATCTGTACCTAATTTCATCTTTACAGGCTGTTGAGGTTTTTTTTGAAACTCTATTCTGCTATAAAACATTTTAGTATTCTTTCCTGTTTCTGTTACTTGCAAATTTAACCAATGTGTCTTAACACAAGTCTTACTAAAAATGTTGATCAGACAAGGACCAAGGACCTGAAGGGCTTCACCATTTCCCTGGCGATTTCCCTCCTGTTGGATATTACAGCATACCTTGGTTCCTGTCCATTATGTATCCGCCAAGTGTTGAACTATATTTTCATCTTTACCCCCCCCTCTTTTTTAAGCAAACTGTCTAGATGAAATATGCTCCCACTCTGTCTATAAGATATCACTAGTAGAAAAGTCTAGAGATTTTACCCCTAAATCAAGCAAGGTCAGTTATAAGTTACCAGAGAATATTTGGTAGCTCCCATGATTGCCTTTTCTAATTGCTCACAAAACTCTTTTTAAAATAGTCTATTTTAAAATCATATTGAGAAGTGTCTTTAAGTTCCCTAAGGTTTTTTTGAAAGTCAAGATATTGTCCCATTTGGTCCTTTAGTGCCTGTTCTCTACATATTTCTCAGATATTGCTGTTAGCAACGTTGCAATCTAAGCTTCAGTTCCATCTGGGAAGGAGACACTCACTTCTTGAGAGGGACGTCACCTTGATTGGGGTTCCATATCTTCGCACTAAGGCATGGCCCTCTCTTACCAGCTTGAGCATCCTTCTCATTGGTACAGATGATGGACTCAAAGTAGGAGTAAGGGAGTTAAGTTTTGCTTTGTGGGTACACCACCAGCATACTTTTAGGCAGGGACCGTATTTATTTGTTTTATTTGTTATGCTTTAAGTTTTCAAAAATATGTGGTTTTAACCACCACTTAACTATAATGACATTTGTGACAGATAAATTAACAACCCCTTCATTCTCTAGATCATAATCATATTAGTCCTGTTCTTTCAAAGAAATGGTAGGATAGATTCATTTTGACAGTACCTGAAATTTGAGCTTGAGTTTATCATTAAATTGGGGATGCCTTCTTCCTTTTCTTATGATTTCTCTCTCCCTTTTCCTCCCTCCCTCCCTCCCTCCCTCCCTCCCTCCCTCCCTCCCTCCCTCCCTTCCTTCCTTCCTTCCTTCCTTCCTTCGTTTCTTCCTTCCTTCTATCCATCTTTTGGGCAATTATATCAAAGAATACAGCAAAGCCCTGTAAAAATATCTGGGTAACATTGGAGTGAGTTTTGGTTATTAGTTTTTGCAACTCATTTACTCAATTTAGGTGGCATTTTAATGAAACTACTTTTCCCCAGTGGTGCTTAAATAGCACACTTATGTTGTGATTCCCTCGTAGCCTAAGAGGTTTCTGTTTTCTCTGTGAAGAAATACGGGAATGGCTTTGATCCATTTAATTAAATAGGAACATGGCTTCCCAGAACACAGAAGAACTTAGTATTTTTGAGTGAATGAATAAATCCATGAGTGAATAAATATAGCTAATAAAATTTGACAAATATACAACTTATATACAAATTCATCAACTAACTCCTATCCTTTCCTATAAGATAGTATATAAAACATGAACATATTTTATTATGGCTCATTTGAGCAGATAAAAACATATTTTATATGTGATTTTTAGAAATCAATCATATTCAATGCACTTTATCCCTTTATTTAGACTTACTCTTATTTCTTATAGAACATTTTGACGTATTTAAGTCATGGGCTGAATATTCGTTCATTTACTCTACAAATGAGTAGTATAAGTCTATACCATTTAGTGGGAATACATCTTGGTGTTCCACTGACTGTTAGTGTTCTTATAATGTCAGACGTTTTTTCTGGTCATATGGCTACATCAGCAAAGTGTTTGTGTCTTAGAGTGACTCACTATAGTTCTATATGAGAAAAAACCCTCTGAGCTCTGCAGTCACACTTTATTCAGTCATGTGAAAAATGTTAGTGAAAAGTATTCCTGCTTGCCATGGTTACTACATATTTCCTATTTCCAACTTTACTACACAACTTCCAATGTCTTTTGTTGAAGACCAAAATGAAAGAGCAGGGTTTAGAATTTCAAGGAGGAACTCCTTGGTTTAGCCCTCAAAAACAGCCAGAGGGAAAAGATGGCTCACAAAGCCTCAGCAACGGGCTTCGCTGGTGGTGCAGTGGTTGAGAGTCCGCCTGCCGATGCAGGGGACACGGGTTCGTGCCCCAGTCCGGGAAGATTCCACATGCCGCGGAGCGGCTGGGCCCGTGAGCCATGGCCGCTGAGCCTGTGTGTCCGGAGCCTGTGCTCCGCAACGGGAGAGACCACAACAGTCAGAGGCCCGCGTAGCGCAAAAAAAAAAAAAAAAAAAGCATCAGCAACAAGTTTTTACAGGTAACTTTTCAACAGCAGTTGTGGAATCCAGAAGATGATTGTGGAATGAATCTTTAATGGATACAGAAGAGAACTGTCAATCTAAAATTTTAAACCCAATGGAACTATGTTTTCAAGACCCAGGGTAAAACAAATTCAATTATAGAAAATTGACTTCCAAAGAATATATTTCAGAAAGAAAGAATTGATACCAGAGGAAAATCTGAGGTGCAAAAAGGAAAGTGAGCAAAGAAAATGGCATGTATGTTGGTAGATTTAAGTCAATGTCCTTTGAAAAGACGAACATAGTAATGTCTAATTGGTAGGACTAAAAATATTTTTTAAAAAGCTTAGGGTAAACTGTCGAAAAGCAATTTAAGGTAAGCCAGGAGGGGGTCAGAATTTAAAGTACTCTAAGATCTTTTTGCTGTTTGAGAGGAGGTTAAAGACACTGATTAACTTTAGACTTTAAGTATTCAGAGTCACACTTTAATGGTGACAATTAACAGACTGTAATTTGTATATATAAATATCAAACCATTAGAAGGAAAAGATCAAATGAGAAAAAAATCTGATTAATCAAATGCATTTCCAAGTAAATCCTAATATAATTGTAAAATGTGTACAGAAAAACAAAGGATCAGTGCAAGCCAATTCATGAAGAAGAAAATGCAGGGTTAGTTGTAGTACCAAATATCAAAAATTGATTAAAAAACAGTAGTAATTAAGACATGACACACAGGTGAAGGAATATGCAAATAGACCATAGAATAATATGGCAGACATAATCTTGCAGACCACTAGGGAAGAGATGAGCTATTCAGGAGACATTACTGGAACAATTGTTAATCTGTCTGGAAAAAAACCCCACAAAAACAAGAAAACCTGGCTGTTTCCTTCAAACTAACACATGATACAAAAATCAGAAATAATAAAAGAAAACTTAAATTTGACTACCTTAAAATTGTAAACTATTCATCAAAGGATTTATAAAAATGAGAAAAGTAGTCACAAAATGATAGAAGATATTTACAATATGTAAAACCAAAAAGGAATTAGTATCTATGATACATAAAGAACTTCTTCAAATTAGTAAGAAAAAGACAAGCTACTTAAAAGAAAAAACTGAAAGGCAGAAGAATAAACAGGCGTTTCACAGAAGAGAAAACTGAACATTTCAGTAAATACATAAAAGGATATCGTCTCATTTTTAATCAAGGAAGTGCAGATTAAAACCACAATGAGATACTATTAGACCCACCAAAATTGGAAAATTTTTTTAAAGTAGGATAATAAGTCTTAGTGAGCTGTGGAGAAAGGAGATTTTTCTTACGTTTCTGGTATGTGTATAAATTATCCAGTAAGATTGCTGATGTGGGCATTTAATGACCCACAAATTATTTTCCTATGCATATAAGCTAGGAGAAGTTCTACATATGTACAACAGAATAAATGTGCAGCATTGATTATAATAAAACTGGAAGCAACAAATTTCCATCAACAGGAGAATGAATAGGTAAATTTTGGTTCAGTGTTAACTAAACAGCGGTGAAATGAATGAAACAGCTCCTTAAATCAGCATGAATCGCATCAACATAACGAACAGAAAAAAAAAATGTGAGAATAATACATATGCTTTGATACTCCTTGTATAAAATTTTCAAATATGTAAAAATAATACTTCAGGCTATATGCATATGTATTATAAATATGAAGAAATGGCCAGGGAATAATAAAAGTTCTGAATGCTGATGACCTAAGAGGGGAAGAGAGGGGAACAGCCTCATAAGGGGCTTCAACGATAAATGAAATATCCTATTTCTCAATGTGGGTGTTCTTTTAGCACTTTTCATACATTTTATACATAATACATTATAACTATAATTTCATAAGTATAAATATTCTATAATTTAAAAATAAAATTCCATAATTTAAAAGAATAAAAAGAAAAAAGTTAAATTACTCATACTGCACCCTAATCACTTATCCTTATATAAAATAAAACCATCAAAATGAAATAAATTCATTACAAATCTTCTTTTAGTTAAAATCAAATTAAATTATTCCAGGACAAAACAATCAACATACAGTACATACAATTATCATTGTTTAGTGCATGTGTCTGACCTTGAGTAAGGTACTGATTTCTCCAGGCCTCAGTTTCTTCATCTCTAAACTGAGATGCCTGGATCAGCAGACTATTCTAAGAGTTGCCCCTGCAGTAATTTTCTGTGTGCCAATCTGGTCTATAACTTGAATGCCCTCTCCTCTAGACAGGCACACACATTACAAGCTGTGGTTTCTGAAAGGCAAAAGCCATGTCTTTCAAGGGCATACCTGCAGTGCATAGGTGTGAATTACCTGACATATGGTAGGTGGTCAGTGGAGTAAAGGATTCTGGCATTATATGCTAGTGAATGCTGGGCATGCTAAAATCTCATCATATCCTGAAGTCATTATAAAACCAACTGGATGGTTTTACAACCACAATTGCAGGGATCATGGATAATAAAATATCAAAAAGATGAAACATTCATCAATTTTAGGAAATATATTTTTCACATTTTGTCTCCTCTGAATTCAAGGTAGGTCTTGCAATAGATGATAACTTTGTCAACTATTGTCAGCCAGGGAGCACTTGTGATGCAGTTGTCATTGCCTGATTATAAACTTAGTTGTTATTCCTGGTGGCATGACACACAATAGAATTCCTTTGATGTCTCAGTCAACAAATCATTTAAGGAAAGAATGAGTCTTACTTGTCCTCTCTGAAAAGCTTTCATTGAAATAATCTGATACAATTAAGAAAACCCAGCTTCAGAAATAGTAAAATAGATATATTTTAGAAGAAATTCTTGGAGAACGTCGTAGAGCACCCTTTTAAGTAAATCTCCATCAAAAAATGACCTTAATGGCACAGAGAATAAGACTGATTTGAAAAACACAAAGATAAAGAAATGTGAGTTAAAAGTAATTCAGAAGAGGTGCACTCTAAATGTGAATAGACTTTAGGAAAACCTTAACCAATGGGTGTGGCCTACACCTTCTATATATGTAAACAGGAGTATATTTTTGAAAACAGTTTCTCCTATCAAAAGTGTTAATTCCCACTGTTAAATCTTAGTTACAGAAACTGGGAACCAGGAGAGGGCAGCAGAGAACTAACCTGAAAAAGTTTTCTGTTGTATTTTAACTGTATAAAGGGCACTTCATACTTCATGAAGTTCTTTCACATATATCAACTTATGGCATCCCTGCAACATAGCTGGGGCAGGCCAGTTCTTTCCATTCTCACTGAAAAGACAAACTGAGACTTGGAGAAATTAAGTCACTACTTTGAGGTGGCCCAGCTAAGGGATGGCCTTGGCTTTAAGAAGGAGTTGGACTTACGTGCACTCTGCTCCTTCAAATGCCAGTAAAACCACTGAGAAGCCAAGGGGGTGGTCAGAAGGAGAATTAGAGATGGGGTCTGTTGAGATCCAGATCAAATAAGCTCAGGACCAGGGTGTGTGTGTGGAAGACATCATGAATCAGGATGAAGATGTGAACTAAGAAGCCAAACCAAAGACCAAGGGAGTATAAGTAAATACCAAACCAGTCCATGGTCACTGGAGAGCAGAGACAGGTCTGAACCATCAAATGCAGACCTGAGACAGAAAAGACAGGAAACCCCAAATGGCGTGCTGTGTTATCAGAGCACCGTGAGTACTGGTCGGGTCCCAATCCCTGCCCTTTCTGGTCTTTAAGTGGACTAGCCTCAGATATATTAAAAAACAGAATAGCTCCTGGCCCCTCAGCAATAATATTTGAGCAAAACTCCAGGGTATTTCATACTGGTGAAGTTACAGATGAAATGAACAAAAGATATTTGCTGTGTTCCTGCCTCACTTCCTGGCAATTAAAAACCAAAAACGACAACAACAGCAACACAATACAGAGGGAGAGTTTCTGCTTCGTTTACCAAGTGGTTATTGATTAAAAGCTCAAATCAGAAAATGGAATATTTTGAAGCCCTACTGGGAAGGCATATATGATTCTTCACTCCAAAGAAATTGGACTAAACCTTTTGGCCTGATAAGTGTAGTCTAGGTGAAGTATTACTTGTGTTGTCAAGATTCATTTCTTTACTGAGCAGTCACTTCATAAAGCAAGCTATGTGGTTGGGATTTTGAAGGCTTTTATTTCTGCTAAATACTCAGAGATGGGAAACGTTCTGAGGCAAAGAGGTGTAATCTCTACTTACTATTCCCCTGCATGGCCACCTCTTGGGAACCACCCCAAAGAGGAAGGTTGAAAGGTGTGCCTACAGCTGTGTTTTCTTAGGAAGATCATTCTCAGAATGCAGAATAGAGAAGTAGAGTGTCCAGACTCTGTCCACAGTGTGTGCAAGACATCAACTGCAGGTGTCAATAAATACAAATATTAAACAAGTCCTCCTCCCAGAAACCACATGAGCAGGAAAATAGAAGAATTCAGCATTCTTTATTACTCATTTAAATAAATCATGCTTTGTGCTGGTGGATGGAAGAGAGGATATTTGTAAGTGAGCACTTGTGTGTAGGAGGGTGATGAAGATAGGATGGTCATTTCTTGTTCCAACAAAATCTGTGCTTTACCTAGACCATTATGTGCACATTTTAGGAGGGCTTATGCGGCATATGACAGGATACAAAGACATCAAGAGCTGAATGATTCAAAGTCATACAGTCATTTTATTAATGATCTGTCTTTGACTCTCTTTGTTTTCACTCTAGGATAACATACAATTCCTACATATATTTTTATATTTATATCCATATTCATGTCTACATTTATATTTATTTCCAGAGTGAAGAGAAAGCATCACAGAAAGCACTCAAGCTTTAGAATCAGATGGATGTAGATATGTAACATATATCCCCTTTTTTTTTTTTTTTTTTTTTGCGGTACGCGGGCCTCTCACTGTTGTGGCCTCTCCCATTGCAGAGCACAGGCTCTGGACACGCAGGCTCAGCGGCCATGGCTCACGGGCCCAGCCGCTCCGCGGCATGTGGGATCTTCCCGGACCGGGGCACGAACCCGTGTCCCCTGCATCGGCAGGCGGACTCTCAATCACTGCGCCACCAGGGAAGCCCTATATATCCACTTTTTATCACTCGTTTATTAGTTGATTTGGGGTGAGGTACACAATATCTTTGAGCCTTAATTTCCTCATCTGTCAAGTAGAGATACGAATACCCACATTATTATTATTTTTAAGGGAAGTGAATAAGTATATATTCCCTGTGGTCCTTAGGTTAAAGGCAGCCAATCTTTTCTTTCTATGGAAGCTCCCATAGACGAACCTTGAGATTTATCTCCCCTCCTTCAGAATGCCATTCATATTATTTCTATGCTTGGAGTTATCCTTTGCTAATTTAATAAATATTGAGCGCTTACTAAATGCCAGTAACTGTCCTAGGCCCTTAATAAAAGGGACAAAACCCCTTTCCTCAGGGAACTAACCGTCTAGTGAACCCTCTATTCTCTTTTTCTTGCTCGCTTACATCTTTATTCCACTTGTCCTCCAAACTTCACCTCAAGGGCTTCCCATTCTGTGAAACTTTTTTCTGAGTTTTTCCTACCGGAAACAGTCTCTGTGTGCTTTGAAATTCTGTAACATTTTCCCACATTCCCTGCTCACGTGGCTGTTTATCTTCTTCCCTGTACTGTAGGTTTTTTTGCATATGTCCTTTCAAATTGCATGCTTCTGATGGTAAAAGGTCTAGAATACAAGCTTCAAAAGGAAAGCATGATTCAGTGTGTTTTGTTCACTGGGTATCCCCAGGAACGGTAGTGGGCAAATACAGGTTTTCTATAAATATTTTGCATGAATGAACGAATGAATACCTTTGCATCTTTCACATTACGTTACTGTATTGTGTATGGAGAATTGGATTTGTACTCAGAAGTCCTGAATTTAAAAAGCAAGCTCAAAAGTTAACTTTCCCTCTCTGAGACTCAGCTTCCTAATATGGAAGATGGAAATAAGATTTTTGCTTAACATATTATAGAATTGCTTTTAAGATCAAATTAGTGGGATGTGTATGGAAAATAACATTGTTTGTTCACTGCTAAATGAGTAAAAGTTGTTACAACTAACCCTGTAATGGTTACTGTTGAATGAATGAATGCATGTGTTATGGACTAAATATCTGTGTCCCTGCAAAATTCGTATGTTAAAGCCCTAACCCCCAGTGTGATGGTATTTGGAGATGGGGTCTTTGGGAGGTAGTTAGGTTCAGATGAGGTCATGAGGGTGGAGCCTTCCAGATGGGATTAGTCCCTTGTAAGATGAGATATGAAAGAGTACCACCACCTCACCCCACTTTGCTTGGGGCACAAAGAAGTCATGTGAGCACACAGCAAGATGGCAGTCGCCTACAAGCTGAGAAAAAAGGGCTCAGAATGAAATCTACCTTGCGGGCATCTCGATCTTAGACCTCCCAGCCTCCAGAACTGTGGTAAATTTCTGTTGTCTACGCCACCCAGTCTAAGGTATTTTGTCATGGCAGCCTGAGCTAAGGTAGCATGCATGAATGAATGAATGAGAAGGAAAAAAGAGGATTCCATGAACTTTGCGCAATTTAGTGATTCAATCAAGAGGTAAATAAAGGCATTCTAGAGGGGACAAAGGCTTCAGTCATGCAGGAAAATTAATTGATGTTTAAACGTGCTGTGCTGTAACTTTGCTGAGTACATTTCCCGAGATCAGCTTTACTCCTAAGTTCAGGACATAAGGGAAAGAATTAAACTATGTATTAAGACAGGGAAGGGGAAGGAGAAGCTGGGACAAAGTGAGAGAGTGGCATGGACATATATACTCTACCAAACGTAAAACAGATAGCTAGTGGGAAGGAGCCGCATAGCACAGGGAGATCAGCTCGGTGCTTTGTGACCACCTAGAGGGGTGGGATAGGGAGGGTGGGAGGGAGAGAGACGCAAGAGGGAAGAGAGATGGGGGCATATGTATATGTGTAACTGATTCACTTTGTTATACAGCAGAAACTAACACACCATTGTAAAGCAATTATACTCCAATAAAAATGTTAAAAAAAAATAAACTATGTATTAAGAGACTGAGGTCTCAGTAGGTGTCACTTGAACTCTCTGATCCTCTATTGCCTTATGTGTAAAATGGAGATTGGAATGCCAAGCATATCCACCTCCTAGCATTGTTGTAATAATCAAAGAAGTTTATGTGTTGATAAATGACCTTTAAGTTATTAATTGCCAATAAAATGTGAGATATTAGCGGTAGTAGCATGACATTAAAGACTCGTGGTTTGTGCCACATCCTTTGCTTCTCAAAATGACATTTTTTTACCCAAGATTTACTTACGATCTAGAAATTCCTAACATCCTGGAGTTTATTGAGAGTAGTAAGTTTTGGGTCCACACTACAATCCTGTGAGCCATGTTTTGCAGGGAAGAAAGTGGCCCATAGAAGCAAAGTGAACTTTCCAGGGTCACACAGCTTGTTGATGGCACAACTGGGTTCCTAACACATGTTCAGTAACTCCAGATGTGGACCTTTTTCCAGTAAAGCACAAAGATCTGAGTGCTCTTGTTTTCAAATACAATACCTTTTCCAATGAGCCCTAGTATTCCTTACTGTCACACTTAATCCAATAAAGTTAACATCTGAGATTTTTGTGGAATTTTCTAGTACCTTTAAGTTTTGGTAAATGTGCAATATTCTTATTAACTTATTTTCAAGGTGCAATTTAATAGTGCGTCCCTGGAGAATGGATTGGCTGGTATTTAATTTTTCACAAAGATTTTTAAATGGCCTGGTACTATAAAAATATTTTGTGCTTGTAAATATTTTAAAAGGTGTGTGATCCTGAATATTTTGAAACTTTGAGTGCTGGCATATAAGAAGAGGACTGAGGTTCTTAATCCATATCTGTAGATATTCGTTATTAAGCAAAGTAACAAGATGGGTGGAGAGGTCTAGATTGTGTTTAAACCTCTGGAGGAAGGATGGTGATGAGAGGTAGAATTTTAAAATAGAATTTTGAATATAGCCTGTAACTAGGCACATGGTAGGAGTTAAAAAGAAATTGCTTCACTAAGCGCCATTATTCTGAGGAATGGTAAGAAAAGCAAGCAAAGACATTGATGACCTCAGAGAAACATGAACAGCATACTACAGCTCAGAGTATATTGACAGCCTAGCCTGACTCCCAGGAATTTAGAGCAAATTTGGCATTCAGAAGCCAGATGGGTTTCTTTAAGACCCCTTCTATTTTTTAAAGACCTTGTTAAAGTCGGCCTTGGAGGAAGAACAAAAGATAATTTTTTCTGGAGTGAAATACATTTCTTCCCTCTAAATCTTATCATTCAGTGGCAGTTCGATAAGGGAAGACTAAGCTCAGGATTTTGAGCCTCGTGTGGAAAGGGACCTGGCTGCATCCTCTGGAGTATTCCTATTCTCCTAGCTAAGATTTCCGCCTAGGAAGCCCCAAAGGGGCTGAGGTCACGATACAATTTCAGGACCACAAGGAGCCCAGCTGAGAAGCTTTTCCTCTAAGCATGAGATCATGGCCTCTTACTGTGATTGCCATGGTGCCACTCCTGAACTCATGCCACACAGGCAGGTAAAAGCCAGGATCTCAGTATTCCTTTGACCAAATGAAACATAAGCAACCACTGATAATTTGCAAGCTTTGTTCTCTCTTGCTGACCGCAAATATATAGAGAATATGATACATGGCAGCCGATCTGGCAATCAAAATCATGGGGAAATCCAGGCTCTCTCTTTGGTATACCCAAGTCAGTAGGCTTCATTTGCTTAAAGATGAGGTAAATAAGGGAACAGGTGTTGATTCTGCCACACTGAAGATTCCCAGGGGCTTTGCACAAATCAGACCATGGCATCCTTGTTCAGGACACGCTTCTCTGAGGTGCTGTTTTGGGCATAATAGAATCCATAAAAGAGCCTCTTTGGCTAGGTCTTATTTTTGGTATGTTGTCAAGATCTATATCGAGAACACTGTCTGCGTTAATGTGTTTTTGTGTGCGCATATGTACAACTCAGTCAAAGTTCTTTCCTGTACCTGTGAACAATTGAATATTGCTGTGTTTAATTTGTGAGCTGCTGCTGTAAGTTGTTTTCTCATGAGAATCAAAACTTTATCATTATCATCATCACTAACAATTACTGAGCCCTTTACATGGAGATTAAGGTAGGTGGTATTAGCCCCATTTTATCATAGATGAGGAAACTATAGTTTAGGAAGGTTAGATACGTTTTAAAGTTTACATAGCAAAATTTTGGCAAAGTCAGTTATTCAAAATCAGGGGCTATGGCTCCAAAGGTGCCACCTTTTACCATCACACCACGTTGCGTCCAACACATGCTCACCCCTATTCCCAGGAAGACTTAAAATCTAAGGAGTAATAGAGGAGTTTTGTTTATTTAGTAACCAATATCTTGAATCTGACCCTCTTAGACTTTTAGAAGGTGTATATTTTGAAAAGATAATTAAAAATATATATACTGTTAAAGGTAATAAAGACCCAACACAGCATAGCAAATGTAAAGCATTACTCTTTTATCCATGCACTTATTAAATATGTGCTTTTGGATAATTGCTGCCCACTCCTCTACCCCCTCATTCACAGTAGACTCTTTTTAGGTCATTCACACATTTATTCGACAAGTATTTTTGGAAACACCTGCTTTGTACTGAGCATTGCTCTAGGAGCTAGCAATATAGCAAAGAAAAATCAAATGCAACACCCATCAGAATACAGAATAAAAATGTGCTTATTAAAATTGATATTGAGACAGTAGTTGGTTTATTTTTTTATGTAGAGTCCAAAAAACCCAACAGTTTTATCACTTCCAATCTCGCTCTAAAACAAATCACACCCACAAGTTAGGCTGTACACATCCTGCACGGAGGGTCTTATACTAATTTCTATGGAGCTGTCAGAGAGAAGAAAACGTGTCTTGTCCTCAAGTAGCAAGGGCAGGGAAGCTGTTCTTCCAAGAATTTGGATTTTTCCAAGACTCTTTCTAGGACTCATTCTCCATACTATATCCACTCTTTAATATGTTCACTGAACCCTGTGTGTTTTCCAGGTGTATGGTGTAAGTCTTCGGGGATTAGTCATTTCCATTTGCCAGTGCCATGCCTAGCAAGATCTGACGCAAAAACCATTTCCCCATCATGCCAACTGGCAAAGGCTTGTGGTTGGGCTTTGTTCAGGCAAACAGATGAGCCCTCTAAGGGTTAATTAGGAAGCGAGCCCCTTTCAGCGCCTGAAATTGTTTACTTCAATCGTTTTCATGCACACTGCCATGTTTCACTTGGGTACTAATTGTGCCCGATGGACCCATTATTTTGTAACCAGAGCAGTGCCTTGGCTAGCTCTCCGGGGGTTAATTAAATGAAGTAGTGCCCCAGAAATTACTAGCAGAGAGGACACTTGAATTTCTCACCAACAGTACTGAAGGAAGTCCTGTTACTATGAACAATCAGGTTTGTCAGCACCAGTGGTGCCTTGCACAGTTGGAGTTTATTAGGTTACTGTATCAAGACAAGCCCAGCTGATCCATCCATGCAGTCCTGCCTGTTTTGGCCTGTGTCCGCTCGCAGAGGAATTGTGCCCGTGGGCTCTGGAAACCCCACCTGCATAAGGCAGCCCTGTTTTCTGCAGAAGGTGATTCCTGCCCCGAGTTAAATGTGTACACCTCGTGGAAATGTTGGTGTCTTTAAGCCAAAGGCACTTAGAAGCTAGAAAAACAGCAGTCTACTCGGAACACACTGCACTAAACACAGCAAGAGCCCACAATGATTGGTAAGGTGATCAGACATTTTTCTGATATTTTTATGTCACTGTTGCTGCTGATGGGGGCTGACCTTGTAATCTGCCAGTTCTTTTCCCCTCATTTCATTTCTTCTCCCCCTACTGAATTTCTAACGCCAGACTCTGTGTAAAATGACTGCATGTTATTTTTTGTCTTAGGTTATTTTTTTATTTTGCAACAAGCCCACTGGGATTTAATAACCAGGAGAGAGAATTGTGTATTGAGGTGTGAATGAGGACAATGGTAAATTCTAGAGCTCAAATGTCTAAGCCCTTCTGCATTTGGGGCCACTGGGGGAAGCAGCAAACCAGGAAAGAGGAATTTTTTTTTTTTTAACCTGATGCTGGGTCCTCAGACCCACAATATCAATTATAGTGAAGCATTTCTGTTGCATATAGAAGTGTCTGAACTATAATCATAGGTAACTTTAAAAAATGGTCTTGGAAGAGTATAAATTGTTTCCTATGGACTTAGCTCTTGCATAGTCTTTATACCAGAAGGACTGTGGTTGTTTGAGGGTAGAAAATGTAACATGATGGAAAGTGTACACGACGGAGAATGAAGACCTAAATTCAATTCTTATTTCTTCTATGTATAAGTTGTGTGATTTGGGGCAGCTCACTTTACTTCTATGAATCTCAATTTCCTTATCTTTATTTTTTTTTAAATAAAATTATTTATTTATTTATTTTGGCTGCATTGGGTCTTCGTTGCTGCGCGCGGGCTTTCTCTAGTTGCGGCGAGCAGAGGATACTCTTCGTTGCGGTGTGCGGGCTTCTCATTGCGGTGGCTTCTCTTGTTGCGGAGCAGGGGCTCTAGGCGCGCGGACTTCAGTAGTTGTGACTCGCGGGCTGTAGAGCACAGGCTCAGTAGTTGTGGCACATGGGCTTAGTTGCTCTGCGGCATGCGGGATCTTCCCGGACCAGGGCTCGAACCCGTGTCCCCTGCATTGGCAGGCGGATTCTTAACCACTGTGCCACCAGGGAAGTCCTCAATTTCCTTATCTTTAAAATGGGAATAATAATACTGACCTACTTTCTGGATTGTTGTAAAAATCAAGCATAGTGCCTGGCATATATTTTATGGCTCAATTAATATTATGTGAAAGACTAACTGGATTAAATTTTTAAAACACAGTATTCCAGAAAAATGTTCCAGAGGTATTAAGCATTTACAATCATGTGTAAGACTTAAGAACAAAAGACTTTGTAGTGATACATGATATTTTATTACATTCCTCCATTTCCATACAGACAAACAAGTATGAACTATTACTAGCTATATTCTGCAACTTGTGGATTATTCCAGAAACTAGCCTGATACTAGGTACTAGAGAGCTTTCTTGGGTCTTTCTTTTGTCTTGGGTCTATGATTTTCTTCTGTCAGGGCAAGAGAATGTCAGAGCAAAGTTACATCCTTCTGAACCCAGGTAGAATTTTGCAGTGTGGGATAAGGAATAGATGTAGTACTAAAAATATATTAGGTATGTGAAATGTCCAGAATGGGCAAACGTATAGAAACAGAAAGTAGATTCGTGTTTGCCTAGTGCTGTGGGTGGGAAACGTGAAGAGGGAATGACTGCTGATGAACACAGGGCTTTTTGGAGAACTGATGAGAATATAGTGATGGTCACACAACTCTATGGATATACTGAAAACCATTGAATTGTACATTTTACATAGGTGGATTGTATTAAATGTGAATTATATCTCAGTAAAACTGTTACTCCAAAAAGGTACGTTTAGAAATTATACTACACTTTCATACATATATTAGGGAATACAGTGCTAGAACTGGGTAGATATTGATGGTTGTATGGCTCTGAAGTGGAAAATACTGATTCCTTAATTAAACGTTCTAATAGAGAAAGAGGAAGAGAGCAGAAGGTAGTCCCTAGTGCTGTGGCATCATAGAGCAATGCTGGGGAGGACCGCATTCCATGGGAATCAGACAAGGTGTATCAGATTCAGATCTCAGTCTGCAGCCTCTCCATATCCCACTTCTCTTTCAGCCTTGAGTTACTTTTTTCTGCTTCTGCACTTAAATATCTGGACTCATCAAGCCTGTGCCTCTGGGAAGTTTAGACAAAGCATTGGTCTAAAGACTTACTCACAGTGAGACAGAATACCTTTCATACCCCGGAGCCATCCCATTTTTCCCCAGTGCTTAAGAAATATATATATTAATAATACATCTCATATAATAATAAGGATTATATTAATATATAATAACTAGTGTATATGTACAATTGTTGCATACCTAAGAAAAATAGTAAATGTTAAATAGACTAAATTTAGTTGGAATAATCTATATTTTCAATGTCTTAGAAATTGCAATGTCTTTATTCTTTATCCCATCATCCACTAATCTTAGCTAATGTATGATGAGATGATTTAAGTTCATATTTCAAAATTTCTTGATCCATTGGGAATTTTATGAGTTTTTTTCCCCTAATTAGACTGTTACTTTGTTTACCTTTTAAATTGGTTGAAAGTTTATACTAGAAATTGGAGGCAACTTAATTCTGCAAGTTTCTTGTAGTTCATTTGTGCTTATATAATTTGCATTTTTGCTTTATCTTCAAGCTCTGGTTTGCTTGCAAGGAAGTTTTTAAAGCCATTTGTCTACTTTGTGACACTTATTTAGTTTAAGCCTTGTTATAGAAACTGTACATTTACTTAAGCAATTGCAGTGTGTTGAAAAACAAGGAATGAGTTAGGTCTCTTATACCTATTTTTATACCTCTGTATGGTAGCACTTCCTCTTTTGCCTAGAAATACCTTGGATACCTTTTGAAATATGGACCATATATGGGTGACAATGAGTATGTCATATATCCATACAGATTAAATTTTTTTCTTAATTACAAAATGCATATATATAATTATATATTTTTTCTTTTGAGCATGGTAATGATGGCATCACACCTTCTCCGCCCACCACTATTAGTGAGAGCATCCCATCTTACAGACCGCTGGAATTGATTTTCATGACGATAGGATCAAGTACTTTTACCATTAAACCTTTTCCTATCAGCTAGCAGCTGGAATTATTCACCAGCAAGCATAAACAGCTAAGAGGGATGACTTACTGACTGGCACAGCTACTTACTGAGAACTTACTGTCAGGCACTATGCTTTGTCTCTAGAGATATAAAAATGATCAAATCATATTTTTGGCTTTAAAGTAGCTCAAGGTTTAATAGAGGAAATCAGTCGATAAAAAGAGTTAGGTTGCGGTGTGATCTGTGCTATGATATAACAGGACACAGAAGCAAAGAGGACATTAGGCAATGATTAAGCTGATTTTTGAAGAATAAGGAGTTAACTACACGTAGAAGTAGAAGGGTAGCCCAGACACTGAGAAGATCCTATCTGATTTTTACCAAAAACTTAGGATGTTACAGGCTTAAAGAGCAGTTAATAAGTAAAACTGGTATTCAAATCTCTGTATTCTTGATTCTGTACCATCCTGCCTTATGAAATGCATAAAGAAGAGAGATCTCTTCTTTACTTGGATAGTTATTTTAATATGCATTAGCAACTGTCAAGCACTATATACAGGCTCATTTTAACAACATAGATTGGAACTTCCCAAAGTGTATCTTGTAGAACGCTAGTCCCTGAAAATGCTTAGTAGTAAATGCTTCCATCCATGGTTAAATAAGCTTAGGAAAGGCCGAATATTCTGTTTCCTTCTTGTAGATTTAAAACGCACATGAACGTAAATTAAGTTCTGAGAAGGCATACGGTTTAAAAACAACAACAATAACTTTAGCTTTGTTTAACTTAGTGGTTCCAAAATGAGTTAGGCATGGGGTATATTTCACCCCAAATAAATTGGAATAAAATTAGTATACCCAATACCTTATCAGGAAGACAAGGACAAATTGGCTTAAGTTAGTTTGAATTTTTTGGTAATGGATCATCAGTTATCCCATTCATAAGTGTAACAGCTGCTACTTCAAAATGAGAATAGCAAACCTTATATCATCGTGTAGATTTTTATTTCATGGTGTTCTTCGGTCATTTTATATAGCACCATGTATGGAAACCACTTCTCAGATTAACCTAAATCAAGATAATCCCTTAAAATCCAACATAATATTTCTGTGAAAATTGTATAGTATTTCAATATAAGGTCATAAACATTCTATCATTCTTAAAAGAAAAGAATGGACTGAGTGAGTTTGCACATGTCAAATATACTATGACACTTCATTATAAAACAAATGCTATCCCCTCAACTTCTCTCTGTATGGACTGGGATTCTTTGGAATTGCAAGTGGCAAAACTACAACTCATACAAGTTGAAGCCATGGGGCCTGGTTCTTCCGCTTCAAAAACCAACAGAATGACTGGTGGCAGTACCAAGATCATTCTTAGAGCTGCAGATCCTATAGTGCATTTACCTTGATAGCTCCTGCCATGGGCTGATTGGCTTGGGTGAATCACTGCCAGGAGTGGAGTAGTCAGGCCTCAGTCATATGCAAATCACTGGAGCATCTCTGGAATGTGAAGGGGTGGGGTAGTGGGGCTGATCAGCTGAACCTCATGAGCTCTGAATATTTATTCAAGAATGTGGGAAGGATAGTTTACCCATGGAAAAGAGTGCTAAGACAGGACAAAAGCATACACTTTTTTTTTTTTTTTTTTTTGCGGTACCAGAGCCTCTCACTGTTGTGGCCTCTCCCGTTACGGAGCAAGCACAGGCTCCGGACGCGCAGGCTCAGCGGCCATGTCACACAGGCTTAGTTGCTCCGCAGCATGTGGGATCCTCCCAGACCAGGGCACAAACCCGTGTCCCCTGCATTGGCAGGCAGACTCTCAATCACTGTGCCACCAGGGAAGCCCCAAAAGCATACACTCTTAACATTTGCCATATACCTACTCAAACCAATACAGGTTGTGACCACTTACTTCTTCTAAATCAAATTATATCCATAGGCTTCAAATAGAACTAAAGAAAGCTATTTAAATTTTAAGAGAAACAGAATTTTGAGTATATATCTTTAAAAAAAGATAATTAAAATTTTTAAGCAACATAGCAGATGGTTAACGAAAAAGTTTCCATAAGTTCTTTTCTTCCATGAAAACCTAACTTAAAAGCAAGGTTGCTTTTTTACCTAAGTCCATGAAATAGATGAAAAAGTATGAGAAAATACATTGAAGTCCTAACATTCCAGTGAAGAGTCCCGTTCAATGTGGAAGCCGCAAAATTTCTTCATAATTTTACTAAAGTTGGGCCCTATTCCCCTTCTTCCATAAGTTTTAATGCTTTATGCATTAGTCTTGCTGCAAATGCCCTTATACAGTATTGAATGTGATGGAAATGGGCAGTGCCCACAATGGCCTAGCCCTTCAGCGTCCATGGCTGGGACTTGTTCATTGAGCTGTCCTTTCCCCACCACCTACAGCTGCTCTGTCAGGACACTGCTAAGCCATTTATAAACAAAGCAGAAGACCACACTAGCACAAGGCAAAGGAAAAGAATTTGAGGCCTGCTCCTTATTCATAAGGAACTAAGTCTGTGGGAATGTAAGAAATAAAACCAATTCACACATGAAGGTAAATCACAAGGAAAAGGAAGGAAGAGTTTTCAGCATTTTGCTTTGAAATGCATTCTGTAAGTAAACCACACTATGGTTTCTGGAAACTCCTTGATTGAAATCTAGGATCCCTCTGGGAGGCTGTATATTTTATTGTAGATTTGTGTGGGATTTTTATTTGTTCGTTTTAATCAGAAAGCAAATTATGTTTTGGTAATGCCCATGTAAGGGATTTACATTTTTAGAGAAAAGGAGAGGACACATTCATTTATATAACACTGCAGTATGAGGCATGCACTCAAAGATTGAGGAACGTGTGAAAATAGGGCTTAGGTAGTTATAAACCTATATTTCTAAACAGAATAAAAATCAAAAGCTTAGGCTCAGTATCAAACCTTAAGGAAATATTGAAAATTAAAAATCTTTGGAAATTATACTCTATAATATGATCATCTCTACTTAAAATTCAGTATCCATAGGTAATATCAATATGATGGTTTTGGTTTTTATTTATAAAACTATTTACTATAATTTTTAGTAAATTAGCTTATAGAACATAAAACCTGTTCACAAGGAAAGACAAACTCAAATTAATGCCTGTTCCTTGCTTTATTTTATTTTAGAGGTAGGAAGAAAAGAGGGGGTGATAGAAAAGCTTTAAGTTTCTTATTTCTAAAATTCTGATAAACCTAGATTGTGGAGCATCACATTTCAGCCAATAAATATAACATATTATTAATTCTCTAAAACCCATAGTAGATACTTTGTCAGTTAAGGTGTAGATAGGAAGAAGCTTCTATATACGTATGCAGGTGTGGCGATAACACTTGGAAACCAAGGCAGGTCTTATCAAATGTCTGCCTCATTTGTGAATTACACCCTCTGTAGTCTCTAAGTAATAGTGGTAAAAATAGCCAAACCAACAGAAATGCCAAGTCACAAGGAAAGACTAAGATGTAACTATAGCTCCTGTGGCTCAACTAAGTGTAAGTAAAAGAAAGTGAGAGAAGGTTCCTGGTCCTCTACGAATTTGTCTGTCTGGCCCTTCTTCTTTTCTTGTGGTCAACATTTCTCTTGCTACCCTGATGATAAGTACAGGAAGGGCCAGGGTTCCCAGTGACCCTCTAGCATGAACACCTTGAGTTCTATTACAGGCTCCCCCTCCTCTCTCACCAGAGTCCCACTCCCACATCACACTTCCGCGCAGCTCCGTTACATCAGCAAATCCACTCCCAGGATTTTGTTTCTGTCACCTGGGCTACAAGCTGTCCCCCCCCTTCCCCCCACAACCCCCAGCAGAGTGCTGGGTCAGTGGGAGGAGGTGGACCGAGATGCGTCTGTAATGACGAGACATTTTTGAGTGGTACCATTGGCTAGTAGAGGGGATAAAGTTTTCAGCAAAGCGGCAAATGGGTCAGACATTCCCCATGACTCTGAAAGGCAAGATATCTAAGAGGGTTGTTGCCCACAGAGTGCCCTGGATAAATCTCATGAACATGATGTGAGAGTAAGAGTCAGTTGAGTGTGATCAGCTTTGTCTTGAAGGATGTGATTCTTTGACCCCCAAATAAGAAGCTTTGAGCTTCATTTTCCTCATCCTTGCGACAGAAATTAACTTACCCATTCCATATATATTTATTAAGCACGTCCATTGTGACACATCTTGTGCTAAGTGCTGGAGTTACAGCAGGACTTAGAGTAGATCCTCATCGACTGGTAACTGATACTAAACACAGACTGTGTAGTACTTGCCCTTCCTTTCTCCCCCATGGCTATTGTTCCTCAATAGTTGTTTATATTTTATTGAATATTTGTTCTGCAGCTAGCTGTTGAAAAAATAACAACAGTAACAATAATTATAATAACAAAAAATCAGGAACCATAGTCCCCAGTTGCAAGCAGCCCATGGTCTAGCTGAGAAGATATTATCAGTTCTGAAAGTCGAGAGTAGCTCAGATTCTTTCCTGCCTTTGGCATTTACATCTCTGTTCTTTAAAAATACCAATATCCAATCCTAATAGAGACCTATTAATTCAAAATCTCAGGGTGAGACCTGGACAGCAGTTTACTTTTAAATTCTCCAGGTGATCCTAATTTACAGCCAGAGTTAAGAACCACTAGTCTAATCGTTGGCAACCCCTGACCACAATACCTTGATGGTAAATATTGCCAGAACTGAAGGAAACTATGTTATCTCCAGAAAGAACTCAGAACTTAACACCATCAGGTGAGGCTTTAGACTCTTTGAAGTTGGGATTAGTACTTCTTTAAAAGTTGGACCAGATTTGGTTTCTATGCTATTAATTTTGATATAAATACAGATATATAAATATATATTAAACTGTATACAATTAAAATTCTTTAGAAGAGGTATGCTCACAAAAGCCAATGTTTGCTCGGCCATCATTTATCACCTTGTTTCTCCTTAGTGTTCCAGTTTTATCCGTTTTGATCTCTCCTTGCACCCTGAGATCCAGCCGTACTCAACTTCCAGCAATCCTCCCAGAGTTTTTCACCTTCTCTTTGCCTATGCTGTTGCTACTGCCGGATCCACTCTCCCCCTCCCTCTCATCTAATTCCTGTCCCTTCTCTTGGACTTAGTATAGATACCATTTGCTCTGCGACGCCACATCGAGTTAGGAAGCCTCCCTGTGACTCCCATTACACCTTACATTTCGTCTCTCTAGGCCTTATCACATAGTCTTGCTTATGTATTGCTCTGTATTCCTCTCTGGACTATACGTTTCATGAGAACAGGAAGCATACCTGTAATAGTTACCATTTCATCCCCATTTTCTACATACTGCCAAGCATGTAGTAGATGCTTAATAAATATCTGTTGAATTTATATGAATACAGATGTTTATTTATGCACACATACAACAAGTAAACTGTGGTATCAATTATCTAGCTCTTGCAAGCGCAGTTCACTTTCACATTAAAATCGTCATATAATTGGTGTTTTCCTCTGAGGAAACCCTTTCATGCCAGATTTCATGCATTTGAGAACTAATAGATGTCACTTCTCTCCCACTTATCTTGGCCTCCTTGGGCTTTAATTCATTATCTGTAATTGTAAGGCCCTTCCTGTCAGAAAGGTTGGGAGTGAATAGCTTAGGCTGAAAAGAGCTTTAATTTCTCAGTCCCATCCTTGATGATGCATGCCATAGGTTCACATAAAATTAGGTGTCTGCTATTGTGATTGGTAAAGGACTTCCTGGGCTGTATCATGCTGTCTTTGACAGATGGTGTTAAAGCCAGTCCTGGAGTATCTTGGGAATTGATGTGCTTAACAGTGAGAACCAGAGGTCCCAGAACTAAGCTCTTTTTGGAAGCCCCCAAATTCCCTACAGTGGATACTGACTCCTATGCATGAGATGTGACCAATGTGCTTTGTGTTGGAGTGGAAATAACTTTGCTCAAATGATAGCCTAATAAACTAGTCATTACTTCTAATTGCTGGCATTAGGACTTTACATTTCCATTCTCCATGATTTTTGTCACTTTCATTATTAAGCAGCTCTCAAACTTTCACCACTTTCCAACTTTGTCAAAGATCAAGTTGCCGAAGGAATAAACTGGGGCTGTCTTTTTAAGAATTCATACTTTCATTGCTCAATTCACTACAGAGAACTGCATGCTTCTTTAATGAATTAAAATTTAAATCGGGAACACTGGCTGGGCCCAATTCACCCCTGCTGATGCAAAGCTGCTTAGCATATCAAAGCGCTAGGAGCTCAGAGAGCACAGTGCAAGAGACAACCCTAACTGTATAATGAGAGAGAGGACACACGGAATTTGAGGGAATGCCTGCAGTGCCCAGGGCAGTTGTGATTTTGAATATTATATACTTATTGTTAGATACAAGAAATTCCAACACTTTGCTGTGCAAACTTTGTCCCCCAGACTCTCTTGCATAATTTTAGATGGACGGTGTATCCTATTTTTTATTAACTTGGGTTCTGTGAAAAGTATATCTTTCTTCTTGATCAGATCTTTGTTTAACTACATCATCTTGCAAGTTCTTCAAATTCCAGTGATGCTGAGTTATTGGAAAGAAGGATGACATAGAAGAAAAATGGTACCTTGGAATTTGAAAGAGTATAGTTGGAAGTCAACTATAACATTAGGCAAGGTTTGAAATCTTACCAAAGCTCCCTTTCAGATTTATTGTGAAGATTAAATGAAATGATTAATGATGTTTGAATGAGATCATTGAGATGTATTCAGCTCCAAGAGGCAGGGGTTTATATCTGTTTTGTGCAGTGCTATGTCTCCAGTGCCTAGAATAGTGACTGGCCCATAGTATTGACTTAATAAATACATTTTGGATAAATGAATACCATATATGCAAAATACCAGCCACAGTACTTGGTGCGTAGGCGTATTCAGTAAATGGAACTTGCTAGGATTGTTTCCAGAATTGATGGGAGACAGGAAAAATCTACTCAGTAGACAAGATTTCAGGATGTAGAATGCTGTCGAGTGACATTTTGAAAGTGGATTAAATTTTCTGCGGGAGACTGAGGATTTGTCACATGTCTTATGAAACTGTCCCAGTAATGTGTCTGAGTATATCCTTTCTCATGGGCACAGTCTTCCCATTGGAGAAAACGAAAGCTACACTGACTGACTGTGCAGAGTTATGACATCAATGGTGTCTGTTTCCATGATACCCTGGAATGTGGCCCACCTAACTGTCAAAGCCAGAACTCTTGCAAAGTAAAGGCTTTCACAGAGTATCATGTGTAGGAAAATAGAACCGTGGAGAAAATCTTGGAGGAAGGGTTTAACTAAAAAACTTTGTTTCATCTTCTTATGTTTCTCCTACACTTGTTACTGATATGATAGTATACAAATGTCCAAATTTGGTGATTTGAGTTGAAAGAATAATAAAATGAATATAAAATCACCAAATCTGAACATTTTGCCACATTCACACATGTGCTCTCTCTATATATATTAATAATATCTATATATATGAAATGTACATGTATTCATATATCTATATGTATAAATATACATGTATACAAATAACGTACATATCTGTAAATAAGTTACAGGCATCATGGCATATTACCCTATTTAACTATCTCAGCATCTATGTCTGAATACCTAGAACTCTGTTCTACATAACCACAATAGCATTAGTATACCTAAGACATTTAACAGTGATATGATAGTACTATTTGATTTGTGTTCCATAATCAAAATTTCCCAGTTATCATATTAATGCCCTTTGAACTATTCTTATTAGTATGCAGCCAGTGATCATACATGGCATTTAGTTGTCATGCATATTTATTGTCCTTCAACATTGAACTCACTTTCTAAGAATCTTTCACAATATTACTTGTGAAGAGTCAGGTTGTCTTTGCAGAATATCTCCTAATTGGGATTTGTCTGATTATTTCCTCATGATTAGATATTTAATGGTTTTTATTAAGAATCCAGATAGGTGACTTTATACAAACAATCTGTATTTTATTCATCTTCATTTTTATGTCTTTCCTACCAGCATGTGAGCTTCTTACAGAGAGGGCCCGTGTCTTATTCGTCTTTGTAACCTCAGAACTCAGCAGTGCCTGCCGCATGTGGGTACCTAATAATTCATCATCGTCCCCCAACCTGTTCCTTCTTTTCATTTCTAATTTTAGTTGCTGTACTACCATTCACCAACCACCCATACCGGGAAGCTAGTTAATGAACTTGACGCCTCACTTTCCTCTCCTTTTCCTCCCATCTCTAAATAATCACAAAGCCCTACCTGTTATACCTGCAGAATATTCCTCCAACCTTTCCTTCATTTCCATTCCTATATTAGGCCTTCAGCATCCTCTCCAGAACAATTAGAGCAACCCACTAACAGTCCTTCTTACTGCTAGTCTCAGCCCCATCAAATCCAACTTCTAGCCAGTTTTGAGAGTGACCCATTTAAAAAGCAAACCTGACTATATTGTTTTCCTGATTAAAATCCTTCAAAGGCATCAGTGATTTATGGTATGGGGTCCAGGCTCTTTAGCCTGATAAAGAAGCCCTCTATGATCTGATTGCCTCCTACTTCATATCTCATCCTGCCTTGTACCTCTTGTTCCAGTTACCACTGAAACCCTTGAAACAGCATTTCATTTGTTGAGGGCCAGCTACATGTCAGGCACGTTAGTGCTTCCTTTACATACATGATCTCCTCTAATCCTTACGTCAGTTTGTGAGGTAGGTGGAATTATTTGCATTTTAGAGATGAGGAAATGATTTGCATTACCCAGCTAATAAGTGGTAGAAGCAGGACTTAAACACGAACCTGAAGGCCTGGCCTTTCCATCCTGCCGAGGTGGTCTCTACTCACCACGCTATTTCTTACCTTCATGCCCACTCCCTGCATGTAACACCTTTCCCCCAGCCGTTTATTCTTGTTGCATTGTAGAGCTCAGAGCTGGTATCTTTTATTACATCTTGTGCTGGATTAGGTACAAGGTAAAATTAGGTATTAGGTAAAATATCCTGGGGGACTTCCCTGGTGGCGCAGTGGTTAAGAATCCTCCTGCCGGTGCAGGGGACACGGGTTCGAGCCCTGGTCTGGGAAGATCCCACATGCCACGGAGCAACTAAACCCGTGCACCACAACTACTGAGCCTGTGCTCTAGAGCCCGTGAGCCACAACTACTGAGCCTGAGCTCTAGAGCCCGCGCCACAACTACTGAAGCCCGCGCACTCAAGGGCCGGTGGACCGCAACTACTGAGCCCATGTGCCGCACCTACTGAAGCCCGCATGTCTAGGGCCCTTGCTCTGCAACAAGAGAAGCCACTGCAACGAGAAGCCCATGCACCTGCAACGAAGAGCAGCCCCCGCTCGCCGCGACTAGAGAAAGCCCGTGCGCAGCGACGAAGACCCAGTGCAGCCATAAATAAATAAATAAATAAATTTATAAAAATAAATAAATAAAATATCCTGGTATAACTCTAGTGCTGCACCTACATTATAATTTAATGATCACTCTATATATCTGTACGTCTGTCTTTCCCACTCGACCACCAGAGCTGAGACCATATCGTGTCCTTGTTAGATATCCAGAGTAGAGTCAAAGTAACAACTCAGTAAATATTTGCCGGGTCAGTGCAGTGGATGATGACAGACCACAGAGCTCCTGATGCTGCCATGTTACACGTGGCTGACTTGTATAAAGACTTTGTATACACTTAGCAAATTTTCAGACACAGATTTGCAGTCAAAAGAGGTAACTAAGTTGTGTGACAGAACTCAAATTCAGTATTTTCTTTTAGAGGGGGCGCATTTATTGTCATTGTTCCCAAATGTACAAAAAGGAAAGATAGAAAATAAGTCCCCAGTGCAGTTCTCCCACACCCCCACAACGTTGCCCCCAACACAAACAATTTTGCCCAAAACCACAAACATAAACTGGTTCTGGTATTCTTATAAACAGTGCAGCTAAGAAACAGTTTAGAGAAAGTTTAACAGGATTCAGATTCTATCCATTCTGTCCTCTCAGCCCTGAGAGGTAATAATCCCATATGGGTCCCAGTCCTCCCCAATGGTTTTCCCATCTCTGGTGGAAGAGTCTTTTTTTTTTTTTTTTTTAATTTATTTATTTAGTTAGTTAGTTTTGGCTGCATCGGGTCTTAGTGGCAGCACGCGGTATCTTCTGTTGTGGCGCGTGGGCCCTTCATCGTAGTGTGAGGGCTTCTCTCTAGTTGTGGCTACACGGGTTTTCACTTCTCTAGTTGTGGTGTGTGGGCTCTAGGGCACGTGGGCTCTGTAGTTGGGGCCCGTGGGTTCCAGAGTGTGTGGCCTCTTTCCGTTTGCCGCACACGGGCTCTAGTTGAGGCACGCGAGCTCAGTAGTTGTGGCGCGTGGACTTGGTTGCTTCGCAGCGTGTGGGACCTTAGTTCCCCGACCAGGGATCGAACCCACGTCCCCTGCATTGGGAGGCGGATTCTCTACCACTGGACCACCAGGGAAGTCCCTGCAAGAGTCCTTTTACAAAGGGGTATATTTGGCTGCTGCTTTAGGGATCCTCCTGTGCTACCTTCTTCTTCTTGGGTTTTTCTTGAATTATGGGGGGGGGGGGGGGGGGTGTTGTGGCCTCTCACTTTAGATAGCTAATAAAATAATTTAATTCATGGCCACCTTCATATTTCTTTGGATTTAGCTTCTTGTTGGCTGGAGAGAAGCAGATGGTAGGAAAACCTCTAATTTCATGTGGAGAAGGCACATCATTGGCTGTGGCATCCATCTTGGCTATGGTAATATCTGGGTCTTTTCTGAGCTTCTCTCCCAGTTCTTTATACTTAGGCTCCAGATTCTTACAGTGACCTCACCAAGGAGCATAAAATTCAATCAGCACATCTTTATTTTCATCATTCACTAGTTCATCAAAATTCTTTGCTACCACTACCTTTACGGGCCCATCAGTGCTCTCTGGGATGGGCTCAGACTTCAGGTATCTCTTCAGGTTACCATCAAAGTAATCCTGCAGGAATATCTCAAGAGCCTTGCCATCACGCGACAATTCCTCCTGCATGACAAACTTCTCTGCTTTTGCAGTTCTGATAGCAACAACAGCAATCTCTCCAGTGGCGCTTTCCAAGCCAAAATCAGAAAGTCCATGGCTAAAGGTTTTGCAGCTAGCTACAGCAAAGTTGAGTTTCTTCCCAGCATCCAGGAATTTCTTTGCCACCATCATCACTCTGTTTCTCCAGTAGTTGGAACGTTTAGCATGTCCTTACCCTGTATCAGTCCTTACCCTGTATCAAATCTTTATTGTCTTCTGTCATTTGAGGGCAGATACCAAAAATGTTTTCCTGAATAAACTTTTTTAATCTTTCCACTGGTCATTTTCTGTTCTCTGTATGCCACAGTCTTGTCCTCAAACTTGCTCTTCAGATGTGAAGGACAAAACAAGGTGATCCCCTCTCCATCATCATCATACTTGTTCACCAGAGACTCAACATTGGCGTGTGCGAATTGGTAGTTATCTTTCAAGTTGCTGGCTGCTTTTTGAAACTCAGAGTGAGCTTCACTGAATAAATCTTTGAAAGAACCCACTACAGAAGCATCTTTATCAGTAAGGAATTTTCAGATCCTTCCTCAGTCCTGAGAGGAACTGAAACTGGTCCAGCCTGCTTCTTCAGGTGGCTGACAATTCTATCAGCAGTCCTAGGCCCATCATAGCACCTAAAACAGAATGTAAAACTTTTCAAGAATAGTGCTTAAGTAATTAATGATTTAAAATTAAAATAATTCTCCTCTACTGTTAGTCCTTTCTTCATTTTACAGACCGCCGCATTTACTTTGTTACGCTCAGGATAAAATACATCCTGTGGGCATGTAAAATGCAAAAAGAAAAATGCATGCATGAGCTATTTTCATTAATGATGGTGTTTTAAACGTGTCTATATAGTCTTCATAATTATTTTAATTACTATATAATATTTTGCTGAATTGATTTTATTATCTATTCCTGTAATCTTGGACACTTATGCTTTTTTTTTTCAGTCTTTTGGAATCATAGATAGCTATTCTGCGCATAGGTTTTTGTTTCTGTTGAATTATGCCATGAGGAGAAATTCTGGAGTCTAAAATTTGGATCAGAGAATATCCATCTTTATTATTCTCCTTCCAGAAAGAATGCATCAATTGAAATGATCATTATAAATAAGTGAAAACAACAGCTTCCTTAAACTTTAACCGGCAATGGCTACCATTTTTTCAATTTATTAGCTACTTAAATAGGTGATTAAAGGTATCTCCAGGCTCCATCAAGGATGGTCTTTTCCCCTGTTTTTCTTTATTACTGATATTTCTCTATGTAATGTTTGTGTTAATGTCATGGCTTATTCGATTTTCAGGTTTTGAGGTTTTCCTTCTGAATTTGAATGAACTCTTCATATATTACAAATGTTAAGTTACCTGACATTTTCAGTACAAATATTTTTCTGAATCAGTTGTTTTTATAGGACAAAATTTAATTTACAACATTTTCACTTACAGAGGCTTTCAGTTTCTGTATATTCAGTAGTGGCAACACATCCATCCCTCTGCGTTTCCTCAGTGGATTCTTGTATTGTGTAAGGTGTAGCTCTAACACTTTGGTTTTCTAAATTGTCCTATTTTATCTTAATGCAACTTACTAAATAAGCCTTCTTTGGCCCTCTATTTGGGAAAACTGACTTAGCTTTCCACATATGTTTTGGGTTTATTTCTAATGTTTCCACCTTTTCCTGTTGGTGTGCCTTTCTGTGTTTATGTCAATACCACAGTTTTAAGTTCTAATACTTTTGTATAAGTTTAATGTCTGATATGGCTAGATTTCTTTCTCTTTTCTCATGCTTGGATTGTCTATCAGAGTTTTGCCTTTTCTCATATTTTTCATACAAATTTTGTTGCAATTTAAAAAATCATATTGCCATTTTTAAAATTTATTTTATTTATTTTTGGCTGCATTGGGTCTTCGTTGCAGCGAGCGAGGGCTACTCTTCGTTGTGGTGCATGAGCTTCTCATTGCAGTGGCTTCTCTTGTTGCGGAGCACAGGCTGTAGGTGCACGGGCTTCAGTAGTTGTGGCACGTGGGCTCAGTAGTTGTGGCTCTCAGGCTCTAGGGCACGGGCACAGGCACAGTAGTTGTGCCGCACGGGCTTAGTTGCTCCGCGGCATGTGGGATCTTCCCAGACCAGGGCTTGAATCCATGTCCCCTGAATTGTCGGGGATTTTTAACCACTGCGCCACCAGGGAAGCCCCATGTTGCCATTTTGTTTGAAATTGTGCTAAGTCTGTAAATATCCTTGGAGTGAACATATAGATTTATGATTTCCAGTCTCCCTGAGGCAAAAACAATACCTGTATATTTATTTTAATTTTTTGAAAACTTCTAATAAGGGTTTGTAGGTTTCTGTAAAAGACTTCTGCTCTTACTTTGTACAGCATAAACCTTAGTGTTTTAGATTGCTTTTAATAAAATAATAATGGCTAACTATTACTAAGCACGTAATATGCACCAGACACTATGCTAAGCACTTTGTATATATCATCTCATGAAATACCTCTGTAAGGTAGCTACTGTTATCACCATGATGCCTCTGAGGAAGCCGAGGTTTATGCTGGTCATGTAATTTGTCCATGGTCACATGGCTGTTAAACGGTAGAGCTATGATTTGCACCCAGGACTGTCTGACTTCAAAGGCCTTGTTCTTAACCAGCATCCTATACTTGGTAAACTGGAATTATGAGCTAATAAGATAATGAAATTTAGTGAGAATAAAAGCAGAATTCTTCTTTCAAGTGGATAAGAAGAGAAAGGTCAGTATCTGTTCAGAATGTGAAAGTTCAGACCTTCTATGGAGTATCAACTACTAAAGTGGCATGATTGCTCTAAACAAAGTAATAAAACCCAGTCCTTTGTTAATGGATATATGACGTCAGCTTATGGAAGGGGATAGTACCAGTGGATCAGTATCTAGAATGCTGTGTTCTCAGCCCCCTGTTTTGAGAGTGGTCTTTATAACTGGGAGTTTCAGCAGGGGATGATAACGTGGTAGATAAAGAGGAATTATGTAGAATAAATGGTTGAAGAATGGGAATTTTCAGCTTGGTTAAGAGAAGACATCTGAAGAGTTGTTTAGAGCAGAAAGGAATAGACATGTGGTGAACAAAGGTTTCAAGGAAACATATTTTGACTCCAGTAAATTCTTATAGAATTAGCCTGTCCAACAGGGAAACTGGCTTCCTTGCAATTTAGTGAGTGCCTCATTCATTGAATTATTTGAGCAGAGACCAAAGGTTACAGAAAAGTGATTCCTAAATTGCAAAAGAAGTTGATGTAGATTAATGGGTTTTTGTTTGTTTGTTTGTTTTTTGCGGTATGCGGGCCTCTCACTGTTGTGGCCTCTCCCGTTGCGGAGCACAGGCTCCGGACGCGCAGGCTCAGCAGCCATGGCTCACGGGCCCAGCCGCTCCTTGGCATGTGGGATCTTCCCGGACCGGGGCACGAACCCGCGTCCCCTGCATCGGCAGGCGGACTCTCAACCACTGTGCCACCAGGGAAGTCCTAGATTAATGGTTTTTAAAGTGCAAGTCCAACGACTGTAGAATCAGCCAGAAACCACAGTTGTTAGAAATGCAAATTAGAGGACCCCACCCAAGACTAACGAATCAGAAACTAAGATGAGGCAGCAGTCTGTGTTTTAACTAGCCATCCAGGTGGTCCCTGATGCATGCTAAAATTTGAAAACTACTAACCTAGATAAAGTCTAATGTTTCTTAAAACTCTGAAGTTTAACTCTTCTTACTGTTTGTCATGCAGTACACTTTTATATCAGTCAGTGTGATACTAATCGTGTACTACACCTAAGGGAAGTTCATTGTTGAAATAACAAAGGGACCTCATTATAAAGTGGTCCCAGTAAATGGTTGGAGGTCTCTAATACGTGCACAGCAAGCTGTATCCACTAGTAAAGGCATGGCATACCCTCATTATATGTGTATTTTTTTTTCCAAGGATAGATATGTAAATGCAAATTATCATACTAGTTTCATGCTTTTGTTCTCAATTCATCATCAAAGTGAATTGAAGTCCTCTGGAGGTGGTTTGGAGTAGATGGGAAAAACTAAATTTCTTATAGCTGGGAAACAGTAGATGTTGAATTCCCTTTGCCACTTAGCCATCTGTTTCTTCCACCATGTTGTGAATTCCTTTGGCATTGGGAGCATATCTCATCCATCTTTGTATTTTCCATGGTGATTAGTGCAATGCCTGTGAAACGTTAGTGCTCAGTCATTGCTTATTAAATATAATGTATTTAAGGGAATAAGTTCTCCAAGTTTCAAAATATGTTTTTCACACAAAATCAAAGTATTGTGATTAAATAAAACAGAGAAGACTAGAACCCAAGGCTGCCCAAACCAAACACAACCACTATTTACATTTTGTAATTTGGACAAATTTACCTTTATACAGATTACATTTGTAATGACTCTCGATCTTTTCTCCCGTTTTCTAAAGCTTCGTTTTACATGGTTATAATCATACTTGGCGTTCTGCTTTTTTCCCTTTTCATTGTAGATTAGGGCATCAGATTATACGATACACTCACATGTGCAGAGAGAATACAGAGTTTTAAATTTCTGGAGCTAACGATCTTTCTCATCAACCTAGTAGGTAATTGGAAAAATTGGCAATTCATGATAGCTTAGTCTTTTCCAGCTAAACAGTCTGTATCTGTGAAATAGTAAGTTCAATTGAGATTATTGCAGAAAAATGCTCAGTGTTTCAGATTTCTGTCCCTCGTCTTCTTTACAAGATGGCATCTGGGTGGGGATTTTTGGGGGTTGGGTGGAGTGGGTAGGTGAATGGCTTATGTGAGACCATGGTGATGAGGGAAGAGGTCTCAGGTGTTTCCATCTAGTCCAGTGCCCGGCTTCTGCTGGTTCACTGGCCTTCTCAGAAACCCCACATTCACTCTCCTGAGCCAACTGAGACATTGGGGCCCCCAGAAGGGATGCACATGCAGTATTCGGAGGGAGTCAGAACTGTTTTAAGGTCATCTGTCTAGCCATATTCATCAGTCAGTTTTACACCATCTCTCCTGCATTACCTGGGGTGCCGTCCTTAGTCGAGGTGAGATTCTTTCAAATGGAGAAAAGGCAACAGATACTTTCAACTTTCTTTATCAACTTATGCAAGAGTCTCCCCACCCTTAAAATACCTGCCTCAGAGAAGTCAAGACACACGAGCTTCCCACCTTCTTCCCCAAATTCTTCTCCCTTCTTGTTTGGACTCTCCCCTGTGTCAGCACAGATAGAACAGTTCTTTCCTCTTCCTGTCTAGTTATGACTACCATACCATACTATTTTGTGTTTTTTGTACACTTAAAAAAATGAAACCAAACCAAACAGAGAACACTTTGGTAAGGCCAAACTCTTGATATGAAGGAAAGGGAACTTTAAAATTCAGAAACCCTTGCTGTCGCTCCACAAACCTGGCTTTCAGATTGTCATTGCTCTTAGGAAAGTCTGTTGTGAGACTTAAGGCTTGACCCATGATGCCATGATGTATGAGGCAGTCCCCATTCTCTGCTTCCCTGAAGCACCAACCTCATTGCTTACCTGCAGCCTAACATGCTTTTAGGGGGAAATAAAATATGTCCATTAAAAATTTATAAGTATTATATATACTAAAATGATATCAAAACACCCCGGTATGTTCTGGTGTTATGTAATGAGCACTGTGATTGGAGATGTATGTACTTTATTTAATCCTTGGGTTTAATTTATTTAATCCTTTATTCTCATTTTACAAATAGATACATTGAGGCTCAGAAATAAACCTTGCCCTAGGTTTCACAGAGAGGGCATTCTTTCAACCACATCGTGCACAATAGTTAACAAATAGTTAACCAAACACCACTGTTTATTTAACCATTCCTCCATATTTAGACATTTAAGTTGCCACAGGTTGTTTTAAAGGCAGATTTCCACCTCCTAGTACAAGGACCCGGAGTTTAGAATTCAAAGGCTACTTCAAACCAGATGGGGAAAACTTATAGATTAAAAGAAAACTAAAATATGTATCAACAATTGCAATGTAATAACCTTAGGTGAATCCTGATACAAACACAATGTAATGACAACAAATAGAATCAATTGTAGAGGCTTAGGTGGAGGTCGGGAGGATGGAGGGAATGAAATTGGCCATCATTTGATCATTGTTGAAGCTAGGTGATGGGTACTTGGGGGTTCGTTTTCCCATTCTTTTGTATATGTTTGAAACTTTTCATAAAGAAATGTTTTCTAAAATGGAATAGGATTCCCTACGCTTTCTGAGTTTTGAGCAAGGAAGAGTTCTTTTTCTAATAATATTAAGCAAATATGCATTTGTATGATTTTGGTTCCAGTCTCCAATCCCCCAGCCCCCTACCCTCAACCACATTCCTCTTACATACTGTATAGCACTTGACAAATTTCTCTTGGGTGAGCCATGTCAGATGAAAATTCTTCTTCATTGTGGGGTAAAAAGAGGTCATCAGTAATCTTGAGTGATGTGTGCGTGTGTGTGTGTGTGTGTGTGTGTGTGTGTGTGTGTGTGTGTGTTGAGGGCACACAGTCAATGCAGCTGGTGAGCATGGCAGTTCTCTGAAACAGTCCCTGCCAGAGCCTCGTTATCCCACTCCATGCTGCAGTTTTATCATGTGTCTGAGAAAGTGTTTCCTCTGCCAGGCAGGAAGGAAATTTGAAAATAAGTGCCAACTTCAAATGCCCGGAGGGCATACACTGACATCTCCTTTTCTGGTTGGTGAAGCCAGGATGTGCTGCAGAGTGTCTCATTAACACCAGGGGCTTGGCCAGGCAGGGTGCCCCAGTTTGAGCATGCATGCTATCCGGGCACAGTTTTTATTCGATCTATGAAATGTGCTAACGTCACGTTGCATTAGACCCCCGAAGTGAACTTGCTTTCTTTAGAAATGTTTACACTGTTTCCTCCCCTCACCTCTCCCTGTGCTACTGAACCAGGTATCTGGCAATTCCAGCCCCACTGACATGAGAGGAGGTAACATTTCATTCATCTCTCTTCCCCTCTCAATATTATTCAGAATTGTCATTCACATAATCATTAATATTTGTTAAATGGAAGAAGGGGGAAAGGGCGCAAAGGTAACATACATGGGAGAGAAAGTGAGGGCAGTAAAGAATGTAAGATATTGTTCATTGCAGAATATGAATGAACAAGTACATTATCACCTTGAGATTCTGGTGGGATTCTGAAATGGAGACAAAATACTAAAAAATAGATTAAAGATGTGAATTTTTCTATAAAGGACACAATGAAATTTAATGTGTAGGGGGAAGAAAATCCCTTGAATTTTATAGCTTCTTTTCATACCCAGTACAAACTAATTCCAGGATTCAAGGGTGAAAGATGGTGGCCTTTGGTTATGTCACCTTCTTTAACATCTCTACAAAATTCAAAGAAACCAGAAAAATGTCATTAAAAAGATACCCATTACAGTCAAAGACAAATCTCATCATCAAACTCCCAGTGTGTACCAGGGACTTTTTCATATCTTTTTCTCCCAAAACTGTATCATTGGCCTTGACAGTTTTATGCAAGTTGACAATTCAGTGAGGAGCACGTTGATTTCTGTAGAGGAGAGCCCAAGGGGCAAGTTATAGGTGATGAATGTGGTGGAGATTAAAAGGCAGTAATGAAGTGAATTTTCTGATCTCATTCTTTGAAGAACAGCCATTATCAGGAAATGCTTCAGAGTTTTGAACTGAAAGCAAATGGAAGAAAAGGAAATATGAAATGCTCAGTTTCTGTCTTATCTGTATACACCATTTTTACCAGTCTTAGGCAGGCTCTAACATTTGTACCAGCACTAAGCTGGGTAATTCACACATTTAATTAAACCTTTAGAAACATGTACGTAGGTACATTTTATTCTCCCCACTTTGCAGTGAGGAAACAATTTAGAGAAACTTGGTAAATTAGCTACAATCATAACTAAGAAGTCACAAGGCTAAGCTTCTAACGCAGCTCTGTCTGAATGTAATACCTGTTTCCTTTCTACTGTACTCCACTGACTCTGTTACTGTAAAGGAGATAGTACTAAAGTAGTTTGTGGTTTTAGAAGAATGTTCCAAAATGTCAGTTCTTTTTACTTATGGTTGACGCCTATGTCTTACACGCCTTACTCCAGGCATTAGGGAGTTGTAAAAGTTTCCATATTGCAATAATTATAACTGCAGACTTGTATGTTGTAGGGTGAGGTGCCATGGAACGGAAAAAGTTCGTAAATTATAGTCTGTCACTAACTATTTGTGTGGCCTTGAACAAATGTCTAAATTCTCTGAGCCCAAATCATTGCTGCCAAATATAATTTATTAGGTTAAGTCTAAATTATCTTTGTCTTCTGTGATTCTCTTTTCCTGGTTGATGCAGTGTAAGTTCCAGTAAATCAGAATTGAGATTTTTACCGTCACTGTTTGCAGATGACATGATACTGTACATAGAAAATCCAAAAGAAGCCGCCAGAAAACTACTAAAGCTAATCAATGGATTTGGTAAAGTCACAGGACATAAAATTAATGCATAGAAATCTCTTGCATTCCTATACACTAACAATGGAAGATCAGAAAGAGAAATTAGGGAAACAATCCCATTCACCATTGCAACAAAAAGAATAAAATACCTAGGAATAAACCTACCTAAGGAGGTAAAAGACCTGTACTCAGAAAACTGTAAGACACTGATGAAAGAAATCAAAGATGACACAAACAGATGGAGAGATATACCATGTTCTTGAATTGGAAGAATCAGTATTGTCAAAATGACTATACTACCCAAAGCAATCTATAGATTCAGTGCAATCCCTATCAAATTACCAATGGCATTTTTCACAGAACTAGAACAAAAAAAATCTTAAAATTTGTATGGAGACGCAAAAGACCCCGAATAGCCAAAGCAATCTTGAGAGAAAAAAAAAGCTGGAGGAATCAGACTCCCTGACTTCAGACTGTACTACAAAGTTACAATAATCAAGACAGTACGGTACTGGCAGAAAAACAGAAATATAGATCAATGGAACAGGATAGAAAGCCCAGAGATAAACCCACACACCTATGGTCAACTAATCTATGACAAAGGAGGCAAGGATATACAATGGAGAAAAGACAGTCTCTTCAATAAGTGTTGCTGGGAAAACTGGACAGCTACATGTAAAAGAATGAAAGTAGAACACTCCATGACTCCATACACAAAAATATACTCAAAATGGGTTAAAGGGCTTCCCTGGTGGCACAGTGGTTAAGAATCCCCCTGCCAACGTAGGGGACCCAAGTTCAAGCCCTGGTCCAGGAAGATCCCACATGCTGCAGAGCAACAAATGCCACAGCTACTGAGCCTGCACTCTAGAGCCTGCCAGCCACAACTACTGAAGCCCACATGCCTAGAGCCCATGCTGTGCGACAAGAGAAGCCACCACAAAGAGAAGCCCACGCACTGCAAGGAAGACTAGCCCCCGCTCGCTGCAACTAGAGAAAGCCCACACACAGCAACGAAGACCCAATGCAGCCAAAAATAAATAAATAAATACAATTAATTTAAAAAATGGATTAAAGACCTAAATGTAAGACCGGACACTGTAAAACTCTTAGAGGAAAACATAGGAAAAACACTCTTTGACACAAATCACAGCAAGATCTTTTTTGACCCACCTACTGGAGTAATGGAAAGAAAAACAAAAGTAAACAAATGGGACCTAATTAAACTTAAAAGATTTTGCACAGCAAAGGAAACCATAAACAAGAAAAGACAACCCTCAGAATGGGAGAAAATATTTGCAAATGAAGTAACGGACAAAGGATTAATCTCCAAAATATACAAACAGCTCATGCAGCTCAATATCAAAAAAACAAAGAGCCCAATCAAAAAATGGACAGAAGACCTAAATACACATTTCTCCAAAGAAGACATACAGATGGCCAAGAGGCACATGAAAAGATGCTCAGCATCACTAATTACTAGAGAAATGCAAATCAAAACTGTAACGAGGTATCACCTCACACCGGTTAGAATGGGCATCATCAGAAAATCTACGAACAGTAAATGCTGGAGAGGGTGTGGAGAAAAGGGAACCCTCTTGCACTGTTGGTAGGAATGTAAGTTGATACAGCCACTATGGAGAACAGTATGGAGGTTCCTTGAAAAACTAAAAATAGAATTATTATATGGCCCAGCAGTCCCACCGCTGGGCATATACCCAGAGAAAAGCATAATTCAATAAGGCACATGCACCCCAATGTTCCTTGCAGCACCATTTACGATAGCTAGGTCATGGAAGCAACCTAAATGTCCATCGACAGATGAATTGATAAAGAAGATGTGGTAAATATATACAATGGAATATTACTCAACCATGAAAAGGGACGAAATTGGGTCATTTGTAGAGATGTGGATGGACCCAGAGACTGTCATACAGAGTGAAGTAAGGCAGAAGGAGAAAAACAAATATCGTATATTAACACATATATGTGGAACCTAGAAAAATGGTACAGATGAACCGGTTTGTAAGGCAGAAATAGAGACACAGATTTAGAGAACAAGTGTATGGACACCAAGGGGGGAAGGGTGGGTGGGATGAATTGGGATATCGGGATTAACATATATACACTAATGTGTAAAATGGGTAACTAATGAGAACCTGCTGTATAGCACAGGGAGCTCCACTTCACTGTACGGTAGAAACTAACACAACATTGTAAAACAGCTATACCCCAATTTAAAAAAAAGAAGATGGGAGAGAGAAACGACTGAGATGAATGTCTTTACTAAAATACCAATAAGTTTGCCAAACTTTAAAAAAAAATTGAGATTTTTAAAAATATGAATGCTCATTTGGGTTGGATTTTAAAAATCTTCTTAAAGTGACCTTCCATTTTAGCCAATTTCTCTTTCTCTCTCTCAGTCTCACACACACACATGCACGCACTGCATACATGTACACACACACACCCAGCACACTCTGTACAATTAGCATTATTATTTATACTCAAAGAAGGGCAGTTCAGAGTTGGTTTCAGACACAAAGCACACAGATAAGGAGGAATTCCAGGCAGTTTAGTTATTCGGCACAACTTGAACATTAAGACAACAGCCCATCTGTCCATCCCACTGTCCTCTACCACCCCTTGTGAACTCATGGAAGGTTGTTGATCTGGACCCAAGTCTAGAATTCTGGCTGCTTTGCTATGAGTCTATATTGGCCTCACCTACCTCCAAGCTCTCAGAAACCAGACTGGGACATGCAGTATGAAGAAATAGACGTTAGATTCAGACATAGCAGGTCTTGGATATTCTTTTGTGAGGATATTTTTTCAGCTGTCCACAGTGGTAACTTTTTGGTATTTCACTGTATATAGACTTTGGGTTCTAGGGAGGAAATGTTAACCAGCAATGCTGTGGCATGATTCCACCTAGTGAGGGAATGAGACTCTTAGCTTGACGAAGTCTTCCTGCCACAGATACTATCAGTATGTGACTGTCTTTCCTGTCAAATTGATAACTTCTCAAGAGCCCACTATGTACTGTAGACATCCCTTTATTGCTATAGCACCCAACTCAGCGCCTGATACATAGTGGCAGTACATCAAGTAAACAGCAGCATGTATTTTGTGGCGGAGTTAAAAAAAAAAAAACAACAACACATGAATTTTGGAGCCGGGCATCCCTGTGTTCAAAGTTCTGGCTCTGCTAATTAACCTGTGTGTTTCAGGAAATGTTGGTTCGATTCTCTGAGCCTCAGTTTTCTTATCAGTACAATGGGATGAATGAAACTTCTTGGGATGTTGTTTAAGGTTTAGAGACAGTATAGGCAAAGCACCTATTGAATTGTGGGCACTCACTGGGCAGTAGCCAACAGCAGCAATATTGGAGGTAGGCAGGACTAAATAAATGTTAGAACAATAGAATTATTATCAAGAGCTGGGTTATAAACCACTGTGTCATAGTAGAGAAAGAAACTGCCATGAACCTATCAGGAGGAAAGAATGTTTTTCATTTAAAATACAAAGAAAAGTGTTTTAACAATTAAGAGTAGTCTGTCTTATGAGGTGATAAGATGCCTGCCCAAAATAAAGGAAAGAAAAAGAAGACTTCAAGCAGTCTTTAAACCAGTAAAAGGTGGAAAGGAAGTTACACTGGTCTGTTACTGGGAGACTTCCAATTCAGCAGTTTCTCCATTTCTGATATCCGGGTTCATTTTCAGTTGTGAAGGCTTCCCAGTCAAACATGAAGCCATAATGTTCAAGGCGGATTATTAGTAGTTTGCCTTTGCTGCACTAGCATAAATTCTTTGGAGGGGAATTGAAAAGACCACAGCTAACTCTTAATGAAGCAGTCTGTTTTGCTAACATCAACCAAAAACTAACAGGAAAGAAGGCACGATGTAGTTTGTAAGGAAGGGAGTGATAATCATTCAACATTTGATTTACACTGTAAATGCAAGGAATGGAGGAAAGTGGTTTTGAAAAATCTCCCAGGACCAAAATAAAATCGCTCACCTTATCTCATGCTGACGAGCACATGGGCTCCGGCTTGGCGTATGTTTTCATAAACTTCCCATTTTCAGGGAGTGTGGCAGATGTGTAAAGAGGAACACATCTGCGACCTCGTGGAGCTGATGTTTTAGCAGAAGGCACAAGGTCGTGGGTCAGAGGGGGCATTTCCTGGGAGAAAAGACAGCAGAAATACACTTCCTCATGGGCCCCAACACCAGATGAGCAGAGCACTGGCGTTTGTGTCTATGAGGGACCAAAATTTTCATTAGGAGACTATTGAAAGACTAAACTGTTCTGTCTGATCAAATGACATCAGGATTTGAGATTTGCTGTGACTGAGTTAGCCCTCACTCCCTCAAAGGGTAAACGCCATGGGCTTCCCTGGTGGCGCAGTGGTTGAGAGTCTGCCTGCCGATGCAGGGGACACGGGTTCGTGCCCCGGTACGGGAAGATCCCACGTGCAGCGGAGCGGCTGGGCCCCGTGAGCCGTGGCCGCTGAGCCTGCGCGTCCGGAGCCTGTGCTCCGCAACGGGAGAGGCCACAACAGTGAGAGGCCCGCGTATCGCAAAAATATTCTTATCCCTTGCTCTTCTGCGGTGAAGAGCTCGTCCACACAGATGTGAGGCTGTTTACACACAGGGTCCTAAAGACTTAAATGTACTCAATGGATTCGTAAGGGATCCCACTTTTATTATGTCCTACTCATACTTTTACACAGGCGCGCGCGCGCGCGCACACACACACACACACACACACACACACACACACACACACACACACACACACACACGGACACACACCCCTCCTATGCTTCAAGCTAGCCTAGAAGGCATTTCCTCTGGTAAACTTTACTTCCCCTGCCCCTCCCCACCTTTAATTGTGCCTCTATTATTAGTTAGAATGTGTATGCAGTAATGTGTTTTTTCTTGCATTTTGCCTAAATGAAAATCTGAGAGTCTCTTTACATTTAAATTTTTTATGTAGAGCTTCAAAAACTTTTAAAATTACGTAGTCAAATTTATTGATTTGTTGTTGTTGTTCGCCTCATTTCTGGAAATTAAGGGCACAGCCTCATCCCTTTGAGAAATATTTATATAGACAGTTATACTTGATGAGTGTCCGGTCGGCACAGCCCCACTGGCAGGCAGCTCGCACTCGGTTTCTAATTGTGCGAAGGGGCGGAACACTTGTTAGTATATAGAAGTCCTCTTCCCTTTGCCTGCTAAAAGGATTCTGGCTGTGCCCTAAACTCTTTCTCCTGCCTTGCCTTCTTTCAATGCCAATCTCCTTTTTTGGGATGTCATGGCACAGAATCATGAAGAATAGTGGTACAGGAAAAGGAAATTCAGAAAGTTCATTCAGAAGAGATTTAAAGGAAAATGCTGGGAAGCAAGCAACCATGGTGTCTCAGAGAAGCGAATACAGAAAACAAATGGGAACTTTAATATATTGCTGTGGTTTGTGAATATCCTTCACAGTGTTTGAAAAATACAAGTTAAAAAAAATCTGTGTTTTTTGAAAATAGATTTTGTTTGTTGGAGTGTTTTTCTGTGACCTCAACAGGGTTCTGTACTACTATGTGTATTATGATTTTATAAGCAGTGCTTTTAAAACTTATGAATGTGAGCATGTGCACATCTCTATAATTTTGTTCCCAATACCTCATATTCTTGGTTTTGTTCCCAATACCTCATATCCTTGGTTTCCCACATCCCTCTCTTTTTCTCATTAGAGGCCCCTTCTGGTCTCATAGTGGTTTCCTTTTCCCCTATCACTTAATGAACAGTTACTTAAATGAACCGTGATGAATGTCTGTCCTGGCATGGTCTCAAGTTAAATTCATTATAAATGGTGGGTTGCTTAGGCTAAAATGCCTCTTATCATCTCAGAAAATGAAATTGCAGGCTCATTTTCCAGAAGTAGCTAAGGAAAGCTTGCACTCATCAATCCTCTCACAGTTAGGGTGGAGCTGCCTGGTGGTTAAGAGCTCAGCTCTGAAGCTCCTCCCCCATGGTTCAGCCCTAGTCCAGCTACTACTGTCTGTTTTTAATCTTGGGAAAGTTACTTGACCTTGCCATGCCTCAGTTTCCTCACTTAAAAAGAGAATATTTGTAATTCTAACCTCATGAGGTTGTGGTAACACTGTAAATGAGTTCATTCATGTAAAGAACTCAGAGTAGCTGGCACTTAACAAAATAACTGCCCCCCCCATACACAAAAGAAAGTAGAAGTTGTCCTGGTTACCAAAGGGGAAAGGGGGGGCGGAGGGATAAATTAGGAGGGTGGGATTAGCATACATACACTACTATATATAAAATAGATAACCAACAAGGACTTACTGTTTAGCACAGGGAACTCTACTCAATATTTTGTAATAACCTATAAGGGAAGAGAATCTGAAAAAGAATATATATGTGTCCATATATATATGTGTGTGTGAGTGTGTGTCTGAATCACTTTGCTGTATACCTGAAGCTAACACAACATTGTAAATCAACTATTCTTCAATAAAAAGTAAAATTTTTAAAAGAAGCTGTCCTGCAAATATTGCATGAAAAGTTGGTAGACTGGAAGGTGACCCTATTCGGTGATTCGTATTTGAGTTCCTGGGTTCTGATATATCCATTCACTCATTCAGTGGTGATTCATTGAGCCCCTGCCATGACAGTTATGACATTATGCCAGCAATCATGGCACAAAGATGAATAAGACACAGTTGTTGACCCTAAAGAGTCCCCAGATTACAGAGGGAAAGAGCATATAACAAACAAAATGTAGCAAGAAAGTGCAAGAATTTTTTTTAAGCCTATAAGGTACAAAGCTCATGCAAAACAAGGACCGGGTAATATTGTCCAGGAACTCTCGGAAGACTTCCTAAATGAGATGAAAGATTAGTTGAGTTGTTGAAGGGTGAACAGGCACCCACTAGGCAAATGATTGGAAGAAATCAATTGCAGGCAAAGTAAATAGCGTACACAGTTATCATATAGCAAGCAATTTAGTCTTACTGGAATATAGAGTTTGAGGCAAGAAATGGGAAGAGATGGAGCTAGACCAGTGGGAGGGAGCCATGAAGACCTGTCAGCCCTGTTAAGATAGATCTAAGTTAGAGAAGGCTGCCGTTTATTACACATCTAGTGTGTATGTAAGTAGGGCCCCAACTCAAAGTTGCCTCCATACCCTGAGCAGACTGCAGTCATGACCAGGCAGTTATTTAGTTATATCCATACTCATCATTTTCCTGCATTAGCACCATTTGAATGGAGTGCTTGAGTTTGGAACCTTGGAAATAGGAATTCCTCTAGAATAAGCAGAGCAGCAGCATGAACGAATTACACACAGATACATCAAGATGTGTGCAGAGGCCCTGACAGAACTATTTGCAATAAGCATTACACCTTTCCCATTTAAACACCAATTCCTCATTTGTAGAGATTAATACTTTTCTAACTTCTGGATCCAAGTTTTCATTAGAACCTCTTGTCCAGACTAAGCTAGTCATCATTTCCTCTTTCTAGAAATATTCTGGTTTCTCACCCTTCTCCTGAATTTTTTTAAACTAAGTTGCTAAGGAGCCTTTCCCTTAACTTGTCTTCCATCTTACATACGTGCCTATTTGCGTTTTTCCATTCATGCTATTTCAGTACAGTGCTGAAAGGGAACCACTTCCCTCCATCTAATTAAGTACGTAGGAGGCATCTTGGTTTAGGTTAGGTTGCACCAATCTTTGGGTTAACGTATTCTCACTTCACTCGTCTTTCTTCATAGCTTTCCCAAAGCAGCACTTTTTCTTTGGACACTTTTCTAATGAAAACCATTTTTTGCCAAAAGATTATTACCTTCATCGATTACAAACTCTGCCCCCAGCCGTAGGTCTACTAGAGCTAGATTGATAACTTCAATCTTTGTGGTTTTCCTGACAACCACAGTTTGGCTAACCAGGAGCCCCTATAAAGAACCAGGCTACCAAGCTAAAGCTACTTCTACCCGGGATGTCACATGTGTCCAGCCTGTTCTAATGGTTCCTCTTCTTTCCCATGACCTGGGACACTTCTGTATCCTTTTGCGTTCGTAAAAAGAAGTAACCAATTAGTTAACTGCTGGTAAGAAGATTGTCTGCCTCAGAACAGCATGTCATTTCTACATGGTCTTTGTCTGTTTTCCCTTTCAAAAACTTCCCTTTTTGCCTACAAAACAAGACAGTCTTGTCTAATATGTGATGCTTTGGCTTCTCTTATAATTGTTTCCTCCCCAGTAGAAAATCCCTTTGGGGCTCATTTAAATTCTTTAACTCTTTCCTGACATTCAGCAGGGAGGCTTCCTAAGAATCAAAGCACCTTACTAAATAAGTAAACTATATTCCTATCTTTGGCATTGTTCCAACAATAATTTTCAAAATTGAAGGACAGATACTGAAATGACCACATTGGATCAGATACCTGATGAGTCAATATTAGTATTTATATGCACGTGTTATGTAGTTTTGCTGTTTCCATTCCATTTAAATAATAAGGAATTCAAAGCAAGAGGATATATAAAAGCCAATAATGATAAGCTTTTACATTCATATAGATGCTCCTAACTCTTAACAAATACATTTTCAATATACATACCCCTACTGTGGTGTCAGCTCTGTACATTGGAAAGATTGATGTCACCTCAATTTTTATGTCCTAACACAGTCTTAGAATTTTACTAATAATGTTGCCCCTGAAATACATGTAATTATTCAGGGGAAAGTCAATACGATATGTAAAGTAAATGCTTCAACTGAAGACAGACCTGTATAACATTCATTAATTATGTGAATGGGTAATGTATAATAGCATGTGTGGTTAATTATCAAATTATGTTGAATTTAACAGAAATTCTACTAGTTCATAGTTGCTAACACTGGATTCTATAATATACTGTAGCATACGAGAAACACTCTGACAGTTGTCAGAGGAAGTCCTATTAACTGTGAAAGGCCTTCATAAATGAGACACTGCCCTTGAAATTATTGAATTGTTTTGAGAAAAGCATTTATAGCCACGGTGAGAACACAGGTTCTGAATTCAAAGTAATATTTAAAATACGCCCTATAAGAAAATTTATGGCTTTATCCACTTTGCCTATACAAGTCCCTCTGAAGCATAAATCATAAAACAGAGAAAAAAACACATATCAGCTGAGTAGCAGAGTGCTGACAAGAACTAGGAAAATAAAAGCAACTTCAGACCATTTATACCCAAAGACCCCGAGGGTTGAATTTCCCGGAGGGCAGGTGCTGTAAGTTAATATATAATTGTTGCTTCTTGAGAAAATATTTGAATATCCAAACAGGCACTGGAGTTGCATGGATGTAGTTAGGTCTGTGGTTTGCAATATCTGTGTAACGGGACTCCAGGGCTCACAGCTAGCCACAGTCACCCTGCACCCTTTATCTGCAGCTCATCCACCTGAAATGGTAGTTTGGTTCTGCTTTTAAAGACTGGAGCCAAAACAAGTCAGAGGGGGGAAAAAATGAGTTCTGAAGAAGAGAAGATAGCAATTACTAGCTTAAATATTGTTTTTGAACTCATATGAGAAAAATGTCAGGTCACTGGCTATCCTCCCTGAGAACTTGTTCCAGGAGATAAATCCTTGGTCTCCAAGCCAAGGAGATGGGATGAATTCTCTGTTTGTTCTATGGCCAAGAGATGCTATCATTGTTTTCTAGGCTGATTCGCAAAGCCCTGTCCTTCGAGTATGACACATAAGGATACTTGAGTTCATTGTGAGTTGCTGAAATTCTAGGCTTCTGGAATACAAAGTAAGGCCAGGCTGAGCTTTGCTAACAAGGATCTCTGTAAAACCTCCAATGAACTGCCTGGAATATATACATTTCAGAAAATTGACAGAAAATGCTCCCTAGCAAGAGAGCTAAATGGAATGGGCTGCTGGGGAAACATTCTAAGTAGGAACAGGATCCCAAAGCAGAATTTCCAAAGGAAAGAAAATGAATAATCAGCCTTCTCCCTTTCACAGCTGCCCCTCTCCCTATTCAACAACCGGCAAAGGAGCTGTGTTGTTACAAAATGCACACCCGGGAGTGGAGTAGCAGCTGGTGTGCAGGCAGCTGAACGCCCCGGCAAGCCCTGACCCCAGGAAACAAACACCTCCCAGGTTTAAGGTAGAGCAACAGGGGAAATGAAGCTGATTCACTTCGGAAGAGCCTGCTAAACTATAGGGAGGGCCCAAGACCTCCAGAGCAAATGAAGCCTCGCCAAGGCATCTCGTAGAAGGAAGACCTTCAGACGTTCATAAAAACGAACTGCTCCTTTTTAGAGAAACTGATATTTAAAGTTGTGTTTACAAGAATAGAATCCATAAGTGCCCAGGGGAAAGTGATGAACGGGGTGGGGCGGGAGGTGGGGAGAGAGGGAAGGTGCTAAACAAATGTCCTTCAAGGAGGCTAAACACGTGACTTGGGCCAAATTCACACCACGCTCTAACTAACTGAACTCAGCAAAGTCTTCTGCCCTCTTCCTAATAGATTTCGCAGATGATCCTGGTTATTTCTTAACGCTTCTTAATATCTCACAGGTGAAACAAGCTCATTCAGAACGGTATTAATCCTAGGTGGAACAGAAACACTTGAAAATTTTTCATGTCATTGTTGGGGTTTTGCCAATATGAAAGGAATTCATTCTCAAAATATAAAAAACTAGGAGAAAAAAATCAGTCCATGATTGTTACTCAATCAGGTCCGGCTGCTCGCCACTCAAAAAATCAATACGAGAGAGAGAGACAAATGTTGGTAGAAGAGAAAGGTGCCTTTGATCAGAATACTGGCAATTTGGGGAGATGGTGAACTCAGTGTCCCCCAAAAACCACTTCTGAAGATTCTGCTGGGCCATGAAAGTTTTAAAGGGAAGAAGGGAAGTAATCTCAGTTAATCATTGAGATGCGGGGGTGTCAGACTTGTCACCTTCCCCCCACTGCGGGCAGCCTCATCGACTCATTGTGACCATCCTCTAGATGTTACCGTGTTCATACGGTTTGGCCACACATTTTTTTCGTGAGATTACTGAAAGGGAAGCTAGGGAAGAGATCTGGTCATCATTTCTACTTCTTTGATCTATGGGGAAAAAATGACAGGTTAGGCAAGGTATTGTATGATTAAAAGATCTGAAAGGCGTGCTTGGGCTGGAGATAAGTAGAGCATGTGGGTCCTCAGTTTAACAGTTAGTTACAACATAACTTTGCTAAAGTGACAAGAAAAGGGGCTTCCTGCTGAGGGCAGTTTCCTGCAAAGAGCTGCTTACATGATGAAATTCCTTAATTGATATCTTGATGTATTTACTTTCTGGGAGCCTTTTAAAATTATAACATGGCAACTTACACCCCTACTGCTATGCTTCTGCCTACCATTAACAGAAGCATGGCAGAGCAGTGAGCCAGTGCAGATGGGCAAGAGCCTTGGATGACTCCTAATACAAGATCCTTTGCCTAAAATTGCCAGTGTCTCCAAAACTCTTCAATGAGCATTTTGTTTAAAGAATGAATAAATCGCTATTTAGTGTAACACACTGGGCTGGGCCCAGTGGACATGTACAAAGGGAGTGAAGACACATCTATCTTCACATACACCACTGAGGTTACATAAGTAACTAAAGGGATTAAGGAAGCAAATGCCGAAGGGGACAGGCTTTGTGTTATCGGTTGCAGTAGTCCTGGCTTCTGTCGATGCCATGTTTTCTGGTTTTCAAGCACATTGCTCATCTCAGTGGAGAGCTGCAGGAATTTCATTTGGACAAATAATCAGAGAAGGGATGAGGATAGCAAGAGTGCTCTCTCCTGAAACGTTCAGGTTCAAATCTCTTTCTTACACAAGAGAAGGTGAAGCTTGATGAAAGGCTTCGTTTTAAAATCGTACCCTTTTTTTTTTTTTTTTTTGCTGTACACTGTTCCCCTCATGTCACTGGCACTGAAGACTAGATGACTTAACCAACGTAGAACGTTCAGATGGCAGTGTTTGTTCGTCATGACGTTGTAGGAGCGTGTTTCTGGCAGGATCTCCCTATGTCAGTGTATATTCAGTAGTGAGTTACAGGTTCTTTTCCCTGGATTCCAGGTCTGTCACCCACTAGTTCTGTGGCCCTGGGTGGGCTGCTTGACCACTCTGGGTCTCATCATCTTCACCTGTAAAAGAGGTTAAGAAACTCCATTCTGCCTGCCTTGGTGAGTGAGGACTTCCCTGGTGGCGCAGTGGTTAAGAATCTGCCTGCCAGTGCAGGGGACACAGGTTCAATCCCTGGTCCGGGAAGATCCCACATGCTGCGGAGCAACTGAGCTCGTCCACTACAACTACTGAGCCTGTGCTCTAGAGCCCACGCGCCACAACTACTGAAGCCCGCGTGCCTAGAGCCCACGCTCCGCAACAAGGGAAGCCACCACGATGAGAAGCCCGTGCACCGCAATGAAGAGTAGCCCCCGTTCGCCACAACTAGAGAAAGCCCGTACGCAGCAACGAAGACCCAACGCAGCCAAAAATAAATAAATTAATTAAAGAAAAAAAAGACCCAATGAGAGTGCCTGAAGGCACTGAGAGATGGAAGATATTTCTGTGACCTGCCCCTGAGTTATAACGGGATCCACACACACAGAGTCGAGTGCCTAGAAGCATGAGGTGTGAGCACTTAGTTATGTGAATCACAATGAATTGTCAGCAGGGTAGGAGCTTCCTCTCCTTCCCTGGCGGGAGCCTTTCTATGATCAGCATTCCTGCTGCCCGGGAGGCTGAAGTGGGGCTGGGCAGAGAGAGTGAGGGAAGTGTGTGGACTTTTGTAATACAAATAAAGCAACAAATGCCTCCTCAGACAGAGCAGCAAGAGGAAACAGCCTGCACCTGGCCCTGGGTTTTTATCATGTTGTTGATGTTGGTTTTTCCCCCCCAAAATTGGATTAGGCCCTGTGTGGAATTGTGAATGCCTGTACACCTACTTCATGACAGGACGGCAGAGCAATCTGTTTTCAAAGGCCAAGAGCTGGTTGGTTTTTTATTTTTTTTACCCTCAGCTCTGCAGTTTTTCTCTCTCTTCATTCCAGTGAGGCTTTTTTTTTTTCCATCATTTTGAGTCAGCAGCCTGCCGGTAACAAAGGTACCCAGCTGTTCTCTGAGTTCTAATTTCAAGACTACAGTGAGGTGTCACCTCACACCGGTCAGAACGGCCATCATCAAGAAATCTAGAAACAATAAATGCTGGAGAGGGTGTGGAGAAAAGGGAACCCTCCTGCACTGCTGGTGGGAATGTGAATTGGTACGGCCACTGTGGAGAACAGTATGGAGGTTCCTTAAAAAACTACAAATAGAACTACCATATGACCCAGCAATCCCACTACTGGGCTTATACGCTGAGAAAACCATAATTCAAAAAGAGTCATGTACCAAAATGTTCACTGCTGCTCTATTTACAATAGCCCGGAGATGGAAACAACCTAAGCGTCCATCATCGGATGAATGGATAAAGAAGATGTGGCGCATATATACAATGGAATATTACTCAGCCATAAAAAGACACGAAATTAATTTCCAAACAACTTTTAATAGGTACTGCCCACCTTCCCGGCTGTGGGCTGCGTCAATAACACACCAGATTGCAGGTATTTTAAGGAGGGTTCTGAGGATTATGGTGAAGTGTGGTTTTTCCCAATAGTTTTAAGAATAGAATCGCTAATATCTCCCTGTAGTCATTTGTTTTCCTTTGATAGATGAGTGTGTGTTCTGGACAGTTTACTGCAATGCAGGCCTGAAAGGGAACTGGCAGGGTTCTCCCAGACGTACCGCAGCAGCCCTGGGCAAGCAGTAATCATAGCTGACGCCCGTGAGCAGGTCATAATTATCTTAACTAATCCCACCCCAACAAGAACGCTGTGTAGCAGATGTCTCATTGTCCCCATTGTATAGATGAGGAAATGGAGCTTTTGGGAGGTTAAGTAACTAAGGTCACACAGGAAGCACGTGGCAGACCCCAGGTTCCAACGCAGGCAATCTGACTCAGTCAAAAGCCATCTACTTCTACTGAAGTGGGTAGAAGCACAGACTGCTCAACTCGTGCATAACAAAGTAAAACATGATGGGATGATCCCTTTTTCTTTAGTGAGTGTCTCCAAAACCTAACACAAGGCCACCACTGATGTTTTCAATATATCAGAGAAATCACACCTCTATAGGATCTCAGTGTCTAGGAAGAGTTATTGCTTTTTCCATTTTAAAGACTCATTGATTAGCCAAGAAGCTTGAATATGGGGAGAACTTGACCCAACACTATAAAGCTTCGTTAAACTAGACTCCATTAATTACTATCATAGAATCAAACATCAGAATCAAAAAAGTATGGAAGTGACTGTATAATTTAAATCCTTGTGTTCAAAAAGAAACCTCTCTCTCTCCCCCTCCTCCACTCTCTCAAGGGCCCCATGGCCCTGGGAAGTTCAGCAGCTTGTCAAAAATGCACAAGTAAATTCAGGATTCAGAATTTCTGCATATCAGGACAGGAGTGTGGGCTGAACTTTAGCTTTGTACTGACTAGAAGGTAATGTTTGCTAAGCAAATTAATCAGGTAAACACACTTGCAATGGAATATTTAAGCTAGTCAAGAGAATAAATTGCTTCCAAGCATGTGTTCACATGCAAATGATTGATATACTAATTTTAAGTCGTTCTTACCTTTTCATTAAAGGCTGCTCCCTTGAGGACCTCTGTTAGGTACAACTTTATTAAGTAAACATTCCTGAATATATCTATCTTAGGAAAACAAACTGTCTTAATTCAGATTTTTCATTGGTTCAGATAGACAGCTGGCCCTCCTACCCCAAAACCCAGATTAAATATTTCACCCAGAAGTAATTATTGAGTGCATCTTACGTGTCAGGCCCCGTGTCAGGCCCTGGAAATCCAAAGGTGGATAAGATATGATTCCTATTTAGAAAAGGTCCATATAAGTTGAATTTTCTTCTTCTCAAGACGTCACAACTTTTCCATTCATGAATGCTTAAGACCACATGGGCAGCCCTGGGGTGTGGGGAGAGGATTAAAGAATCACCAGATGATGATACCTAATTTCCTCTGAACAACGTGATTCCAGATTCATCTGTACTGTGTGGACCAAATAGGTTTGTCAACTGCCATGTGTTAGTATTATTACACATGAAGAAATTGAATTTTAATTCCACCATTGGTATTGCAATGTAACAGAAATTAGAAAGACCCAGTAGAAGGGAGGGCCTGATTTTGAAAGACAACAGTGTCTCTTCTAGTCAGTATCTTTGGGGACTGAGGGATCCTGTGACAGAGTTTTCCAACTCACTGAATCCGTAGGCTTTTAAGCACCAAACTTAGTGTTATGGCATCCATTCTGAACTGGAATCTTCTTCAGTGGATAAAGTATGCTTGCCCACCCTGTTGAGCAGCATATGTTGATGACTTCTACCCTTTTGGTTGTTCAGCCCCAGAGTCAATCTTGGGTCCTTTCTTCTTCTCCACTGCCTATCAAGTCTCCCTCATTATATATTCAGCATCTGACCACTTCTTACCTTCACCTCCATCTGCTGGTACAAGCCACGTCATCTTTCATCAGCATTATTCCAGTAGCCTTCTAAAGTTTCTGCCCTTGCCTCCTTAGAATCTCTTGTGATCCTTTGAACTTGTAAGACGTCAAACCCTACAGTGGCTTTGCACCTACGGCCAGGTCACGTGGCCTACGGAACCCTTCATGATTTGGCTTATCTCGCTGACTGTCTCCCCATGCGCCCTCTCTTGTTCTCGCTGCCTCCTGCTGTTTCTCAAACAGGCCAGGCATGCCTCTATCGTGGGGCCTTTGCATCTTCTGTTCCTTCTGTCAGAAATAGTCTTCCTCCAGATATCACCCCCCCGCCTCACTCCCATCAAGTCTTTGCTCAAAGATTTTTTTTTTTTTAAACCTGTCCATTGAGGGGCTGTTGTTTTAAATATAAATTTATTTTATTTATTTATTTTTGGCTGCGTTGGGTCTTTGTTGCTGCGCGCGGGCTTTCTCTAGTTGCAGCGAGCAGGGGCTACTCTTCACTGAAGCGCACAGGCTTCTCATCGCGGTGGCTTCTCTTGTTGCAGAGCACATGCTCTAGAGCACAGGCTCAGTAGTTGTGGCGCATGGGCCTAGTTGCTCTGTGGCATCTTCCCGGACCAGGGCTCGAACCTGTGTCCCCTGCGTTGGCAGGCGGATTCTTAACCACTGTGCCACCAGGGAAGCCCCTCAAAGACCATTTCACATGAGGCTCTCCTTAGCCTCCCATTTACAACTGCTGCCTCGCCACCTGGCACTCCCTTTCCTCCTTCCCTGATTTTTTCCATGGTACTTTTCACTGACAGACTATCTATGTATCTTAATTATTTTGATTTCTCCACACTCACGCAACGTAATGTAAGCAAAACAAGGACAGGGATTTTTCTCTTTTGTTCACTGCAGTATTCCCAGCCACTAGAAGAGTGCCTAGCACATCGTAGGGACTTACTAGCTGCCTATGTAAGTAATTAACCTATGAATGAGGGACATCACTACCAACCCTTAGTTGAGGCGCTACTTGCACCTCAAGATACATATCAGAGTCTCTGCAGGTGCGAAGGAAGCATGTATAGTGTGCAAACAAAGGAATGCTGCGGTCCACTGCTTTGATTTGTTTCCACATTTGTAAAAGAAGGACATGAATTTATAATGTTTTGGAAATAGTAACTAAATAACTTCACAGTGTCATTTTGAATCCATGTCTGTGTTTCACAGGTTGTCTGTTTCCGTCACTAATGGACGAGTCCCTGTCACTTTCTGTTCTTACCAGCACCACCTTCTCAAACTACATTCTGGTCTGTTGTTTACAATGTATGGTAGGGTCAGAACGTGTTAGAATTGTGCCTCAGATACTACTAATTAGCTTCAGAGAAAAACCTGTGTGTGACTCACTCCCTCAGGCTGAAGTGATGGCACATTCCTGCAGGGTCACTGTGATACCAGGACCCTGCACACTTACTATTTGCTGTTAGATACTTAATGCACATTGGCTACTCGATGCTTTCTTTATTTTGTGTTTCCGATCCAGTTTGCCTGTTTGTGATTGCCAGATATTTAGCTCATAAATGAGAGAAGTTTCTCTGGGCCCTTTTGTTTTTTCATCTTGCATGCAGTAGTAAGCTTTTTATATTTCTCAGGAATTTTGTAAGACTTTTTCTAAATTAGTTCCTTAAATAACAGTGAGTCTGTTATTCAGGGTGTGATACTTACTAGTCAATACGTAAATATCGTCTATTAATTAAAAGTCCACATTATTTGTTAAAAGGAAATTAACATAAAAGTATGTAAATATGCACTTTCTATCTCAGAATCTCAGAAGTGGCCTCACGCAAAGAAGGCCATTTTCTCATGTCCCAATTTGTGTTGAACATGAATCATTTGTGGCTAAGTTCACACCTACCGCTATTACTACTTCCCCATAAGTTTTGGCCTTACCGGCAACTTCAGTGACAGCCAGTTATGGCCTGAAGTATAAGGAAGATTTTAACAGGTCAGAACACCTTCTCCTTAGAGATCAGGTTTCTGCTCGCTGGTGGCCTTGCATCATCCTCTCTGATTTCTGGGATTCCAAATTCATTTTCTTATGCTTATCACTGGAAATTTGTACTTTGCTTCAATAGGAACCTTGCTGCTTCTCTAGAGACCATGGAATTATTGTGCCTTTAAGCTTTGCTCTCTGGCTTACAACCTTGATCCAACTAACAGGAAACGCTCTCCAAGTCCCATAATTGCACATTAATAATTAATACTAATAAATACAGTTTTTTATTCTACTTGCCAGAAACTGTTCTAAGATCTTCCCACACGTTATTATATTTAATCTTCACAGCACCCCATGGAAGTTACCTTTAATCTCTAAAATAGCTAACAATTCCCATCAGCCAGTGATGAAATTAATGCAGAACCTATAGAGCCATGCATACGTGGGTATGTGTCTGTGTGTGTGTTGGGGTGCGGGGGGACTTTATTTAGACAACAGGGGGAAAAAAGTTTTCATTTTAAGTAGGAAAATAACCAGAGAAGTTTTTAAAGAAACAATAATCAGGGTTTCCCTGGTGGCGCAGTGGTTGAGAGTCCGTCTGCCGATGCAGGGGACGCGGGTTCGTGCCCCGGTCCGGGAAGATCCCACATGCCGCGGAGCGGCTGGGCCTGTGAGCCATGGCCGCTGAGCCTGCGCGTCCGGAGCCTGTGCTCCGCAACGGGAGAGGCCACAACAGTGACAGGCCCGCGTACCGCAAAGAAAAAAAAAAAAAGAAACTAATCAAAATAGCAACCTACTACCTATTTCCTAATTATTATAAGATTTGACTATGCCTTTAAAATTTATCTTTTATTCTTGTCTATCTCAGGTCACTTTTCCTATCTCCTAACACCATCTCCTTCATCTTATTTTTGACTCTTCTTTGTATTACAAATGTGCTTCCTTTCATAGCCCCTCCTTGTGCTGGCACTCTGAGCGCTAAATTTCTCCACCCGCATCTCAATTTCGAAGCGGCTTAACCATTTCTTCTCCCACACAGATCAACAAGCCTTGCACCTTCTCTCTCCTCTCTGTCTTTTGAATAGCCCCGAGGAGTACCCTGTCTGCTTTTAATTTACACCTTAGTGATTCTCAGTGTGTTGGCCACGGATCAAAGGCAGCACAACAGTTGGGATGCTTGTTAAAATTCAGATTCCTGGATCCCAGTCTCAAGAAATGATGATTTGGTGGGTGTGACCTTGCAATCTTGCAAGAGTCTAGTGATAGTATAATACACAATAAAATTTGAAAATCACTACTCTAGATAAAAATTGTTTTACCACTTGATTCTTAAACTGGCCTTGTTTTTCAGACATCCTTAAATCATCAAACAAAATAAGAAATAGGTGTCTTCGTAGGAAGAAAGACACAGTGCTGGAGTTCTCTACATAGAGGGCCTTCTATATACTCACTGTCATCTAGGCCTGCCAGTCCTATTTCTGAAAGCTTTTGTGAGCCTTCCTAGTAAGCATCTGCTAAGCACTTGTCTGTGCAGCGTTTGCTGGTTACCTTGGGGCCTGATGTAACTCCCCAGGGTCACATAGCTCAGAAAATGGTGGAACATGGTTTGTCTGACTCCATCTGCCTCTCACCTTATTCACTGTTTACCATTCATGCTTGATTCCCTAGTATCTGTCTTAGCCCCCTGGACATAATAAATTTTGTGTGTGAGTGATTATGTGTAGCTCAGTAAACGGGCACAGATATATTCTTGGTAGTCTCCGTGATCTTAGGCATCATTTGGGCTACTCCTCTGTTCAGTATAGCATGGTAGGTCAGATCATGACCTTCTACAGCCGGATTCCTTGATCTGAATCCTTGAGTCACCACTTGTAAGACCTTGGATACACTACTTCTCTGTGCCTCGATTTTCTCATCTGTAAAATGGGGATGCTTGTTGTAAGGATTAAATAAACTGATATGTATAAAGTGATTAGAAAAAATCTGGCTTAGAGTAACCCAAGTTAAGTGCTTTCTAGGATTATTGTTTTTGTACAGAAGAGAAAATCTAATGTTCAGCGACCTCTCTGTTCAGTAATGTTTTATGATGCAACAAATATGGGTCAAGTTTATGTCAGTTAAACAAGACTAGCATGGTGCTTGCTTCTATGCAGCTGATAGCCTGTCAGGAAAGATGGGCAATTAGGTAAATGCAATAAGCTATGGGGAGTCTCATGCTGAATTGGGGGCAGGTGGGCAGGAAGTCCAGTTTGTGAAAAAACTTAACTGCTGATATCTCCATCAATATTTTAGATAAAGGCAGGGCATGGTCATGATGGTCTCTGAAGCACTTAAAACTGGCAATAAAGTCAATGAGGGATTCATAGGGCAGGAGGCAGCAGGGGCCAAGAAAATGATTAGAATGTGGTTATAATAGTCCAAAGGTAAGGTTAGAAGGTTCCCATCTAGAAGGGGAGGAACGGGGATACCGCAAAGGAAGAAGCAAAAGGATTAACTGACTAGGAAGAAAATATCAGGGACTGCTTAAGGACCTCCAGCTGGTTAGTTGCAGAGATGGATCCAGAATGCACATCTCCTCACTTGGGACCCCCATGGTAAGAGCACATTTGTGGAAGGGCTTCCCAATATTGTGTGGTTCTCAAAGTGCTGTTCCAGGACCATCTGGGAGCCCATTAGAAATGCAGAGTCTTGGGTCTCACCCCCATGAATCAGGACTCCTGTGCTTTAACCCGCTGCCCGGGTGATCCTGGTGCCCCCCAAATTTGAGAACTATTGCCCTCATTCATTTCTTCATATAGCAACTATTTATCAAGGGCTGATTATGCCCTAGGAGGCTACATCTGTGAATCAGAGTCCAGGTGTCCTTAAGGAGCTTACAGTCTAGTGGAAGGACACAAACACCAAAAATTTCAAACAATCGAACAATTACAGGAGCAAAAGTGTGCATGGGCACATTTAACAGAAGGACTTAAACTTGCCAGAGTAAATAGGAAATTTTTCCTTAGGATGAATTTTGCGGTGAGATTTGCACTTTTAAAAGACTGCTTTGGCTCTACTGGTATAGATTATACATAATGCCGCTGTAATCTTCACAGGTATAAATTCAGCCATCCTTAGCGGTGCTCCCGAAACCCATAGGAGCCTCCAGTTTGTCCAGCCCTCTGCCTTCTGGGTGGTAAGCCCAGCCCTGATGCTTCCTTTCAAATCTGTGTGTTTTCCGACCCTAAAATTCTCCTGGCTAGCTCAAAAGCAGCGATTAAGTTTGAGTTTTCAACTGGCCTCCAACCATGAAACTACCAAGAGTTTCATTTTAATTTCCCTTTCATGCCCTTTCACACCTTGACTCCTTTTGAAAAAAACCAACTATTGATACTGATAATAAACTCATTTTATGCTTTGGAAGGAATGAAAATGCTCAGCTGAATTCACCATTAAATACACTCCTCTCATGATGGAGTCTACATTTAAGTCAGGCTCCTATTAGCTGAAAAAAGAGTGTCCACTGAGGTATGACATGTTTATTGTAACTAGTTCCTGCAAGCGCTGCCAAAAGAAAGATAGTATTTTCAATGGCTAAAAGCCACAATGCACCGGACATGAATTATGTATGCCTGTCTCTTTATAACAAATCAGCATAAATTATCCCATAGGGCAGACTGCAGGAATTGGGGGCCCCTAAAAGAAATATTTTGTCTTGGTCTTCTCAGTATCAGAAACCTTGGGATGGGAAAGTAGTGACTGGATGAGATTTCAAATCACGGTCTTATGATGTCTGAGGGGGAAAAGGGTAGGAATGAGCGGTGACCTGCATTTGCGAGCATCATCTGTCAAGGGACCAGTAATCAACATGTCGTTATTATTCTCATCAGCCCAAAGCATGAGAGTAAATTGAGTGGAAAAAAAAAAAACCTTCCCATTATGTGAAATGATTACTGCCTTGGAGCCATAATAAACAATGATCTTGCCCTAGCGCTAGGCAGCAAAACAAATGAGGGTTGCCTACTGCTGGTGCAGGGCCAGAATCATTACTAGGTTCTATACCACCAACCCCTCCCGTCTTGTAAGGGCCTGATTTAATCATTAGGGCTGGGAAAATGCTGCTCAAACCCCCCTGTTAGATGCAACCTTTGGCTCCACACTGGGGACGCTGGCTGCCTTGCACAAGTCTTCTCTCTTCCAGCCAAGTTTACATTTGCCACTTGGCTTCCCAAAACCCTGAGGGAGTCCATTAAGGGGCTATGACTGTAGAACATGGGGACACACTTGTTGCTTTCAAATGTTATTAGTCAACCAGGCTCCAGGCAGGCAAGGGGCAGTAGGAGGCACAATAAAGATGAAGAAATTGTCAGGCGAGGCTCTGACCTTCCCAGAGAGTGAGGCTGGAAATTAGTGAAGGATCTGCAAGGACTCTGTGCTGGTGGTCCAGTTCTATCAAGTCCTCATCAGGTTGGAGAAATTCTAAGGGTAGGTCTGAATGTACCACACAAACTAGGCTGGGAAGAGCCACTGGACAGTTTTGTAGGATGGCTATCATTGACAGGTTCCCGCTTGGATCTCCCTTTTTCCAATCTGCAAAGCAGGGTCAGCTGTCAGCCCACAGGGCACCTCTGCGCAAGTTAAATGCCATCCCTTCTTGCCTCCTAGGCTGGGTGCCCTTGTGTAGAGCACACATTTCACAACTGTAGGCAGCAGCCCTTAAAACACTTCAATGTTTAAAATCATACAGTTTTGCTCAAAGGTATTACTAGTTATACGTAATTATCAAAGGGGGCCACTTCTGGTTTCCATTCAAATAGGTTGGCAATGGTTATTTCTGTTCTTAATAACTAGAAAAAGCTGAACGAACTGAAAATCAGTGACTTTCCTTGGACCTGTCAGAGAATTAAGGATGCCGGGCAAACTGCCATGCTGAAACCTAAGGAGACAAGTTGTCTATTTTGGGCTGTTACAACAAAATAGCATAGACTGAAAGACTTAAATAACAAACATTTAGTTCTCACAATTCTGGAGGCTGGAAAGTCTAAGATCAAGGTGCTGGCAGATTTGGTGTCTGGTGAAGGCCCACTTTCTGGTTTGCAGATGGCTGCCTTCTTGCTGTATCCTCACATGGTGGAGAGAGAACACTCCAGTCTCCTCCTCTTCTTCCAAGGACATCAATTCCATCATAGAAGCTTCAACTTCATGACTGCATCTAACCCTAATTACCTCCCAAAGGCCCACTCTTAATGCCATCTCATGGGGGGTTAGGGTTTCCACATGTAAATTTTAGGAGGACACAAATATTCAGTCCATAACACTGGTGAATCCGAAGAGTCATAGCTGAGATTTGCTTACTTGGGACAGAAGCTTCTAGAGCCATAAACTGATAGGGAAACTTAAATGATAATTCTGATGAATTGCTAGGGCCATGGGGTAGACTAGGTGCAGAGTGAGAAATTCCTGAGGGTCACAGTCTTAGGGGCACCTCCATACTTTTGTCGGTTTCACCTCCAGAAACCTTACCAGGTTCACATAGTGAAGAGAGGCAAGGAAGATTTCCTCTTGTCTCTGGCAGGGGAGAGGAGGACCAACCATTGTGAAATATGCCCAGAGCGGTCTCTGTAACAAATATCAACACTTAAGAGAAGACTTTACCGGAGCCTTATCCCTCCAGGGGAAAAGGACGTTTCTCTGACTCTGGCACCCTCTAGCTTTCCTGTTTCACCGGATAGGTAGGGAAGCTAAGAAACACACGTGAAGGTCTTGGCCAAGAAACACAGGCTCACTAAAAGACTGAGATATATTTGTAAGACTGTAGAGCATTTCTCCTCCACATACCTTACTACCACACTGACAGTGCTACAGCATAATTCCAGTGGATTACAGCTGAAAGAACTGCAAGGCATAGGCTCCATTTAAGTAGGAGGCAAAAAGGGGGAGGAGGTATGTAGATGTTAATCCCAAACTCCTAATTTATCCCTTTCCCCGTTGGTAACCATAAATCTGTTTTTGAAGTCTGTGCGTCTGTTTCTGTTTTGTAAAGAAGTTCATTTGTATCATTTTTTTAGATTTCACATATAAGCGGAACTCCTAACCAGATAAAAATTAAACTGATAGGTAAAAGTTTATTTATCTTAGTTCCCATTACCTGATAAACCATGTCCATCTTTCAACAAAAGTTTCCAAGTCATACTAAAACTCTAGAAAACACACAGTCTTGAAGAAACAAAGCAAACGTCAGAATCAGACTCAGATATGATAAAGATTTTGGAATTAGACGGGAAATTTAAAATAACTATGCTGAAGGCTCTAACGCAAAATGTAGAAAACATGCAAAAATAAGTAATATAATCAGAGAAATCAAAACTCTGAGAATCAAAAGAAAATACTGTAAAGCAAAAATAGAAATGAAGAATGCCTTTGATGGGCTTGTTAGTAGACTAGACACAGCCAAAGAAGTACTCAAGTTGAAGACTTGAAGTTCATAGTAATGTAATTTTTTTACAAAATTTTTATTATTTTTGTATTCTTAGAGAAAAATAGTTTATGGAAGAAAATTTTGAAAGTGTAGACAAGCAAAAAGAATACATTAGGAATCTGTCATAACTCCACCACTTCACGAGAAACCCTGTTAAATTTTTATGTATCTGACTACTTTGTCATGTGGTATTTCTTTGGCGTTCAGATTAAATGTCTGATTATATTATTTTTTATTTATAATATTTTTTATCATTACCTTCAGTTTGTTTAATAGGTGAGTTTTGTATTTTCCTGAAGAGAGTAACATGAAGGACCAGATCAAGGTTCCAGTTTTCCTCTGTTTCCTCCCATAGTTCTTTACCCAGTGCTCCCTAGCTATAGTGAGCTTTTAGTTTGCTAATCCATTGCTAGATGATGGGGAAAATAATTCCCCTGGGTTTCATAAGTTGGAAACTGGTATTTCTCAACAGAAGAGCTTCTGCCTCTGATTGGAAACGTCATGTTTGTCAGATACACATCATGTTCTTCTTTCTGTTCCCAGGTAACACATCTAAGAATTAAACCCTTTTTTCAGAGCACCAGAGTAGCCTAGGGGATAAGAGTGTTTGCATCTCACGTTGTACTTCAGATAGTCTGGTGTAAATACTGCTCAGTGGTGGGAACTTCATCAGAAATCTTGTGGGTAATGCCAGGCCGCTTCTCACAGTGCCACCTAAGCCCCTACCATTGGTTCTACCACCAGGTTTTAATATAATTTTAGGTCCCATTTGGAACCTAAAGCAAATACCCTGAGATTATTCATAGATGTTAGCCAGAGTGCTGAGGAAAAAGGAAATTGGAATAAAGAACTGTAGATCAGCAGTCACAAAATTAAGTTCAAATGTTACTTCTCCAAGGAAGCCGCCTTTGAACTTCAGAAAAGATACTTTCCCCTAAAATATCCCTGATGCATCTTTTTGGGGGTCCCTTTTATTTTTCCTTGAAATAGTTAATACAGTTTCTACTTAAATGCTTGTGTGATTATTTGGCTTCTTCTATTGCTAAGTCAGGTTCCAATTCACTCACCACTGAATCCCAAACACTCAGTTGGTGCTGCGTAGTTGTATCCAACATATATTTGTTAAGTGAACAAATCAATGAATGAAGACTAAGAGCTCAAGGTTTCTTCACATCTCATCTCTCATCCTAGCATTAGCCTAAGGTAAGTTGGGATCATCATCTAAGTGATGGCTCCTCTTGAGTGTAGAAAAGGGACAAAGATAGCTCCAGTTTTATAAGTATTGCCGTGAAATGGCATATTATTTGTGAAAAATGCATAATCTGACTTACTCTGTTTATTAAAAGCAGAACTACTCTGTTCTGTATCTCTGCCCTCTCACGGAAGTGATGTCTGGTTCTTTCAAAAAACTCTTTTCCTAATATATTTAGGGCTTTGAAAATTGCCAACATCACAGGTAATATTTATTGATATAAAATTTCCAGACAATCGTAAACACTTAGAATTTTAAAGATAGAGCAGAGTAGTGGTCCACTCTTTTTATTTAAACATCAGACCTCAAATTTCTCTCTTCATTGATTTGCTGTTTGTGGACTTGGTGGTAAAGATTTTGATTTAGTTTAACATTTTCAATTCGTTATTGCCTCACTATGTGCTTGTCCTACGCACTTTTATTATTAAAATTTTTAATAATTCTCCACTAAAAAATTGTGGACTCAACGTCTACACATAGTTCTATGAGTATTAACACATATGACAAATACAGCCACCATCGCAGACAGATGGTATCTCATGGGGATTCTTCAAAGTCAGACTTTCTCAACACATATAATAACCATGTGATCCAACAATCCAATTTCTAGGAATTTATTCTAGAGAAATGAAAACTTATGTTCACATAAAAACTAGTACATGAATGTTTGTAACAGCATTATTCATAATCATCAGGAACTTAAAACAGTAAAATATTGCCATAAACTAAATGTTACCTTTGTTATATTCTATTTCTTTTCTATCCCAGCATAAAACTATTCACTAGAATATTAGCTACAAGTGGCTTATCATTTCTCATTCTCCCAGCATTTGCTAATAGTAGGATGGTTAGGAGTGCCACTAAATTGATCTAATTCAAGGCGCTCGAGTGCAGTTAGAGAATATTCTGATATTCTTCTGTCCTCTACTCTGGGTGCCTGTACATGTATGAAGGGGCCTAATGGATCAGTGGTGGGAATTATCAAAGCACTAAGCGGCACTTGTAACAAGAGACTCTTATGCAATTATAATTAAAAACCATCCGTCATTGGAATTTTTGTCACTTTTTTCCCATTTCATGAGTGTTCTTTATTTTCTTCTAGCTCAGTAGGCTAATTCTAAAGAATAATTTAATTTTCCAAATGCTCAAGGACACCAACTGTGTTCATGTGTTTTTAAGAATGATTTAATAAAGCCTTTAAATTAACTTGCTATAATTTCTGGGTGGTAACCGCATCCTACACAGCAGTGTGTATGCTAGAAATGATGATTGACATGTGAGCTTGCAAGATGTGAAGGCACACGACCTTCCCTGCAGAAATTGCAGGGCAGAATACCAGAGCATGTACCTCTTCACCTTAGCAATGTAACTAGTTTCAGCTCTTCCTAGGAATTGAAAAGAAAATAAGGGCAATGAATGCACCATTCTTTAGCTAGAAATATGCTTACGTTTAAAAGACTAGTTAAAACCCTGTCATGGACCAATTTGCAGTGCTAAGAGGATGAAAGTAATAAATAATTTTTCACTTACTGATGTCCAACTCCGAGTAAAAATCTGGGTTTCTCAAAAGAAGAACTATAAATTCCTTCTTTGTGGGAAGCCTCTACTTCCTGTTAGCAAGGTAGAGCCAAGGCTTCCAAATGGAAAGCCAATGTAGACATTAAGACACTAGTGGAAAAGCAGTTGTCAGCTTCAGCTCACCCTCTACCCATCTTTTCCACATTCCTCTGGACAGGTGTATTTTATAGTTGCTAAAAATACTGATTAAAGGGTCAAGCTAAATGTTTGGAGGATGGATGGATGGATGGGTGGACAGATGGGTGGATGGATGGATTCCTGAATGAGTGGCTAAAGGAAGGAGTGACCACACTAGTTTAACAACAACAGAGTTTTCTCTACCTATAGCAGATTGGTGCTTCCTTCTCACCCCACTCCTATTATAAATTCCAGTCATCAGCAATGTGGGGAGCCCTTCTCCTGACTCAGGCTTAAAAAGTGACTTAGACAGGCAGTCTAGAGGGGCTGGCAAGAGATGAGCTGGGTGACAACAGGGAGGGGCTGTTGCCTTGGAGGGATCCTTTCAAGAGCAAGAGATAAGGCTGAGTCAAGTACGATCACAGGACCAGCATCACACTGCATTCACTGCCCTTGAATGAACTTTGGTAAAAGCAGTTAGAGAAGGCTCGAAACTAGAAAACCCTGACTTTGACTAACAATCCTTCATGTTTTTTTTTTTAAACCTTGAATGGTAAATTATGAGAAATCTATAACCCTTTTGCTCATACCTAAAAAGCAAGGTAAGCCAGCACTTTTTAAACACTCTGTCCTCTGAGAAGTAGGAAGGGCGTAACATCAACAAGAGGCCAACTCCTACCCACCTTCACACCCTCCACATGAATGAACTCACACGTATGTGAACTTACACATGTTGCCTTATTGCTCTCCTGCCCCGACCACTACCCAAAAGACAGAGAAGGAAAGGTGCTTTATTTTGCACTGTAATAATAGGAGTCCTATTGCTTTAGTGAGGTTCTGACTAAACTCACATGGGAAAAAAAGGGTAATGAGGTTGTATTGACACAAGACTGGTTTAAAATAATCACCAAGTTCCACTGGGTCCTAGAAGAAGAAATACATTTCATAATGCTCTAATCATATGAGTGACAGTGTGACTATCCTTAAGAGGCATGGGGTTGCCAGGTAAGACCCACAGTCCCCTGGACACGCAGGGCAGTTGTTGGTACACACAAGCTGCCTTGGATCCAAGTTCCTGCTCTGTCTTTTTGGCTCTCTGCCACAGGAGGCTCCCTCCTCATCAAGCCACTTCTCTCTTTGGGAATAAGATCAGAAATGCTTAGCCTGAGGCTGCCTCATAGTTTGTGACTATAGGTAGAGTATTTCATCTCTCCAGCAAGACGACAATGCACAGACCTCAGCAATCCCTTTGGTCATGAAGCTTCTAACCCACATATACGTGGAATAAGATTCCATCACTTCTAAGGCAAAAGAATGGAAAAATGACCCATATAACCTCACCCATTTGTCTGACCTTCTACTGTTAAATCTCTAGGCATGTGTGTGTGTGCAGCAAACATAAGTCAAGATTTGGGGCAGTAGAGAGGGATTTACAGCACAGAAATGCAAACAACTTCTTCTTCTTAAAAAGCTTTTCAGCTATGCGTCCATGTTTCCAAGTCAGGGATTCTTGTTCTTTTTCTTGGACCCACACCCCACCATTCTCCAAAATTCCTACTATTCTCCAATGCAGAACGATGTGCACAATATTTGATTCCTTTGCTTGAAATATTCATGCCTTTAGGGCCACATCTTCTGCTCCCAAAGGACCTATAAGAGAATTTTCCTAAACAATTTCCCTCCATCAGAAGAATTCTGGTGCCAGCAACTGATTTTTTTTTCATGCCCACAAACATCCGGCCTTTGTTCCTCACTGCTAATCTGAAAACGTATTTGACCCGATTCTTGACTTTTGACTTTATTCCTTATTCTCTTGTATCCCTCCCTACTCACACCCCCATTCCACAGGCCAGTTGACGGATTTAACATCCCTGATCTTCACCCAGCTTTTCCTGGAAGCATGGGTCACACCTGCTGAGTACTAGAGCCCTATGGCGGTAGAAGGTAGACGTGGTTGAGGTTGGAAGGCGTCCTTGAGCACACGTAGAACGCTTTTAAACTGTGTTCTGTGGAACACAATGGAGCCCACTGGCTTCTTGACCACTTGAGGTTGTAGGGGCCAACTCAGGAATAAAACCTGCATGAGTGGGATCTAGAACCTTCGTCCCCATTTGAACCAGAGAAACTGGGCTTTTAACTCTGCTTTCTACGCTGAGTTTCCATGTAAGATTTTACTCAGAAAAAAAAGTTTTTGCTGAGTTGCTAACTCAATGTTCTCACAACTCAGACAAACGACCTCCCTACAAGTCAGTTATACTTAACTTTTTCTTTAATTAGCACAACCTGATGGCCAAAATTTGTTGAATACACATATACATAAGTATACAACTCTTGTTCTACAACCCAGTGGATTTTAGACTATACATAGAGATATACAGTCATCACCACAATCAATTTTAAAACATATTTATCACCTCAAAGAGAAACCCTGTACTCTTTGGCTATCATCCTCCTATTCCCCCCATGCCTTAGCTCCTTTCAGCCACAAATTCACTTTCTGCCACTAGTAGACATTTTATATAAATGGAATCATGCAATATGTGATCTTTTGTGATTGATTTATATCACATATACAAGGTTTATCCATGTTGTAACATAGATCAGTATTTCATCTCCTTTTATTGCCCCCAAATAATCTTTTATATAGATATATTACATTTTATTCATTCATCAGTTGATGGGCATCTGGGTTTCTACTTTTCTACATTTGGCTACCATGAATAATGGTACTACGAATATTCACATACAGGTTTTTGTGTGGATATATATTTTCTCTTGAGTGTATACCTAGGAATGGGATTTCTGAGGCATATGGTAAATCTGTGTTACCACAGTAACTGTTTGAGGAACTGCTAAATAAACTGTTTTCCAAAGAATCTGCACTATTTCATATTCCCACCAACTATGTATGTGAGCTCCTATGTCTACACATCATTGCCAACTTTTATTGTCTGTCTTTTTTTATTATAGCCATCCTACAGGGTGTGAAGTGGTATTTTGTTGTGTTTTTTTTTTTTTCGGTACGCGGGCCTCTCAGTGTTGTGGTCTCTCCCGTTGCGGAGCACAGGCTCTGGACGCGCAGGCTCAGCGGCCATGGCTTACGGGCCCAGCCACTCCGCGGCATGTGGGATCCTCCCGGACCAGGGCACGAACCCACGTCCCCTGCATCAGCAGGCGGACTCTCAACCGCTGCGCCACCAGGGAAGCCCTTGTTGTGGTTTTGATTTGCCTTTCCTGATGGCTAATGATGTTGAGCATCCTTTCATATACATAGTGGTCATTTTTACATATTCTTGTTGAAGTATCTGTTCAAATTGTTTGCCCGTTTTTAATTGGGTTATCTTTTATTAATGAGTTTTGAGAGTTCTCTGTGTAGGCTACATTAAAGTCCCTTATTAGATACATATGATTTACAAATGTTTTCACCCATTCTTTAGGTTGCCTATTCACTTTCTTCATGATATTGTTTGTGGCACAAAAGTTTTTCATTTTGATGGAGTACAATTTATCTTTTATTTTCATCACTTGTGCTTTTTAGTGTTGTATCTAAGGGGGCTTTACTTAACCCAGGATGGTCAAGATTTAATCCTATGTTTTCCATTTGAGTTAACTTTTGCATATGGCTACCCAGTTGTGCCAGGATTATTTATTGAAAAAACTATTATTTCCCCTTTGTATTGTCTTGGCACCTTATCAAAAAATCAGTAACTATAGCTATAAGGATTTATTTCTGGACTCTCAATTCTATGCCATTGCTCTATATGTCTATCCTTATGTTAGTACCATAATGTTTTGACTGCTGTTACTTTGTAGTACGTTTTTAAATCAGGAAGTGGAAGTCTTCAAACTTTATTCTTCTTTTTCAAGATTGTTTTGGCTACTTGTGCCCCTTGTAATTCCATATGAATTTTAAGATCAACTTTTCCATTTCTGCAAAGCAGGCAACTGGGATTTTGATAGGGATTACACTGAATCTGTAATTCACTTTGGAAAGTACTGTCATCTTAACAATATTAAATCTTCCAATCCATGAATGTAGGGTGTCTTTCCATTTATTTATGTCTGCTAAAACTTCTTTCAACAACGTTTTATAGTTTTGCATTTCTTTTGTTAAATGTATTCCTAAGTACTATATTCTTCTTGATGCTCTTGTAAATGGAATTGTTTTCCTAATTTCACTTCCAGATTTTCACTGCTAATGCATACAAATATAACTAATATAGATAGATACGTAGGTAGGTAGATAAATAAATAGATACATAGATAGATAGATAGACAGGATATCCTGACTCCTCAATGAACTCATTTATTAGCTCTGATATTTTAAGTGGATTTCCTTGGATTTTCTATATGCAAGATCATATATCTTCAACAAAAAGTTTTACTTCTTTTTCTTGCCTAATTGCCCTGGGTAGAAACTCCAGCACAATTTGAATAGAGATAGTGAGAGTAGAATTATACTTAGCTTTGATGTTTTCTGTGATTTGGGAGGTGTACACTGTGCCCTTCTGGTTATATTTGCGTAAGTTACATTATATATTACACATATTATTTGTCATATATATATAAAATGGAAAGATAGATGTGTATTTTGTAAGAGCAGACAAGTTATGGTTACAGGGCAGATAAATACCAGAATGCTGAGAAATACCATAAGGAAATTAGGTTAAATTTTAGTATTTTCCATCAGTTTGCAACTCAAAATAATAACTTTCAGTTTTTCCCTACTTTGTTGCTTTTCACAGAAAGTCTGCCCACCTTTGCAGACCTCTCTTGAGAGGCGGGTGGGGTAATTTTGCAGACAGATGTATAAGCTGGGAGCAATGTTAAAATATATAATAAAAGACCCTGATTTCAAAGTAAAAATGGTTATTCAGTAAACATGCATTGAGCATCCTCACTGCCCAAGCTCCTTGGAAGATGCTGCATGAACATTATAAGAGAGAAGGAGTCCAGCTGCTGAGCCTTTTGGACATTAGGCTGCTGTTGAGTGGCCCTGTGATACAATGGAAGGAAGACCAAACCAGGAGCCAGAAAACCTGATCTATAATCTTGACTTCTTTTGACTTAAGTGTTCTTCTCATCAGTAGAATAGAAATTGGTGTAGTTGTCCATCCAACCATCAGAGAGTTGTTATGAAAATAAAATATGATAATTTTTATATTTAAGAAGTATTTAGGAAACCTTACATTGCTCTGCAACTCTCAGGTATGGCAGTTTCAGTTGTACAGACTTTGAATAGGTATGAGTTAATTCGTCAGAAGTTAGCTGTAAAAATGATAGAAATCATTTCCTATCGCTTTTTTCCAACATTTTGTTCTATTCATAAGGGCATTTAGTGACTGAGAGAGGGTCCACCAAGGACATTTCATTTTAACTCTCAATAGAGCCATTTTAGGCTCCAGAAGTAAAGATAAGTGGGGTTATCTTTTTGGAGAGAAAATAATTAAAAGGACATCTTCACAGCCAGGTTTACCGCTCATTTTTGGACATTGTAATCTCAAGGCTCTGTTTGCTACTAGACAATTTCTTTGCTTTTGTCATGCATGGCTCTGTCTTTTTGCCTTTCCTGCCTACCTCTTCTACCAATGCAATTGTTTAAATTCTTCTATAAAGCATTTTCTCAGGTTTCAGTTATTATTGTGCATATCATCATTTCCTGGCTTTCAGGACTCGTTGTGATGAAGAAAAGACCCAGGACAAGGGACTCGAGATTTCACATCTTTTTTAGGTTAAGGATTTGGGCTAGATGACCTGCATCTGAGATTTTTTTCTAATATCCCTTCTGTCTATAAGAGTCTGCTATTCTATGCGTTATAAGTGAATTTGTTTGAAAAAGGAGTTCTTGGCTTAGAAAAAATTTAACTGCAAACTAACAGAGTAGTGAAATTCAAGTTTGCTATATGACAAGTCACAAGAGGACAGGTGTCTTGTCTGTTTGTTCACTTCAGCATCCCCAGCACTTAGTCCAGTGCTTAACACATATCAGGTGTTCAAAACATAATTGTTGCAATGAGTGAATGTATGAAATGAATGAGACTAGCTCAGTATATGAGGATCACTGGCTCCCTAAATTTGTTCAATCCTAAATATTTGTTAAGCTTTGCTGTCAGTTTCAGTGGAAGGCATTTCTGAGACATAGAACCATGGAGGTTGATTGTGATAAACCATTTTAGCATTCTTTGATCTGCTAGTTAGCTTCTGAACTGGCTGATGCCTTGAAATTTTCATTTCAGACAGGATGTCCTTAAGAAAGAACACAAAGTAGGAAGTGTTTCCTCATAGAGTTTTCATCTTTCCTTGAGAAATCATTGTCGACCTATTGGGGCAAAAGATACTGTCGTTAAAAGGATTTGTTGGAATTCATGTACATCATCCTCAAGTTCATGATTAAAATTGCATTTCGTGAACAACTTGTATTTCCTAACAACAACAACAAAAAATCTCACTGGGTCCCTGGAGTTGAGCTTGTGCTCTACTTTTTACAGTTCTGATCTAATGCAGGCCATTTTCTACAGCTCTATAAATTTTCCATCTTGTGTTCAATGGCAGAATACAAGCCATATAAATTATTTCAATCCCAAATCATTTGTAAAAGCAATCTCCTCACAATTCCTCTCTCTCGTAGCCCCTCTCTATTTTGATCTCTGGTAAGGATTTTTTTTTTAATCTTAAATAAGGATTTCTTCCTTTTAATTCTCAGAAGGCCCATGTTTTCTGTGGCTTTTCCACCCATTTAAAATTGACTTTGTGATTGTGTTTCAATTTTGCATTCAGAGTTTCCTGTTTTGATTGATAAATGTTTGCAAGGAATATAATCTACCCTTATGCTTTTCTCTTCCTTTTTCTCTCCCAGAAGGAGCTTTGCATGGCTAAGCAAAGCTCTTCTGATAACACTGGAAATAAACCTTTATGTCTTTGCCCTGTGATAGTCTTAGACCTTATCATTCTTCTTTTTACCCCAGTGATAATTGCTTATCAGTACATACAGTCCTATTCATATGATTCTGATGCCACCGGGGTTTACATCTCTAGGAAGATAGAAAGTGCGGTCCACTGAATCCATTCTTAATAGCTTTAATAGAAATCAGACAAAGAAGGAATACTGGGCCAGGTTGGTTATCTCAAAATGATAAGGCCATCTATGCATTTTGGATGCTTTCTCACAAAGCTTTTCTTCTTCCTCTTTTGACTTGCCTGCCCTGGAGAGGCGGGGATTTGCAAAATGCATTTCTGTCAAAGCTACAATCAAAATAAGAGATGATGTATTGAAAATATATACAAAATATATCCAGCTTGTGGCCATTTTACTTCCCCCAGTAGCTGAAAGGAATCTCAGACAGAAATCACCCAAACATAACACACTCAAAATATATAGGCCTACAGCCCAATGGGACACTTGGGAGCAGCCATATTCTTTGAATAAAACCTTGGGAGGAGGTAAAAATTGAACTTTCTATGTACAAAATAAGTACACCAATTTGGGACGCTGGATACCGCATATCTGAGGATGTATGGAGACATAGATATAAACTATGGGGGAAAAAAAGGAGATGGGAAACAGAACTGGCAAGAGAAAGGGAGAGAGAAGAGGGAAAAGGAGGACCTGAGGAAACCCTCAATTTGTTCTGACGTCATCTCAGAGGAGTTGGGAAGCACAAGATATGATTATTCCCTCACCAGACCAGGATAAAGTAACGTGGTAATCAAATCACCTAAGGGTGACATGGCTACGCAAATTCCAAACTTCTAAAGTGTCCATGGTGGACACAGAACATTATAGAATAGTGGAAAATGTCTGACATGGCTATTTGACTGAGGACCATTAAATTTGTATGATCTCAGCTGATCACACCCTTTGGGAAATAAAAAGTTTACCTGGGTGAGAGTCATGTGCTCTTGGGAAAATGGTTAAGTTTTTCCTTTTTCTGGGGAGGGAAACCACAGTAACCAGTAACTGGCCACTTTCAGAAACACTGCCTAATTATGGGCACCATGGAAATTTCCTCTTCTTGCATGACAAAGGTGTGTCTAAGAAAAACAAGCCTCTCATGTCCATGCCTACTCAGTATTATTGGGCTTCTTGATGGTTTTAGAAATCAAGTCAGATAAAAACACAAACCTGTTTCTGGAAGGAACTCCTGTTATGTACATACCTGCTCCTAAGACACAGAGGCGCCTGCTGTATTAAGAGGCGTTCCTTAGGGATCTTCTCCAGTCTTTCTACCCGAACCCACAACCCCATTTCAAGCCCTCACCCTACTTGGTGGCCTTTTCTCATCTTGCTGCTAGATCAATTCTTTCACCTGTCTTCAAAACTCAGCTCCAATTGTGTTTTCCCTTGGATTTCAGTAATTTGTTCAGCTGCCTTTTTTGGATATGCGCTATGGACCAGAGACTGTACCAAACTCTAGGGATAAAATAATACACCAACAGATGCAGCCTCTGCTCTCATGGTTATTACAGACTCTGAGGGGTATGTGCTATAACCAGGTAACCTCACAAATATACGATTACAGACTGAGACAGGGGTTACCAGGGGGCCAGTCCTCTGAGAGGATACAGCAGGGGCCGTGGGTTTCATTTGGAACTCTTTTCTGACCTGGGTATTATATAATGTACACTCTCTATAAGGTAAATATGCACACTCAAACTGAATTTAAACAAAGCGACAGAATATAAAAGTCCACGTGGTCTGAATGCTGCTGGAGTCAGCAATCAGTTAATTGATTTAATCCGTGGCTGAAATGGCAAAATTACTCAAGGTAATAGCTTTTCAGATTTGAGCGTATATATTCCACCAACAAAGTTGAATGGTACATGCCCTAAATGACTCATCTGATAAGTGTCAGAACTTAGGCTACAAACTGGCTTAGATTTATCAGAAAGATATGTCCCCTGCTAACTGATTATTTTGAAGCTAAGATCAATTTAGTTCAATGAATTTTATGGATCATATGCTACTTGTATATCACAGTGCTGTAAGTTGTGAGAAGAACAATGAATCAGACAAAAATCCCTACCTTTAAGGATCTAATAGTCTTCTGTACATTCACAAATATGCTATATTTAAATAATACACTTTAATTCTGTCTGGCATTTTATTTATTTTTTTAACATCTTTATTGGAGTATAATTGCTTGACAGTGGTTTGTTAGTTTCTGCTGTATAACAAAGTGAATCTGCTATATGTATACATATATCCCCATATCTCCTCCCTCTTCCATCTCCCTCCCACCCCTCTAGGTGATCACAAAGCACTGAGCTGCTCTCCCTGTGCTATGCAGCTCCTTCTCACTAGCTATCTATTTTACATTTGCTGGTGTATATATGTCCATGCCACTCTCTCACTTCATCCCAGCTTACCCTTCCCCCTCCCCATGTCCTCAAGTCCATTCTCTATATCTGCGTCTTTATTCCTGTCCTGCCCCTAGGTTCTTCAGAACCATTTTTTTTTCTTTTTTTAGATTCCATATATATGTGTTAGCATACAGTATTTGTTTTTCTCTTTCTGACTTACTTCACCCTGTATGACAGAGTCTAGGTGCATCCACCTCACTACAAATAATTCAATTTCGTTTCGTTTTATGGCTGAGTAATATTCCATTGCATATATGTGCCACAACTTCTTTATCCACTCATCTGATTGATGGACACTTAGGTTGCTTCCATGTCCGGGCTATTGTAAATAGAGCTGCAATGAACATTGTGGTACATGACTCTTTTTGCATTATGGTTTTCTCAGGGTATACGCCCAGTAGTGGTATTGCTGGGTCATATGGTAGTTCTACTTTTAGTTTTTTAAGGAACCTCCATACTGTTCTCCATAGTGGCTGTATCAACTTACATTCCCACCAACAGTGCAAGATGGCTCCCTTTTCTCCACACCCTCTCCAGCATTTATTGTTTGTAGATTCTAACTGGTGTGAGGTGATACCTCATTGTAGTTTTGATTTGCATTTCTCTAATGATTAGTGATGTTGAGCATCGTTTCATGTGTTCGTTGGCACTTTGTATATCTTCTTTGGAGAAATGTCTATTTAGGTCTTCTGCCCATTTTTGGATTGGGTTGTTTGTTTTTTTGATATTGAGTTGCATGAGCTGCTTGTAAATGTTGGAGATTAATCCTTTGTCAGTTGCTTCATTTGCAAATATTTTCTCCCATTCTGAGGGTTGTCTTTTCATCTTGTTTATGGTTTCCTTGGCTGTACAAAAGCTTTTAAGTTTCATTAGGTCTCATTTGGGTTTTTTTTTGTTTTTACTTCCATTTCTCTAGGAGGTGGGTCAAAAAGGATCTTGCTGTGATTTATGTCATAGACTGTTCTGCCTATGTTTTCCTCTAAGAGTTTTATAGTGTCTGGCCTTACATTTAGGTCTTGAATCCATTTTGTGTATGATGTATTCTGTGTATTGTGTTAGGGGGTGTTCTAATTTCATTCTTTTCCATGTAGCTGTCCAGTTTTCCCAGCACTACTTATTGAAGAAGCTGTCTTTTCTCCACTGTATATTCTTGCCTTCTTTATCAAAGATAAGGTGACCATATGTGCGTGGGTTTATCTCTGGGCTTTCTGTCCTGTTCCATTGATCTATATTTCTGTTTTTGTGCCAGTACCATACTGTATTGATTACTGTAGCTTTGTAGTATAGTCCGAAGTCTGGGAGCCAGATTCCTCCAGCTCCGTTTTTCTTTCTCAAGATTGCTTTGGCTATTCGGGGTCTTTTGTGTTTCCATACAAATTGTGAAAGTTTTTGTTCTAGTTCTGTGAAAAATGCCATTGGTAGCTTGATATGGATTGCATTGAATCTGTAGATTGCTTTGGGTAGTAGAGTCATTTTCACAATGTTGATTCTTCCAATCCAAGAACATGGTATATCTCTCTATCTGTTTGTATCATCTTTAATTTCTTTCATCAGTGTCTTATAGTTTTCTGCATACAGGTCTTTTGTCTCCCTAGGTAGGTTTATTCCTAGGTATTTTATTCTTTTTGTTTCAGTGGTAAATAAGAGTGTTTCCTTAATTTCTCTTTCAGATTTTTTATCATTTAGTGTATAGGAATGCAAGAGATTTTTGTGCATTAATTTTGTATCCTGCTACTTTACCAAATTCATTGATTAGCTCTAGTAGCTTTCTGGTAGCATCTTTAGGATTCTCTGTGTATAGTATCATGTGATCTGCAAATAGTGACAGCTTTACTTCTTCTTTTCCAATTTGGATTCCTTGTATTTCTTTTTCTTCTCTGATTGCTGTGGCTAAAATTTCCAAAACTATGTTGAATAATAGTGGTGAGAGCGGGCAACCTTGTCTTGTTCCTGATCTTAGAGGAAATGGTTTCAGTTTTTCACCATTGAGAACGACGTTGGCTGTGGCTTTGTCATATATGTCCCTTATTATGTTGAGGTAAGTTCCCTCTATGCCTACTTTCTGGAGGGTTTTTATCATAAATGGGTGTTGAATTTTGTCAAAAGCTTTTTCTGCATCTATTGAGATGATCATTTGGTTTTTCTCCTTCAATTTGTTAATATGCTTTATCACAATGATTGTATTGCATAATACTTCCTTTTTTAAAAACAATGCACTGTATCATAAAGCTAGTGTTTCCAGTGTTCCAATATGGATGTCATACAAGTTGTATTTCTCATACTGAAGGCTAATTCAGTTATTTCATTGTCCTTAAAAAGAAAACATGTTACCTTTTGGTTAAATTACCCACACAATGGGTTCAAATTCACCCTTTATTTAGATGGGTAATTTAAAAAAACATATGTCAAAATCAGCAATGTTTGCATATCCTGAGTTTTTGATATAGTGGGATTCAAAAGAGAGAGAAACTTGGTTCCAACCAGGATCACTAGTTTTTATGTCCTTCCATCTCCCCATCATGTATACTGGCTTTGTCTACCCTGACAAAGAGACTAGGTAGCAGCATTGATAAATGCTTACAGTATGCAAAGCAATCAAAATAGAAAGCAAAATTACATGACACATCATTATTTCAACTATTTTAAAAATATGTAAGAATGTAAGAACAGATTGAATGGGAACATGGACACATGGGAATAGTTATAATACAAACATGAGAATGATTTTTTTCCTCTTTGAAAAATTCTCTTGAATATTATTATAGTGGTTTTTAACAGAAGAAAAATTAATGAATTGGCACAAATAGAAGGTCTGCTTCTGCTTTCTCAGTTGTAGTGCTTTCTAACTTAGAACCACTTGCTAATGGATGAATTTTATAGACATGGGTACAACATTTTCTTAAATGTGAGTAGAAATTTGAATACAAATTGCTGTTAAAGATTAGGAAAAAATATTGAGTTTCTATCAAGTTAGTGATTCTAAACATACACACACATACACTTATTTCTCATATATTGAAATAAGTTGAAGTTTGAAAGAGAAAGAAAAGGAATGGAGGGAGGATAGGGAAGAGAGAATTTACATGTATTGAGCTCTGTGAGTTCAAGTTGGACAAAAACAATGCTGGTACATCATGCAGCCTACATGCTCCCAGAACTCATTTATCTATGTTCATGGGTTGTCCACGTCGGTGGTGCTCACATTGTAATATTCAATCTGATGGGTGGGCCAGCTGTGCCCCAGTTCAGCTCTGCATCCTGAAAAGCAACAAGCACCCCCTCCCAAAGTGTATGAATAACTAAGCTTTTATAAACTCGATTGTCAGATGATGGTCTAACTTTCATTTGTAACCACTATGATTATGGGGCAGCAACGTTTCCTCACATATCTGTGTAACTTCCAATTTATCAATTATCAAGATTTTTGTGACTTCTTATCACTTGGAGTTGGTCTTCTTAGAACATCACAGAAGTCATAAGCATTCTTTTTTTACCTCTTTGTTTTTTCCTAACTAAATTGGAAGCCTCTTGAAGACAATGATTCAGCTGCTACTTGTTTTGAACATAAGAGGAACTAGTAAGAGATAGGATCCATTTGTCCATTCTTTTCCTGCCTGTCTCAGGCTTCCTCTTCTCTGCTAGATACTGTCTCTACTTTAAATAATTCCATTTCAAATGCTCCTGCCATTTTCCCTGTACATAGTACCTCCAAAAGAGTTGCAAATAAGATAAGAAAAACATTGGACTGGAGCAAAAGAGTCCAAATTTTTAGCCATGTGTCTGCCACTAAGTAGCAAAGTATGTGACACTGGGGGGGGGGGAGTATATTTTGCTACCTTTCTGGGCCTTGGTTTTCTTATCTGTGGATTGAGGTGGGTAAACCAGTTGAGCTCCAAGACTCTTCCTGCTCTGCTATTCTGCCATTTTTAAAAAATTGTTATTGGAGTATAGTTGATTTACAACGTTGTGTTAGTTTCAGGTGTACAGCAAAGTGAATCAGTTATACATATACATATATCCACTCTTTTTTATATTCTTTTCCCATATAGGTCATTACAGAGTACTGAGTAGAGTTCCCTGTGCTATACAGTAGGTCCTTATTAGTTACCTATTTTATATATAGTAGTGTGTATATGTCAATCCCAATCTCCCAATTTATCCCACCCCACCCCCTGCTTCCCCCCTTGGTAACCGTAAGTTTGTTTTCTACATCTGTAATTCTGTTTCCGTTTTGTAGACAAGTTTATTTGTACCCTTTTTCTAGATTCCACATATAAGCAATATCATATGATATTTGTCTTTCTCTGTCTGACTTCACTCAGTATTCTGTCATTTATGATCTTCCCTGAGGTATCTTCTGACCTAGAAGTTCTACGAGTCTCTAGCTTTGTTAAATCAGGAGCCATTCAAGGCTGCTCTATGCAGCCCTGAGAGTTGTGTGGAGGTGCTTTGGGGGGCCACTGTGGCATGGAGAAGCTGGGAAGGGGAGCCCAGCAGACTGCTTAATCACAACAGCTCATTTTGATCTATTTTATATCATTTGAAATTTATTTATTTATTTTTGCTGTGTTGGGTCTTCGTTTCTGTGCGAGGGCTTTCTCTAGTTGCCGCGAGCGGGGGCCACTCTTCATCGCGGTGCGTGGCCCTCTCACTATTGTGGCCTATCTTGTTGCGGAGCACAGGCTCCAGACGCGCAGGCTCAGTAGTTGTGGCTCATGGGCCCAGATGCTCCGCGGCATGTGGGATCTTCCCAGACCAGGGCTCGAACCCGTGTCCCCTGCATTGGCAGGCAGATTCTCAACCACCGCGCCACCAGGGAAGCCCTGATCTATTTTAGATACAGGTCTTCCTGAGTATGATTTTTTTTAAACATACATTTATTTATTTTTGGCTGCATTGGGTCTTCATTGCTGCACACGGGCTGTCTCTAGTTGCGGCGAGCAGGGGCTACTCTCCGTGGTGGTGCGCGGGCTTCTCATTGCGGTGGCTTCTCTTGTTGCAGAGCGTGGGCTCAGTAGTTGTGGCACACGGGCTTAGTTGTTCCACGGCATGTGGGATCTTCCCAGACCAGGGCTCGAACCTGTGCCCCCTGTATTGGCAGGCAGATTCTTAACCACTGTGCCACCAGGGAAGCCCTTCCTGAATAAGATTTTAATTGAAGAAAGGATTCTATGTTTTTTAAAAGAAAATTTGAAAACCTTTCATAGTAGGTTAAGAAACGTCCTTTAAAATTGTGTAAAAATACATTGACGGTGATTTTATGGTCTAGAATTAAACAGATTGATTTGTGTGTAACGATCAGTCAATCTAAAATATTTTATGAAAGTAATTTGGAATTGTCTTGCAGGGAACAACAGTTTTAGTCACTGTTCAACTAAGAATTAAGCTGACATGTCAGGAGAAAATGACTAGGCAGGTGGAAATATGTTTTATATGAATTTTAGGTACTGCAGTGCAGTGACTTCCAATTGAGAGTCTGAGTAAACTTCCTAACAGGCTGCAGTGAAGAATAATTATGAGAACAGGTAGCAGTTGTTTTCTTTTATATCTGCTTTCTTGGAAAATAAAAAGACTTGTCAACTTTATGATAGTTTCCCCACTTTTTAAAATTCTATAACTCTGTTACATCCACTGATGTCCGAACTATTGCTTTATGGCACTTAGCACAGGGCTAGGCTTTCAGGTGGTGCTCAATAGATGCTTGTCTGATTGAATAGTGTGCCAAGAACACAGAGGTTGTATTCTAGCAAATCCAGTTAACCATATGATAAGCACAGAACCATCTAAAAGTCCCATGTATCAAGAAAGGATTTTCCACGATATCTTTATTAAAGCATTTAATCAAACCCCATTGACTCAGACTTTTAAAATTTATAGTGAAGGAGCCAAAAGGAAGCTAACACCCAGTCTTCCTTCTCTCTCTCTTTTTTTTTTTCTCCTTCTTTTAGGCCTATTAATACCACTGTTTGCCTACATGATATGTTGAGACTGTTTACTGAAGGCTGCCCGATAAAGCTAACCATCCTTTATAACGCTGTTTCAGTTAAAAACCTATCACAAGTTAGAAAGAAAATGACTCACACATTGCTTTTGGAATAATGCCATTCTGTCCTACTCCTCAAGCTTTAATACGACCCCCTCCAGAGCAATTCTTGGTGGTGTTCAGGCTCTCTTTCGCTCACGCCTGGTCTTTTCATTGAGCTTATCCTGTTAAGTATCTAAAATCAACATCACATCATTGTTACATATCTAAGAAAGAGGTTTTAGAAAACAATCCAATCCCCTCAAAAGCTAATCAAGTACCGTAACAACAATTATTTGATATCACAATGATTTGATAGAGGATCTCATATTGGGTGAGAGGAGAATTTTGTCATTTAAAATCCATTCTGCCCTCTGTTCATGTACAATTTCCATTATATCTATGTTAAATAACATGTGTTTGAGAGTTCTCCAGTCCTAGAAATCAGTCTCTCTCTCTGTCTCTCTGTCTCTCTGTCTCTCAAGCTGTAACAAGCCTTAGGACAGCCTCTGTTTCATTGGACTTAGGGATATCCATTATCACATACAATGACTTCGCTAACAATTCAGACGAAGACTTCTGGCAGGGCATCCCAGAAGCCTGAGTGGCAGTCTCCACCAGTGAGACCCCAGAGGAAACAACTCACCCACCCATAAATCTCTTGCCTCCAGGGCAGAAAGCCCAGTGAGTATCCTTCACGTCAGGCCTCCCACACCCCGACATATGTACATGCATACACTCTCACAATTAGACGCTGTGATTAAGCTGAACGGGTTTGTGAATTCAGATCGTCGGTCACCTGGCCAGTTGCACACAAAGCATAATTGTTTTCTCTCTTCCATCAGTGTCTCATCCAGGCATTTCTCCATGATAGTTTACGTGGTTTATGCTTTCTGGTTATGGCCTTCCTAATCCATTTTAGTTTCTCTGTCTTGGTGTTTTTTGTTTTGTTTTGTTTGTTTAATTTCCAGCCAGGTGCACTATCCAGAACCTGAGGTCTAAGGCCCAATGTCTTTCTTCCTCTAGGTGTATTTGAGTTTGGTCTCAAAAGAGACCTTTTGACTCTTGATTCTGCATTCCTAAGTGTGCTTGAATTCTCTCTTCTACGAACATTTTAACCAGCATAAAAAAATAAGACAGAATTCTAGGTTGACCCTAATCTGTACACTCTAGTAGAATCTGAGGCACTTAAGGCACATAAGGAATAAATTTCTATCCACTATGGTCTTCTGAGCTTAGTGTTTTTTCTATTTATCTAGTGTGATGTAACAAACCACTCCAAAATGTAGTGGCTTAAAGTAATAATTTATTCTTGTCTCATGCACTGGTAGTTATAGGCCTCAGCTGGGCAGTACCTGCTTGGGTCCTTGTACACCTGCAGTCAAATGCTGGTTGGGACTGGAGTCACCTGAAGATTCCCTCACTGGTGTCTGGGCTGGAACAGCTGAGGCCTGGTCAGGCCATCTCTACGTGAAGCTTCTTCACATGGTTAGCTTGGACTTCCCCACAGCATAATGGTCTAAGAGCAGCTGGGCTTCTTATATGGCAGGTGGCCTCCCCAAAGTGGGCATTCCAAAAGACTCAGGTGGAAGTTGAAAAGTTTTGTACGACCTAGCCTCAGAAGTCACACAGCACCACTTTCTCTACATTCTGTTGATCAAAGTAGTTGAATCTGGGCCAGCCCAGATTCAAGCAGGAAGAGTAATAGAACTTCCCTTTCAAGGGAAGTGTGTACAGGGAAAAAAAGGTATTGATGGCTGTCATCTTAGAGACAAGCTACCACAGTGAGTATCAAGTAAAGTGTATTACAGAAAACTAGCACATTATAATTTTTAAAATAGCGACTAAATCATAGACTGATGTCCACTTCAGAAAAAAAGCTTATGTGAACTCATTTCCTAAAATCCATTTAGAATAAATACCTTGAAAACCTACACTTAGAAAGGAGTATCAGCTGCTCCAGTGAACACACTTTAGGGATGAATGACTTGCTTAGTGGCTGGAAAATGACTGCATTAAAGTAGCGTCCAACTTGTTTTAGAACCATTAGATCTTAAAGAGAGAACAAACTACTGGCTTATTGGTAGCTTTCAGACAAGGCAAACAGATATATTTTAGCAAATATATCTTCATGGTGGTTAAACCCAATTTCAGCCTGGTGCACAGTGCAAACCCATAAAAATATATTGCCTCACACATAGTAAGTGCACAATAAAAATTAGATCTAGGTATTCAATTAAATAATAGTGAATCATAGTCTGATCAAAGACAGAACTTAGTGATCCATTAGCAAAACAACTTTGTGTTATAGGCAGCGGTCTGAGGCTCTGCAAGGGGAAGGGAATTGCCCAAGGTCACACAGCTTTTAGGAAAAGAGCCAGGTTGGAGCTCATCTAGACTCAAATTCTCTCTTACTAGAGAGAGTATCATATCTCAAAGTGCTTAATGACCTAGGAATCTTACCTCAAAATGAATGCCATTATATTTCAGCTGGAGTTTTGCTGAATTCTGCAGAGAAGAGCTTGCCCCCCCAATTAATGAGCACATGCAAAATCTTAAGTCTTTTACATCTGCCAGATGAGTGCAAATGTGGATAATTAGGCCTGACCTTGAGCAGCCTATGTGGTTCACCCAGTTACAGATGTTGCAGCCAGTTGTCCTGGGCTTTGATTAAATTTGATATAAAACCAGCAAGAACCATTATGTGTCAGAAATAACTGATAGTTTTGCAAGGAATCTTGCTGAATGTGTGTGAATATTAAATTCCTCTTTGGGAGATTAAAAGTTCAATTGGACATATCCCTATACAAGAGGTTCTTTGAAAGCTGTGTCCGTTAGAGCTGAAAGTAACAGATATGTATGTGTGTGTTGTGAAAGTATAAATCAATCTTTTTTAAAATAAAAGAAGCATTTGTTGAGCTCTTTATATGCTTTTAGCCCTAAGCTAGGTACTAAGGGTGAGTGCTAAAATATAAAATTACCTCCCTTTAAGGAATTTCTAATTAAGTATAGTGGTGAAGACTAGTACATATAAATATTTAGGTATAAAGAAATGATCAATTATTAATTCCTATCTCTTTAAACATAGATTAAGAAAAGTAAAAAGAGCTCCCATTTAGGATTTGTTATTGACAGAAAAGATTTCATGGGAGTACAGCTTGATATGGACTTTTAATGATAGACAATATTTGAAGAGGGAGAAGTCAGAGTTAATTTAATATTGACATATTATTCATGAGGAACCAAGGATAATAATACTCAAATGATCCACAATCCAGCCTCAAAATGCTAGTTACCAAAAAAGCAAAGAAAATCTATTTCCTAACCTAGGATACATTTGAAATGGCCAAGGAAAAGAGGAATAAATCACCAAACATAGTGTATGGTATTATACATGATAGATTATATTAATGTAAATTAAGTTGTAATTCAAACGTTAACCTTACCTCCAGAAAACTGGACAAATGTTAGCATCGTATGTAATTTTTCATATTAGTCAGTAAATCCTCTTCATTAACAATGGTCGAGTGGTTAATGCCTCTTATCCAGAGAATTATTGAGTCTACGGCTGACTTCCTGTCTAATGACAACGTACTCCAACTAATATACGGAGAAAACAGTTCCGAGGGCTTCCCTGGTAGCGCAGTGGTTGAGAGTCCGCCTGCCGATGCAGGGGACACGGGTTCGTGCCCCGGTCCGGGAAGATCCCACATGCCGCGGAGCAGCTGGGCCCGTGAGCCATGGCCACTGAGCCTGCGCATGCGGAGCCTGTGCTCCGCAACGGGAGAGGCCACAGCAGTGAGAGGCCCGCGTACCGCAAAAACAAACAAACAAAAAAACAGTTCCGTTGGTTCCACGTGTGGCCTTTTCAGTGACGTTAATATGGATCCACCTATCAGCTTCACGTGCCTGTTACAGGAAGTCTGTCAGTTTGCTTTTGCACTGCCTCTTATTCAGACAAGATCCATTTTAGAAAGTGATGCTTCACCCAAGGCTCCATTTACTTAGTTAACACTCCCTCACCAAATTTTCATTTATTACAAAAAGAGAAAGCAAAGCAAAAACCAACTGGAAATCTACCACTTTAACCCATTAACTTCATCTTCCCTCCTTGCCTTCTAATGCTCATCCATATGTACATATAACGTGTCCACAGTATTAATCCAAGTTTATTCTTTTTCACTTTACATTATATCATCAGACTCTATCCTAAGGAGAACGTACTATATAGCACAGGGAACCGTACTCAATGACCTGTGGTGACCTAAATGGGAAGGAAATCTAAAAAAGAGTGGATATTTGTATACATACATATAACTGATTCACTTTGCTGTACAGCGGAAACCAACACAACATTGTAAATCAACTATACTTCAATTTAAAAAATTAAAAAAAAACACAACTCTATCCTAGTTGCTACAAGAGCTTCTATAATGACTAGTTTTCTGGCTGCGTTGATTGCTCCCTTCTCTATTTTTCCAAAGCATGCTCTTCTCACCTCTATTTTAACATTTACCATGTTGTATAACTTACGTGGTTTTTTTTGTTGTTGTTGTTTTTGCTTCTTTTCCCTGTGTTCTAGACTATTTCCACCAAGAGACAGTTTCTTTTGCCTCTGCTGTAGTGATTTGCACAGGGTATGGCACAGAGATTCAATAAATAATTGTTAAATCAATTAACGATGGTGCATACATTACTTTGAGCCTTATGTCATAATTTATGTAACCGCTGTTTCTATGATTGAAATGCTATCTTATTTTTTTCACTTATATATAGCCCCTCTTGGAATGAGTACTCACATTTTAGAAAATATAAGGATTTGAGACAGTGTATGAAGCTGACAGTGTTGTCAGTAATAGGTTAGGGCAAAAGACTGGAAGGGCGTTTTCAATCAAAATTCATCAGACTGATGGTGAGTTACTGAGGTTCACAGCCAACTGCATTATTATCACCTTTGCAAGTAACTTGAAAGAAGCAGTAAAGCAATATAAATCAATCTGAATACCCAGGGTGGGAATTTCCCATAATCAAGGTGTGGGTTTAGCTGGAGAAAGCAGTGAAAATGAGTGTATGGATTTGATGACAGCTGGAACCTTGTGGAAATCAAGAGGCAGGTGAAAGAAGATGGGGAACAGGGACACGTTTTTGAAATGGAAGACAGCTCAGCTGACTCATGGAAGGCATTGAAACACATAATATTTTAATATGATGGTCCATTCCCCACAAAATAATGCAAATACATAACGGGATTTCCTACTACATAAAGAAAATCATATTCCTCAATTTTTGTCTTCAGAAATGCTCTACCTCCGTAGGCATCCTGTGAAGTGGGAGAGACAGCTAGTGTGCCAAATGTGAAGTTACATAGTCGCTGTGTTATGGCCAGCGATGTTGTTACTCACCATCAACATTTGAGTTGTGTTCCTATGTGTTCAAAGTTGCCCTTCACGTTGTCTGCTCCTCCCTTTTTGTCTGTATTCTTTTCATGGGCAACCAACTCCAGTGTTCTAAAAATAAGAATGTTTCTACACCTGGCTTCTGCCCAGCCTTGAGAGAATGGCACTAATTATAGTTCCCAGAGAAGAGGAGCCCAAGTGAAGCTCTCAGCTATCTTTGTGTTATCATCTGAGCACAGATCTTGAGGGCTTATGGGGGTAACCTTCGAGGTCACCTAGTCCATTTGCTTGTTCTCAGGTAAAAAGACCGAAACCACAAGTGAATCATCCCAGAGAGGAAAAATTAGCCTCTCTCTTAGCTCTGACAGAGAAAGCAGTAGACACCACCAGTAACTCAGTACACAGAAATTCTTCCGCTTGTTTATCTTGCTTAACCAAATTCCATATGTAACCATGTGAGTTCCTTACTATAAGTACTTTGAGAAAGAAGAACAGAGCTTAGAGGAATCATTAGGATTCGTATTATTTTTCCTTGATTTTTGATTCATTGATGGCTCTTCTGTGTAGTGTGAAGTTTACCTGCTATGGTCCTGACCTGCTCAAATGTACTTAGTGGGAAGTAGGCAGGAAAGGATTCTTGCCCCTTGGAAAGTGACTCTCTTTACCGGTGGTCCTGAACTTCTTGGCTTCTTTAGCAGAGCAAAGTCAGTTCTCTGTTTTTAGGTACGGTGGAAAGAATGGATGCCAGGTAGCAGTTAGTGTGTGATATTTATTTCCATGGCATGAACATCTTATTTCTACAGAGAGCAAAGCATTTGATGCCTCTTTGTCAGAGGTGATGTAGTATACCAAAATGGTTAAGCACACAGACTCTGCGTCAGACAGATTTGAGTTTTAATTGTTGAATTGCTATTTCTGTAAGTCAAGAATAGTAGAATATTAGCAATTTCATAAGATTCAGTCTAATAACTAGACAGTGTATATCATCAGTAAAAGTGGGAGAAAGCATGTACTATTTGCTAAATGAAAGTTATCAAAAATTCATTCAAAGGAAAGACTACTTAATACATGCTGGAGCAACAGGGGTGGACTTATATAGAAATGGGGCTTAATTGAAGCCTCTAAAGCTGGGACTCCTCTTCATTCTTTATTTCTCTTCTTCTCTTGCATCCTAATGAGCTTTCCTAACTTTGGTAGCAATGTAGAAGCAAGAGGAGAACACAGTCAGTAATATCATAATAACTTTGTATGGTGTATGATGTATCAAAATATTGAATCACTATGTTGTACTCCTGAAACTAATAAGTCAACTCTACTTCAATAAAAGGAAAAAGAAGCAATAGGCGGAAAACAATAGATTTGAAGTCATAAAACTTGGGTTCAAATCCTGGCTCTACCACTTTCTTGAATGAATTTGGTCAAGTGATTTTACCTTTTCAGGTCTCTCTTTCCTCATCTGGCCTATATGAGAAAAATAGTCTTGTTGGGTGAGAACTAAATGAGACAATATATATGAAAGAGTGCAGGACAGTGTTTGACCCACAGTTATCTGTGTTCTTTTGTTCTGGTCATGGGGCTTTGGTTCCAGTAGCACATAGTGACAGTACAATTGCCACATGAGTGATAATAATGATGGCTTTCTGGCCACATCTGCCCAAAGCATTTCATGGCTGCCCAAAGCATGTCTGCCCAAAGCATTTCATCCCCCAGTGCTTGCCAGAACCTTCCATTCATGGTGTAGTTTCTTCTGTAGTTCCCACACACACACACACACACACACACACACACACACACACAGTTCAATAGGTCATTTAATAAGTACTTACTGCAAACACACTGTATACTTTGAGGACGATGCAATGGATAAGATAGAGTCCCCACCTGAATGGAGCTTATATTTCCATTGGGAAACTAAACAATCAAAAATGAATAAATAAACATATGATACAGTTCCAGGGAGTGACAGAAGCTTTGAACAACAACAAATCAGGATGAGAGGAAAGGATGATAGATGGACCCTTGATCAGAATCCGGAACTTAGTGAAGGAGCAAATCAGGCAAAGATCGAGGAAGGAGTTTTCCAGGCAGAAGGAAGAGAGATTGCAAATGTCTCAAGATGGGAATGATCTGGTGACATTCAAAAATATCAATAAAGTTAGTGTAGCTGGAGATGAGGGAATAGAGGAAGAGGACGGAAAAAATGACAATATAAACCTTGTAAACCTGGCTTTAAAAACGAGTTTCTTGTGTGGACTTGGAAACAACGAGGGTGAAGAGTGGGGTAAGGGTGACCTGATTGCACTGGATGTTGAGTGGAAATTATGAAGGCCAGCGTGTGAGCGCCTATAGAGGAAGGAGATGGAGGGGCAACTGCATTCATCTAGGCAAGAGATAATTACAGCTTGAACTAGGGTGGCAGTGGTGGAAATAGTGAGAAGTAGTTAGTGTCTCAGTCTTTACCTTTTGAAGATAGAGTAATCAATTCCATTGCTGATGAATTGGGTGAGGGGCACGTAGGAGAGAGGAATCAAGGATAGCTCTTGATTTTTGCCTTGAGCAATTGGACGCTTGGTGGTGCCATTTACAGAGACGGGAAGAGTCAGGGAGAAGCAAGTCTCCAGGGAGGTCAGTTGGGGTGTTTTTTTGGGGGGAGGGGTGGTGGTTGATATTCAAAGAGTCATAAATGAAGCTGGGCCCCTCATTCTATAAGTGGAACTTTATAAGTCCATATGATTTTATGGACTCTTTCCAAGGCTATGGTCTGAGCAACAGATAGTATCATTCATGCATAAAGTCAGGGGTCGCTTCACATATGATCCCACTTCTCCCATAACCAAATGACTTTTTTTGGCATTCAAAGTAAATAATTTCAAATCAAATATCTTGTTTACTTAATATAACAGCAGTCGAAAGCTATTATCTCAGCTGTTCAGGGCATGGTACTTTCCATGCTGATGTTGAAAATCTAATTCATACTTAAACCAATTATTTTTTAAAAAAGAGAAATTTCCCTGACTGTAGACATACTCCACCCCCTTGAAAGTGTTTAGCATTCAGATTCAAAATCAAAAACTGCTTATTAAGAAGATCTGATAGGGCTTCCCTGGTGGCGCAGTGGTTGAGAGTCCGCCTGCCGATGCAGGGGACACGGGTTCGTGCCCCGGTCCGGGAAGATCCCACATGCCGCGGAGCGGCTGGGCCCGTGAGCCATGGCCGCTGAGCCTGCGCGTCCGGAGCCTGTGCTCCGCAACGGGAGAGGCCACAGCAGTGAGAGGCCCGCGTACCAAAAAAAAAAGAAGATCTGATATAACAGATACTTGGCTCAGTGTAAAAATCATCTCATTTTTATCCTTATATATATGCTTTCAGGTGGGTTTTTGAACTCCATTATATTGAGTAGGAGACTGAAATGTAGGAAAGTTAATAATTACCTCAGGCTCACAAAACAAGTTGGTCATTAGTGAGATTTCGTGAAAAAGTGGGAATTACTACTTCTCACCCTCATCCCATAGAAAACAGCCCCCAAAGCAGGTCTTCCTGACTCTGAGTTGAGAAGACCTACAGGGAGGCTTCTTTCATGCTACTTATCCTTTTAGATGGTGGGAGAACATTCCAAAAAGAAAAGAAAAACAGTGCCACACATTTTTCTACCTTTATACATATCTCTCCATCCTCTAGCTCCTTTCACCATAGTCTTAAAAATCGTCACATCACATATTGCCTTTACAACCATGTATTTTAGAATATATAGGTCTACATCATCTAGAGAATGGTTTCAGAGACTTTGGGGAGAACATGCTCAAGGGAAAAACTGGGGGTATTCTAACTTTTTATGTTGGATGCATACTGTGAATTGTATGCCTGATGCCTTGCTATGGATCTGCTAATTTTTTTTAAAGAGAGACATAGTTTTATTTGTTTGTTTGTTTGTTTATCCAGCCTTATTGAGGTATAATTGGTATACAGAAGACTTCACATGATTAACGTCTACAGTTTAGTGAGTTAGGACACGATGAACGTATACATGTACACTTGTGTTACCCTCCCCACAATCCAAGTAATAAACATTTCCATCACCTCCAAAAGTTTTCTTCTGTCCTTTTGTTCTTTGGTTTGTTTTTTTGTGGTAAGAACACTAAACATGAGATCTACCCTCTTAACATATTTTTAAGTACAGAATAACGTATTGTTGCATGTAGACACTATTTTGTACAGCAGATCTCTGGAACCCACTCATCCTGCCTAACTGTAAATTGTGAAATATTATTTTGACTAACTGAAATTTCACACATTCACATCAAAGCAAACCCAGAGCCAAAAAGAAGTAGAGAAAAAATAGATACATGTGTATACATGATGCACATAGCTGATGTGTTATGACACCCATCTTGAGGCATGAGAATCCACTGATAGACACACCCTTTCTCCTCACTTGGAAAGAAGAATGTCATAACAGTTCTGTTGTCTCATTTCCATGCATTTATATCACACCTAGACTGTCAAACTAAAATAATTCAGAGTCAAGAGACATGTGACTAATTGCTTTTTTTCAACAGAAGTGCTTACTTTAGATTAGCCTCTCCCCCAAAACACCATTGTTTACAGCTTTTATCTCATCATTAAATACCCCATTCTCTTCTCCTCCCCAACATCTACTGTGATAATTACATCTTAAGCAGATCATTAAAACTCTGTAAATCTTTCCCCATTTGTAAAATGGGAATACTATTAATACCACCACGTATGGTGTCGTAAGGATTTTAAAAAGTAATAGAGGATGAATATAAACTAGCAACACCATTCTCCTCACCCCACTCTGCTTTTTGAATGTAAACATTTAGAGCAAGAGTTAGCTATGATGTCTAATTTAGAGCTAGAAGCACAGAAAATGGATTAACTATGATGCTGACTTTGTCAGTGTCCTATAGTGGATTTCCATTTCCTTAGCCCAGAAAAGCAGGGTGCTCTTTTTGTTTTTAATTGAGGTATAATTGATGTACAATGTAATATGTTTCAGGTGTACAACAGTGATTCACAATTTTTAAAGGTTATTCCATTTATAGTTGTTATAAAATATTGGCTATATTCCTTGTGTTATACAATACATCTTTGTAGCTTACATAGAGAATAGACTATTGGTTACCAGTGGGGAAAGGGAAGGTGGGCCTAACAAGGACAGGGGATTAAGAGGTACAAACTATTATGTGTAAAATAAACTGTGCTCTTCCTATATTCCTCTCAGACCTTAAGCCAGAGCCCAAGCGCAGGCCTATTGACTGTTAGTTTCAACCACCAGGTGGCATTAAGGAAATGATGTGTTTCCCTTCTACTCAGAGCTTTGAAGGAAGTTTTTTTTTTTTAACATCTTTATTGGAGTATAATTGCTTTACAATGGTGTGTTAGTTTCTGCTTTATAACAAAGTGAATCAGTTATACATATACATATATCCCCATATCTCTTCCCTGTTGCATCTCCCTCCCTCCCACCCCTCTAGGTGGCCACAAACCACCGAGCTGATCTCCCTGTGCTATGCGGCTGCTTCCCACTAGCTATCTATTTTACGTTTGGTAGTGTATATATGTCCATGCCACTCTGTCACTTTGTCCTAGCTTACCCTTCCCCCTCCCCATATCCTCAAGTCCATTCTGTAGTAGGTCTGTGTCTTTATTCCCGTCTTACCCCTAGGTTCTTCATGACCTTTGTTTTTTTTCCTTAGATTCCATATATATGCGTTAGCATACAGTATTTGTTTTTCTCTTTCTGACTTACTTCACTCTGTATGACAGACTCTAGGTCCATCCACCTCACTACAAATATCTCAATTTTGTTTCTTTTTATGGCTGAGTAATATTCCATTGTATCTATGTGCCACATCTTCTTTATCCATTCATCTGTCAGTGGACACTTAGGTGGCTTCCATGTCCTGGTTATTTATTGTAAATAGAGCTGCAATGAACATTTTGGTACATGACTCTTTTTGAATTATGGTTTTCTCAGGGTATATGCCCAGTAGTGGGATAAAATAAATATATGAAGGAAGTTGTGAAGTAGGAACGTATGTACTTAACAAGACAAATGTTCCGAAGACTCATTCCGTTTCTTGACACCATTTCCCCTGGCCAGATGTGCTACAGCTCATTGCTCACCTATTAAAGCCTAGTTGGTTCTCACATTCAAGATGCATTGGGAAGGTCCACACACAGCCTCCCACTGCTAATAAGATGAAGGCAATGGTTGTTCAGGGCTCGTAAACCTGTGACCCTCATAGATCAATTTCAGAGCAATATTGTGCTTAAATGAACACAGTCGCAGCAACCAAGAATAATTTTAAAACAACTCAAACTAGCATTACTCAATATTAATGAAGGGGACAGGAAATCCCCCAGCAATAAATTTTAAAATCCCTTTCCAGGTTCTTCCCAATCCATTGTCACACACAGTACAGCTCTGCTTCTCAAGCCAGTGAAAACTCTTACAGCCCTTGTTTTTGCTTCCCCCTGCCTACTTTTCTATCATTTCCCCACTGTACAGCCCTGGAACTGCCCAAGACTACATCTTGCAGCTGAAGAGAAGGGTAGGTTCTAATGTAGACCTTGCCAGAAATCTCTAGTGGGTAAGCAGAGAAAACAATCTGGGAAAACTAAAAAATTAATCACTTACAGTTTGTTATAAATTGGATAAAAGCCTTTTGTCAGAGATATAGTTGCAAAAATTATCCAGTCTGTGGCTTAGCTTTTTAAAAACTATTTCTTTCAAAGAGAAATATTGTTAATCTTGAGCAAAAAAAAAGTGTTATGGCAATAAAAAGTAAACCCTGGCAGAATGTGAAACGAATCACTTATATCTTGGCATATTGTACCCACACTTAAGAAATGCAACAAACAGTGCTGCAAATTGCAAAAGGAACAATGAGATCCGGTTGCAGAAAACACTGAATTAGAAATCTAAAGTTTCATTCCAATTAACTGTAGAAACTTTAAAAGGTGACTTTACCTCTCTGATTCTTCACTTGCTCCCTTTTATTGATATGGAAACCAAGGCTTTTCTTAGTTAAATGAAAAGACTGACATAAAGTCCCGAGGGTCATCGGGTAAGCAGGAGAGCTCTAGGAAGGCAAGAACCATGTCTTTATGTGCTTTTGTATCTCTGGTACCTACCTGACAGGGCCTGGCACGTGTAAACACCCAGTGGCTTTTGGATGGATGTGAGACTTGTACCTGGGCTGCTGAATCCAGAGCCAAAGCCCCATGGCCTATCCCACTTGGTATCTCACTTCCTCACTGTGCCTCTTTTCTATTAATGTCCCACCCCCTTCAGATGATTGACAAGCACTTCTAGTCCACGCACTAAAGGTACAGAATACCAGTCCTCAACCATGTCATTATTTTAATGGTGAGAATATCTCTAACGTTAACTAGTTTTTTTTTTTTTTTGGTACGCGGGCCTCTCACTGCTGTGGCCTCTCCCGTTGCGGAGCACAGGCTCCGGACGCGCAGGCTCAGCGGCCATGGCTCACGGGCCCAGCCGCTCCGCGGCATGTGGGATCTTCCCGGACCGGGGCACGAACCCGTGTCCCCTGCATCGGCAGGCGGACTCTCAACCACTGCGCCACCAGGGAAGCCCGTTAACTAGTATTTTTGAGTTAACATTTAGACGTTAATGTTAACAGAGCCTCTAAGCTGCATGTATTTTTCATAACTAGATGGCACAATTTGTTCCCATTGCTCTAAAATTATTTCCCCATTTTCTCTGAGAAAAAATGATGTATTCATACCCTTATTGTTAGCATCATGATTTAGGAAGATATCTCAAGGTCACTTGGTTGTATTTAATTAGAAATTACTATTTTAAGTGTTACGTGTTTTTATGTGTCTAGTGTATTATGGGATGGAGTCAGGGCAACAGAGAAGAACGAAGTAGGAAAGACACAGTGTGTATCGTGTGCTGTATCCACAACTGATTGATGACACGCATGTAGCGCTTTGCAGTTTACAAAACGTGCCTATTTTCTGATTAACTCTTCTGAACGATCATGAGACGTTGGTATTATTGTTAACCAGTCTACAGATAGGAGGCTGAGGCTGAGCATCCTTTAAGTGACTTGTTCAAGATCACAGAGCTGGGTCTGAGATTCCCAGCTAGGTTCTCTGCTCTCAGAACAAATTTTGAGCCAGGATAGTAGAACAATTAAGGATATATCATCTTTGGCCAGATTGCTTAGTATTAATATCCCAATGTTGCTACTTATTAGCTGTGTGAGCTAAATAAGGCAAGTCATGTAATGTTTTTGTGCCTTAGTTTGCCATTCTCAAAATGGGAAGAAAAATAGAACTTAACCACATTTGGTGTTCAGGGGAATTGCATTAATGCATATAATTTTCTTAGAAAATGTTCTTAGAACCAGCATGTTAGGAAATACTTAAGTGTGTGTGTGTGCGTGTGCGTGTGCGTGTTTTCACTAGACTGAACTGTTTCTCACATTTCTGGAAATCTCTCACACATTAGCTCCTAAAGTACATTTCACTTCCTTTCATCAAAAGAGCTGATTCTTGGCGGCAGCCTGATTATAAATTGTGTATAGTGTAGTTATGAGGAGATTGTGAGTATACATCAGCACATCCATTTGGGAACAGGGTCCCGACGTGTAGAAGATGAACACAGACAAAACCCTGACCTCTAGTGTAATCTTCATTAAGGTGCTTCTCAGATAAAATCCCTGTGCTTCAGGAGCTGATTGCCGCAGTAACCCTGCAGCCCACAGAACATAATGCAAGCTCTAATTTAAAATATCATGCAGGAAGGGAAACTTACAGTTTTCACAGAGTCTGTAGATCAAACACAAGACGAGAACTAAGTGTCTGCCCAGTGTATCAAGCATGGAAGCAGGCAGTGTGGCTTTTGAGTTCTTTCCTAGTCAATTTTATTGATTAAACCTCAAACTCTCTAATGTGGTTCCTGTTGCTTGGATGTCTAAAAGCAGCCTTTGAACAAAGTGAGGAGACTCAATCCAGACAGTCAGGGAGTAGAAATACCGTTCAAAATACAAGTTGTATCTGCTTTAGAGCCGCTAAAAACCAAGGGACCAAACTGAGTCTCAAAAGGTTTAGGGTCACACGTGCTGAATTCTATCACTTGACTTAGAGGCGCCATGTTTGATTTCCTGGCCCTTCACTATGCTAGATGCACAGGAGACTCTGCTCTTTGAACCAGGCTGGAGCAGCAGCAGCCCCAGGGCCCTCCTGGGTGGGTTAAGACAGCTCCTAGGCTGCCTGGTTGGGTGCATTTCCTCGTCAGCCTCATCTTTCTCATCATCTTCGTTCAAATCAGGCCATGCTACAAAACTACCCTCATTCTGCCTCTGGGAGACCATATGGGGTTGCAGAAATCACATGAACCTCAGGGTCAGGGAAAACTGGGTCTGTTTGAGTCCATGATTTGCTTTTTATTACCTGTGTGATAAAGGGCAACTCACTTATCCTCTTTCTGCTTCAATATCTTTATCTTTAAATGGAGATAAAACATAGTAATTTACAACGTTGTCAGGAGGATTAAATGAGATAATACATGGGAAAGTATTCAGCACATATCAGGATCGGGTACTTAAATGTCAGTTCAGGGAGAGAGAGGAAGAGAAGCAGAAGGCATTTGTATTGAGTGACTTTTAGAGAGAGAGAACTTCTAGAAAAGTACAGATGAGTATCTGACTTGTTAATAAAATTGTAACTTGACTGAGATCAATAAGATGCCCCATGTGTTGACTACAAATACACACTCAACAGCAATCCCCAGGAAAATCTATCAGGGTTATTTCCTTTCATTAAAGAGCAATATAAAGAGTGATCAACTCTCCTAATTGACCTGTGGTTTGCTTTCATACGTGACACTTCTGCACAGAGGGCACACATCTTCCAATTACCTTTAGTTCATAATTCATTACGTCACATTAGAAGCTAAACATGAACACAGAAAAAGGACCACTTGAGGGGCACTTATCCTATTGCGTTCTTATCCCCCAAAGCTGCCTGAGCCCCCTCATGGTTGATGTGTGTAAGAGCCAAAGGAATATCTTCACCCACCCCAGGTTGGCCAACCTCTTACATCTGAAATCAAAGCAACTGCATAGTGGGCTCAAGAGACAGCCCTCTCACTCAGGACCAGAAATGAATAGCACACCAACTAATGAAGAAGGCATTACAGGCCTGATGACACAAGGAGGCCTGGAAAAATGCCAAGGCAAACATCTGTAGTTTCATAAAGATGGTGAAAGGCATGCTAATCGTCTTGTTGATGGTGGTCAAACATTGGAGATAGTCCCTTTAAGGGCAGTGACAATACATTCTGTCTTTTGGACTTAGAAGCAAAAATACTGGATGTCCAGAATCCTGGATGATTATCTGGTACTGGCTATCTTAAGTCTGAGCGCTTCAGACTTAACCAGCAAAATGGATTATTCATTAGGGAATTTTCTTGCTAGTTCATTGCCAGGGAAGTAAATGAATGAATGAATGAATGAATGACATAGAAAGGTACTGGGCATCCTGCAAGTTTGAGGACATTATAGCCAGAGCTGTGCCTTTCTCTACCTCTGTTTTGGACTGGCTTTATTACTATACATTATTTTTTTAACATCTTTATTGGAGTATAATTGCTTTACAATGTTGTGTTAGTTTCTGCTGTATAACAAATACTATACATTATTTCGTTTCTTCTGACTGAACAGCAATCCTTCCTTTGCACCTTTGTCTCTTAGCATCAAAACAAGATTTTTGCCACCCAGTGAAACAGAAGCTAAAGCACCCTGAATAGCTAGTGTTGGAAACAGGTACTCAGTACCCTGGGCCCTGTCCCCTTCGTATGTCAACACTGGCTGGAACGGGAACCCAGCTCCCTTAATTAGTGAGAAAGGATGACTACCCACGTGCAATGAGACTCTTCCTCTTCAGGAACCACACTGTTTTTTTTTCTGAACGTGTTTTCCTTTATTTGTTAGCCATATGAATATGCAATTTTGTCAAATGTTCAGTTTTTTGTCTGTGTTTACATTGGGTTGTCTGTCTTTTTTAGTATTGATTTGCGGGAGTTCTTTTTTTTTAACTTTGTATTTTATATTGGCGCATAGTTGATTAACAATGTTGTGATAGTTTCGGGTGTACAGCAGAGTGATTCACTTAGACATATACGTGTATCTGTTCTTTTTCAAATTCTTTTCCCATTTAGGTTGTTACGTAATATTAAGCAGTGTTCCCTGTGCTACACAGTAGGTCCTTGAACAACACTTTTAGAACAACTCTGGTTTTCAATTGGTTCTCATTTACATGAAGGGTTTGGTTTGCTTATTTCTGAGAAAGAGTTGGTTTTAGTATTTCCTTTGTAAGCCTTTGTCCTTTAATATGTGAGAATAGAATTCTTCCACTTATTATGACGGGGTATCTTTCATTTTCTTATTGTCCTTAATATCAAAGGATCACAGTGGAATGTTCTTCCAAATTGTCTTGACATTGCAGAAGTGAGCTGGAGGGGAAGTAAAATGCATGCTTCTACTTTCCATAAAGATTATGTCCTTTATCACACCTCTCTTTTTCTTTTCCATTGAGGTAGGTTACTAGCAGGAAGAGAATAGAAAACGACATAAAACAAAATTCACAAGATAATTTAAAAACTACTTCATTGGTACGATCATTTTAAAATATATATTTACACATTATATTTAATCCTGAAGATCATCCAGTTCAGTTCTTTCAGGACATATATGAAAAACAGACTAAGTGACCTCTCCCAGATAACCGAGTGAAAGAGTGACCCAGGAGTACGTTAACCCTATGTCTTCCCACTTCACTGCATTTCCTTCCCGTGTCTGTTAAACTCATAGGAAACCGAAATAGGACATAAAGGTCAATGACTTGAGGGACAGTAAAATGGAAATGAAGATGGCAAATCCTGGCACAAGAGTTCCACTAACCTTGCACTGCTAATTGATCTGATCCTCTTTCCCGGTGAGCCCACACACACAGCCTTCTCAACCCAGTGCTTCGGGTAGCCATTCCCATGGATTAGATTTGTTACACAATGTGAAGCATATTTCCTATTCTGGGTTTAGCAGTTGAGTGCATGGAGTTTGGAATAGGGTTCATCAATGTTCAAATTCCAGTTCCACCACTTACCAGCTGTGTGACCCTGAGCAAGTGACTTGACTCCTCTGAGCCTTGAGTTCTGTAAAATAGAAGGTACTTTTCCTTTTGGGGTTGGTAAATGGTGAGTAAAGTGCTTGGCACAGTGCATGGCATATAGTAAGTACCCTCTCAATCAGTGATACCAATTATTATTCAAAAGAATCAACCACTTTTCTGTATTTTCTACTTTGAAGCATTAGGTTTATCAAAATGTGTGTGAGGAGAGTTTTATGGAGCTATTCAGTGGCATCTCAGGCCTTGTTGCTGGATTCTATATTAAAAATAAGTCTAGGAGAGACTCCATTTAGAAATAAATTCTCGGGCTTCCCTGGTGGCACAGTGGTTGAGAGTCCGCCTGCCGATGCAGGGGACACGGGTTCGTGCCCCGGCCCGGGAAGATCCCACATGCCGCGGAGCGGCTGGGCCCGTGAGCCATGGCCGCTGAGCCTGCGCGTCCGGAGCCTGTGCTCTGCAACAGGAGAGGCCACAGCAGTGAGACGCCCGCGAACCGCAAAAAAAAAAAAAGAAAGAAATTCTCCCAGGTAGAACCTGTTTGTCTCCTTTCAGCCACGTGATCAGTGTCCCTCCAAAGTATTGTTGCATTGAATTGCAGTTCAGCTAAAGATCGCTCATTTAGAGGCTAAAGAAGCCTGGCAAGAGTTTAGAATTCAGGATGGAATCAATGTCAAAGCTGAATCTGGAGATGAATTGTTCTTATATCCATCCCATCCCAGAAGCAAAGGGTACAAGAGACAAAAACGATATAAAGTGTGGCCAGGTCGAAAAGGCTCTTTGATGAGATGTCCTTTCCGGAGATGCTATCCAGGAAGAGGGAGCTAAAAGCAGTAGAGCACACACTCGACTGAACCAAAAATGTTTTCATTGATGCCCACTGGGGCTTGTTTGCAGAGCCTGAATCTGGGGCAAACAGCTTGACGCATCTCTTAATGCCTGGTCTCAGCACTTATTGGAGATGTATTTCTTTCCTGTTAAAAACAGTTGCAGTCACTCTTTGGCATGAATTGTTTTCTGGAAAGCATGGTGCCAATGTGAGACTGTTGTATTGGCTGGTGACATGTTTAGGCTTCCGTGTGATTGGGGAGCAGTTCAGATAATCACTTTAAATATTTCACTAACATAGTAGTAATATTTTAAATAAATATTTTAAAAGTATACTGTGATAGTGCTGCTGTTTAACATACCCACACTTTTTTATTTTTAATAAAATTTGTCTCCTGAGGATATGTCATCAAGAGCTCTCCCTAGAATATTATCATTTGTAATAGATGCTTCTGAATAGTTTATTTCTATTTATACTAGTAGCTGGGGAGTCATGGTAACCTGGGGAAGTGCAAAAGCAAAACATATTTTTCTTTTGAGGACATAAGGGTAAGCCACAGTAAAATTGTCGGTTGCCCTTCGAGTTCTCTGTCTCCTGAAGTAATGAATTAGCCACCCAGAGGGGCATGAATATTCCCAGCAGGCAAAGCTTCCCCGGTTGTCTGGGAGGTTTAATTCTCAGATATTGACCGTTAGGAGTGACTGTGAAATGCCACCTCCCGTCTTCGTGCCTATAGTGTGGTTGTGAGCACCATTTCTCCCTTCTGGTCGTCTGCTTTTTTGAAAGAGAAAAAATGGAGACAAAGTCCGACTTTTAGCATGATGCCTAGAGTCTATTTCCGTGAATATTGCATAATTACTGAGAGAGCGCCTCTTATGAATTTTCAGGTGTGTGCTTCCAATTCATTTTTGTTTTCCATTTACATAAAAAGTCGATTGGAACACGAGTCTTTGTCGTTGCCTTAGTGGAATCTTCTCGTGGGATTTCTCACAGAGATTTCTGTGCTCGAAACCAAACTTAGATCAAAAACTATACAGAAGGTTCTGCAAAATATCATGGGAGTGGTCCAGCTCATAGTGTATTCCTGTCACACAGAGAATTCTTTTCCAGCTAGGCTGACTCGTGGCCCAGCATCTGCTCTCTTGGGAACTGTAGAAAGGGTACAACATTTAGATTTGCACCTTCATACAACTTAATGAATCTCCTTCCTACAACTTAAATCCTTTGAAAAAATGAAGGTAAAATGTTTGAATAGTCTTTATTTTAGAAAGAGGGGGCCGTACAGTGCAGTGGATAAAAGTAGAGATGACAGAGCCAGACCTACTATGAGCACGTGACATCAAGTCCATTTCCTAAGGGCTCTGAGAATCAATCGTGTCATCCAGCAAACAGATGACAGCAGTACCTCCTTCATACAGTGGTGAGGAGTACATGAGATGATACCAGCACAGTGTCTGGCATAGAAATTATAGCTATTTCATTATTCAGAGGTTTTCTGAATTCAGGTAATTTGGTCTCAAAAATTATTCTATGGAAATATAAACTCTGGATGTGCCTAAGCAGAAAGGGGTAGTTTAAGTCATGATGTAACAGTTCTGTTGCAAAGAGGGACTCTGGTTCAAAACTGGAGAAGTCTGTCTTGTAAGAATGGTCCATGATCCTTCCCAGAAAGCTGACTTCAGGCAGAGACGTTGAGGACAGGTCCCTCTGTGGGGAGGCCAAGCAGCTCTCCACGTGACATTCGAACTCAGGCACCAGCTTCATCTGCTGTAACAAAAGGATAGTGAGGCAGGCCATGTGCCAGGAAGGAAAGCCCCTTCCCGTGTTGTTCTATTTCACTGCCGGAGCCATCATTTCATTTACTTCCGTCTTATGTTTGGGCAGGTTCACATGTGGCACTTTTACAGCCTGTGTGGAAAGCTAATTAATAATAATTCAGTTAAAGTGAATGCTTTCCTTTTGGCAAGGACATTGTGGATCAATTGTAATCGAATGTGTCCAGTTCTATTGGAATTATAAACTCTTTCACAGTATTAGAGACACTGTAAAATCCACATACTTAGTACAACCTGAATGGGATTAAAGACAGGCAACTAATCTCCCCTGCATTTTCTTATTGGGAGAAAGAGATTTTTAAACATATTTTTTTTTACAATTTTAAAATTATTTAGAAACTCACGTCCCATTTGGCGTGTAAGAGATTTCTGTCCCAACTAAATTCAAAGTGTTACTAAAATGCCCTAAATGTGCAATCGATTTATCGAAGCCAATTTTAATTACCTTTTTCATTAACTTTGCATCTTAGAAGTTGTGTTGGATCTAATCCCACTTGACCCAGTGATGTAAGTAAGGCAGTTATTAATGTCCCCATTTGATAGATAAGGAAACTGAGAGATGGAAAAGTTAAGGGTCTTACCCAGTTACCCAGTTAGTGTCAGGATCAGATAGAAGCCAAGGCTCCTACCTCATAGTCCCAATAATATCTCATCATATATAAAGGCTTTCCAAGTGTTACAAGCCATAACTATGCCTTTCATCTATCCACATATGGATATGTCTCCTTTTTCTCTGTTGGCCGAATGAAGAGAGCAATTTAGCAACATCAAACCACTAGCACAGCTAGAAATTGGTCATGGTGGGAGTATTTACACTATGGAAATTAGCAATGGATAGGTATCTGCCTATATGCCATCATGTTAACCAAGGCAACTACACAGATATTCTAGAAATCTACCACAAGCATTCTGATTTGGCAGGTGCTATTGTAGATTCCAATTTAGTATGCTTGGGATAAAACCTCCAGATCTATATTATATATATACATATATAAATTTTAATTTATAATATTTATAGTACAAATTTTAAATTGTGTATCATTCAAAACTCAAAAGGGACAAGAGTAGATATAATAAACATTTTCTTTCCCACCTCTGCCTCTCATCTACCCAGTTCCCTTCCATGGAAGTAACCAATATTATCTTTGTATTCTTCCAGAGCTGTTTCGTTCACATACAGTCAAGACATATTTAAAAGTATTTTCTCATATTTTACACAAACGTGGATCATTTTAAACAAGCTCTACAGGTGATTCTGGTACAGCTAATCTTCAAATGATCAGTCAAATCCTCTGGAAAGAAAGCTGACTCTTCTGGAACTCAGGAATTCCTCGTGGTAATCTCAAATAGTGGTTCTCAAATTTCAGTGTGCATCAGATTTACCTGTAGGGCTTGTTAAAACACAGACTGCTGGGCCTTGACCTTGAGACAACTCATCTAAGGCAATATTTATTAAGTACTGTACTCTTAGCTTAAGTCAACTGCCTCCCCCAGATACATCACGAGGGGCCATAAAAACAGCAGTATGTGGTCCTTATAGGTTGCAGGCACTGTTCTAAGCACTTTACATATATTAAACTTGTTGAAGCCTGCGACAATACTATGAGGTAAATACTGTTATTATCCCATTTTACAGAAGGAAAATTGAAGCCGAAAAGTTAAGTAACTTCCCAACTTCATTCATTCAGGTGGCAGGTGGTAGAACTAGTCTGACTCAAGAACCCACAGGCCAAACCATTAGTATGTACTGCCTTCCAGTCCTCAAGATGAGGCCTAATAGACACTTGCTCTCAAATCATCAGCACCACATGTGATGGAGAGCCTCTCTCACTTTACTACATAGCTCCCAAATGTGAAAATGTAGTAACACAAAAGAAAAATTAAATATGTATATTTTAAACAGAAGAAATTTTCATTTTAAGAAATGCACATAAAATTATATCGGTTTCTCTTGTAATGAATTTGAGAATTTTTCAATTCACTTGCAGCTCTTCAGAAACAATCAGTTTTGTAAAAGGAGGCACACCAGGATTTTGTACTCAATAACAATATTTTTTAATTTAATTTTTATTTTATATTATAGATGATTTACAATGTTGTGTTAGTTTCAGGCATACAGCAAAGTGATTCAGTTATACATATACACGCATTCATCCTTTTTCAGATTATTTTCGCATGTAGGTTACTACAGAATATTGAGTAGAGGTCCCTGTGCTACAGTAGGTCCTTATTGATTATCTATTTTATATATAGTAGTGTGTGTATGTTAATCCCAAACTCCTAATTTATCCCTCCCCCCCACCTTTCTCCTTTGGTAACCTTAAGTTTGTTTTCAAAGCCTGTGAGTCTGTTTATGTTCTGTAAATAAGTTCATTTGTATCATTTTTTTAGATTCCACATATAAGTGATATCATATGATATTGGTCTTTCTCTGTCTGACTTACTTCACTTAGTATGATCATCTCTAGGTCCATCCATGTTGCTGCAAATGGCATTATTTCATTCTTTTTTATGGCTGAGTAATATTCCATTGTATATATGTACCACATCTTCTTTATCCATTCCTCTGTTGATGGACATTTAGGTTGCTTCCATGTCTTGGCTATTATAAATAGTGCTGCAATGAACATTGGGGTGCATGTATCTTTTCGAATTATGGATTTCTCTGGATATATGCCCAGGAGTGGGATTGCTAGGTCATATGGTAGTTCTATGTTTAGTTTTTTAAGGAGCCTTCACACTGTTTGCCTTAGTGGTTGTACCAATTTACATTTCCACCAACAGTGAAGGAGAGTTCCCTTTTCTCCACACCCTCTCCAGCATTTATTGTTTGTAGACTTTTTGAGGATGTCCATTCTGACCACTGTGAGGTGATACCTCATGGCAGTTTTGATTTGCATTTCTCTGATAATTAGCGATATCGAGCATCGTTTCATGTGATTTTTGGTCACCTTGTACATCTTCTTGGGAGAAATGTCTGTGTAGATCTTCTGCCCATTTTTGGATTGGCTTGTTTGTTTTTTTGATATTGAGTTCCATGAGCTGTCTATGTATTTTGGAGATTAATCCCTTGTCAGTTGCATTGCTTGCAAATGTTTTCTCCCATTCTGTGGGTTGTCGTTTTATTTCGCTTATGGTTTCCTTTGCTGTGCAAAAGCTTTTAAGTTTAATTACATGGCATTTGTTTATTTTTGTTTTTATTTTCATTACTCTAAGAGATGGATCCAAAAAGATATTGCTGCGATTTTTGTCAGTGTTCTGCCTATGTTTTCCTCTAAGAGTTTTATATCAATAGTATTCAAACCTACATTTAGGTCTTTAATTCAGTTTGAATTACTTTTGTGTATGGTGTTAGAGAATGTTCTAATGTCATTCTTTTACATGTAGCTGTCCAGTTTTCCCAGCACCACTTATTGAAGAGACACTCTTTTCTCCATTGTCTATACTTGCCTCTCTTGTCAGAGATTAATTGACCATAGGTGCATGGGTTTACTTCTGGGCTTTCTATCCTGTTCCATTGATCTATATTTCTGTTTTTGTGACAGTACCATACTGTTCTGATGACTGTAACTTTGTAGTATAGTCTGAAGTCAGGAAGCCTGATTCCTCCAGCACCATTTTTCTTTCTCAGAATTGCTTTGGCTATTCGGGGTCTTTTGTGTTTCCATACAAATTGTAAAATTTTTTGTTCTGGTTCTGTGAAAAATGCCATTGGTAATTTGATAGGGATTGCATTGAATCTGTAGATTGCTTTGGGTAGTATAGTCATTTTGACAATATTGATTCTTCCAATCCAAGAATATGGTACATCTTTCCATCTGCTTGTGTCACCTTCTATTTCTTTCCTCGGTGTCTTATAGTTTTCAGAGTACAGTTCTTTTGCCTCCTTAGGTAGGTTTGTTCCTAGGTATTTTATTGTTTTTGATACAATGGTAAATGGGATTGTTTCCTTAATTTCTTTTTCTGATCTTTTGTTGTTAGTTTATAGGAATGCAAGAGATTTCTGAGTATTAATTTTGTATCCTGCAACTTTATCAAATCCATTTATGAGCTCTAGTAGTTTTCTGGTAGGATGTTGGAGACTTTCTATGTATAGTGTCATGTCATCTGCAAACAGTGATCGTTCTACTTCTTCTTTTCCAACTTGGATTCCTTTTACTTCTTTTTCTTCTCTGACTGCCATGGCTAGAACTTCCAAAACCATGTTGAATAAAAGTGTCAAGAGTGGACATCCTTGTTTCATTCCTGATCTTAGAGGAAATGCTTTCTGCTTTCCACTGTTGAGAATGACGTTAGCTAAGGCTTTGTCATATATGGCCTTTATTTTTAATATTTTTTAACATCTTTATTGGAGTATAATTGCTTTACAGTGGTGTGTTAGTTTCTGCTTTATAACAAAGTGAATCAGTTATACATATACATATGTTCCCATATCTCTTCCCTCTTGTGTCTCCCTCCCTCCCGCCCTCTCTATCCCACCCCTTTAGGTGGTCACAAACCACCTAGCCGATCTCCCTGTGCTACGTGGCTACTTCCCACTAGCTATCTATTTTACGTTTGGTAGTGTATAAATGTCCAAGCCACTCTCTCACTTTGTCACAGCTTACCCTTCCCCCTCCCCGTATCCTCAAGTCCATGCTCTAGTAGGTATGTGTCTTTATTCCTGTCTTACCCCTAGGTTCTTCATGGCTTTTTTTTTTTCCCTTAGATTCCATATATATGTGTTAGCATACGGTATTTGTTTTTCTCTTTCTGGCTTACTTCACTCTGTATGACAGACTCTAGGTCCATCCACCTCACTACAAATAACTCCATTTCATTTCTTTTTATGGCTGAGTAATAGTCCATTGCATATATGTGCCACATCTTCTTTATCCATTCATCTGTTGATGGACACTTAGGTTGCTTCCATGTCCTGGCTATTGTAAATAGAGCTGCAATGAACATTTTGGTACATGACTCTTTTTGAATTATGGTTTTCTCAGGGTATATGCCCAGTAGTGGGATTGCTGGGTCGTATGGTAGTTCTCTTTTTAGTTTTTTAAGGAACCTCCATACTGTTTGTCTGGTTTTGGTATCAGGGTGACGATGGTGGCCTCATAGAAAGAGTTTGGGGGGTGTTCCTTCCTCTGCAATGTTTTGGAATAGTTTCAGAAGGATAGGTGTTAACTCTTCTCTAAATTTTTGATAGAATTCACCTGTGAAGCCATCTGGTCCTGGACTTTTGTTTCTTGGAAGGTTTTTAATCACCATTGCAATTTCAGTAGTCATGATTGGTCTGTTCATGTTTTCTATTTCTTCCTGGTTCAGTCTTGGAAGATTGCACCTTTCTAAGAATTTGTCTCTTTCTTCTAGGGTGTCCATTTTGTTGGTGTATAGCTGCTTGTAGTGGTCTCATATGATCCTTTGTATTTCTGTGGTGTCCATTGTTAACTTCTCCTTTTCATTTCTAATTTTATTGATTTGAGTACTCTCCCTTTTTTTTCTTGATGAGTCTTGCTAAAGTTTTATCAATTTTGTTTATCTTTTCAAGGAACCAGTTTCTACTTTCATGGAACCAGTTTCTACTTTCATCGATCTTTTCTATTGTTTTCTTTGTCTCTATTTCATTTATTTCTGCTCTGATGTTTATGATTTCTTTCCTTCTACTAGCTTTGGGTTTGGTTGTTCTCTTTTCTCTAGTTGCTTTAGGTGTAGGATTAGGTTGTTTATTTGAGGTTTTTCTTATTCCCTGAGGTAAAAGTGTATTGCTATAAACTTCCCTCTTAGAACTGCTTTTGCTGCAGCCCATAGGTTTTGCATCATCGTGCTTTTGTTTCCTTTCATTTATTTTGTGATTTGATGACTATCTTTAGTGTTGTGTTTTGACTGCTTTTTCGTTTGTGTATATCTTTTGTAGATTTTCAGCTTGTGGTTACCATGAGGTTTTGATATAGCTATATATATAGATATAGATATATAGTTTTAAGTTGCCGGTCTCTTAATTTCAACTGCATTTCCAATACCCTGCATTTGTGCTCTCTCTTCTCACAATTGCTAGTTTTGATATCATATTTGTGGTGTGGATGATTTCCTACCTTTACTGTATGTTTGCCTTTACCAGCGAGCTTTCCTATTTGTAATTTTGTTTCTAGTTGTGGCCTTTTCTTTTCGAACTAGAGAAGTTCCTTTAGGATTTGTTGTAAAGCTGGTTTGGTGGTGCTGAATTTTCTTAGTTTTTGCCTGTCTGTAAAGCTTTTGATTTCTCCATCGAGTCTGAATGAGAGTCTTGCTGGGTAGAGTAATCTTGGTTGTAGGTTTTTCCCTTTCATCACTTTAAAAATATCCTGCCACTCCCTTCTGGCCTGCAGAGTTTCTGCTGAAAAATCAGCTGATAACCTTATGGGGATTTCCTTAGTATGTTATTTGTTGCTTTTCCCTGTTGTTTTAGTATTTTCTCTTTAATTGTTGTGCATTTGATTAATATGTGTCTTGGCATGTTCTTCCTTGATTTTCATCCTGTATGGGAATCTCTGTGCTTCCTGGACTTGAGTGTTTCCTTTCCCATGTTAGGAAAGTTTTGGGCTACTATCCCTTCCAGTATTTACTCAGGTCCTTTCTCTCTCTCTTCTCCTTCTGGGACCCCTATAATGTGAATGTTGTGTTTAATGTTGTCCCAGAGGTCTCTGAGACCGTCCTCATTTCTTTTCATTCTTTTTTGTCTGTTCTGTTCCATGGCAGTGATTTCCACCATTCTGTCTTCCAGGTCACTTATCTGTTCTTCTGCCTCATTTACTCTGCTATTGATTCCTTCTAGTGTATTTTTCATTTCATTTATTGTATTGTTCATCTCCTTTTGTTTGTTCTGTAAACCTTCTAGCTCATTGTTAAACATTTCTGTATCTTCTCAGTCCATGCCTCCATTCTTTTTCCGAGATCTTGGATCACCATTTTTACCTTTACTCTGAATTCTTTTTCAGGTAGATTGCCTATCTCCACTTCACTTAGTTGTTCTTCTGGGATTTCATCTTGTTCCTTCATCTAGAACGCATTTCTCTGCCATCTCATCTTGTCTAACTTTCTGTGTTTGTGGTTTCCATTCTGCAGGCGCAGAACTGTAGTTCCTCTTGTTTCTGGTGTCTGCTCCCTGATTGGTAAGGTTGGTCCAGGGGCTTGTGCAAGCTTCCTAGTGGGAATGACTGGTGCCTACCCCCTGGTGGGTGGAGCTGGGTGTTGTCCCTCTAGTGGGCAGAGCCATGTCAAGTGGTGTGTTTAGAGGCGGCTGTGGGCTCGGGACAACTTTAGGTAGCCTGTCTGCTGGTGGGTGAGGCTGTGTTCCCACCCTGTTGGTTGTTTTCCCTGAAGCGTCCCAACACTGGAGCCCACAGGCTGTTGGGTAGGGCCAGGTCTCGGTGCCAAAATGGAGACCTCTGGGAGAGCTCACAATGATTAATATTCCCTGGGGCCTCTGCCACCAGTGTCCAGTGAGCCACGGCCATCCCCTGCCTTCCCAGGAGACCCTCCAAGACCCACAGGGGGGTCTGGCCTAGGCTCCTATGGAGTCACTGCTTTGCCCTGAGGCCCAGTGCATATGAAACTTGTGTGCACCCTCTATGAGTGGAGTTTCTGCTTCCCCCAGTCCTGTGGAGTTCCTGCACTCAAGCCCCACTTGCCTTCAAAGCTAAATGCTCTGGGAGTTCCTCTTCCCTATGCCAGACCCCCTGGCTGGGGAGCCTGACATGCGGCTCAGAACTCTCACTCCTGTGGGAGAACTTCTGTGATATAGTTGTTTTCCAGTTTGTGGGTCACCCACGTGGTGGGTTTGGGATTTGATTTTCTCATGAAAGCGCCCCTCCTACCATCTCATTATGGCTTCTTCTTTGTCTTTGGGTGTAGAATATCTTTTTTGGTAGGTTCTAGTCTTTTTTTGTTGATGGCTGTTCAGCAGTTAGCTGTGACTTTGGTCACAACTTGGTGTTTTCGTGAGAGGATGTGAGCTCAGGTCCTTCTACTCTGCCATCTTGTGTCTCCACCCTCCGGTCAATAACAATTTTTTTAAATACAGGGAATTTGTTAGCACATTTGATCCCATAAAGTTTATATACAAAATTATATACGATATATAAAATACTGCCCTAGTTAATATATATGAAGTTATTTAATTCAAAGTGGTAGGTTTCAGTTACTTATGTGTGTTCAATCCAAACTGTACCAGTTGTGCAAGAGTCAATTGATAATTTTTCACAAAAAGTTATCAATATGCTGATATAAATATGCTGATATCATGTCAGGTAGATGTGGGCTTTAGTGGGAGTATTTACACCATAGAAATCAGTAATGGCTAGAAAACAGGGTACTTTTTTCTTTTGGAAAACTGGCTGCTAAACATTTACCAGCACACCACTATTCCAGTAGCTCAGGTGTCCTGAACCAAACACACACGTTTTCCTTAAAGGGCACTTTTAAAAAGAAAGATATTTTAAATAGTACGTTACTAAGACTGGCACATTAAGTAGAGAGTTAATCACAGTATTGACTTCTTAACGCTAATCACTGAATTCTTGCCAGTAACCAAAAATGTGGATTAGTCACACAGCATTGATCTCTCATCCCTTTGCTATTATCTAAATAATTATTTCTGTAGTCAGAGTCCCCAAAGCTAAAGCCATGAGGAAGAAAAAGTGTCCCCAGGTCTTTACTCTTATAGTCCTAGAATGCATATCAGAAGTCTAGATATTTAATAACTTCTCTGGCAACAAAATGAAGCATGTGGAGTGTGTCTGGGGCAGATTTGATAAGTTATCACAGTGTTTCTAAATCTCCCATCTTTCAGTCTTACAGCAAATATTTTCAAAAAAACAAGTAGCATTTTGGGATTTTCTAGCATTAAATAGGCTTGGAATTCCCCAATTAGGCTGAGAATAGTATTCATATATTTCTCCTATTGACTCTTTTTACCCCTAAAGTGATAAATTAACTTTCTCTTCACTCACCTTAATGATGGCTGCAGTTTCAACTTTTGAGTAAATCAAATGCATTTAATGATATTTTAAATTACCTACTCCCTGTTTGTGAAACCCAACTATCAATGGTCAAAAATTACATTCAGTAAATAGGAAGAATAGTGCGTTTACTCTGGGAACTTTTAGTGTGCTGATGATCCCTGAATAAAAGCATGCATTACTAACTATGTGGCAAGGAACGCAATCATGGTGACTGGCCTTGTGTGGATGGTGTTGCAGGTTTGTCAAGGACTTTCCCGTTATCCCAATAAATAGTACCCATAGGCCTTTGGTGACTTAATAGGAAGCTGACTCTGCCTTATGTTTCCATGCATTCCTATCCTTCTACAAAACTACACACGTTCCCCGGCACTCAAAACCCACCCAAAAGCTTTCTCTAGAGACCTGTGTTGACTCCTAATAAAAGAGTGCAGAGAAATAAAAGGTTTTCAATTGGAGCTGTTGACCTCAATCCCAGAAAGACTATAAAGGGACCCAGATGGTGTTGTCACAGAGGACAGCAGCTCAGAGCAGCCTCTCTCCTGCATCCGCAACATAGCAGCCTGGGACCTTCATTCTCACTGGTCCAGAAAATACAAAGTCAGCTCTCTCATCTGGAATACCCCAAAATTTCTACTTGGATGAAAGACAGTAAGGCCTTTTATTCTTTAAATTGGCCTCGCTGGTGAAGAGATTATAGACTGGTGGTGGTGGTGAGCCACATTCAAATCCCAAGGTTTCCATCACTGGACAGGTCAGTGTTATCCCAGACTCTGCACAGTGGAGCATTGACTTGTTCAGGACAGGTTGTTAGAGGACTCTGAGGAGGATTTTTGAGAAGATAGAGAAAGGAGGATTAGGATGAAGAGGGGAAACATTCCCTTGTTAAACAAGCTTGAAGAAAGCCTTTCTCATGTCCCAGGTTTCCTAAACGTTGCTATTCTCTTCAGACAACTTTATCTAATTAACATCTATTTTTCGCTTCTTTATGCAGTAATCAGAGTTCAATTACCAGAACCCAGCTGCTGATGCTAAAAAATACTGGAAAATTATATTCATACAATAAATCCTTAGATGCCCTCACCGTCTCCTAAACCAAGACAAAGGAGTTTGATTACTCAACTTCCTTCTCTTTCTTTTACCTACATACCTTCATTCCCCTTTTATAAATCCTTCTGTGACTTTGGTTCCATTCCAGGACCCATTATTGAAGTCCCATGGCGAGAGTGTCAAAGAAAAGAATAAAAACAAACATGAACACTAACATAGAAGTTTCCATCTAAGGATAGTAAAGGACTTAAATATGTACATAGTCTAATATTTTTTATTTGTCTTTAAGGAATCAAACTAAATTTGAAGAGCATTTTATCTAAAGTTAATATTCATGTGTCTGTTTGCTACAGAGAATTTTATTCTCCAGAGGAAAAATGTCCTCAGTTTGCACATTCTTGAAGTGTTAGCTTTATAAGAGATGTGGTCTTTGAAATCCTTCCCAAAAGGTCTTATAAACAAACTTGACATATGATTAATTAAATGGTTAATTATTTTGATCATGATTAATTCTTGAAAGGTCAAATTTCTAATTCCATCAAATTCTTTTTTGTGTGCAGGAGGTCACATTTTATAATACTTTGGCCACCTTAAGTCTTTGTTTAGATAAGATGGGAAAGAGGTAAGGGAGAGTCGGAAGAAAGGAGGAAGATGGAATGAGAAAAAGAAAGAAAGAAGGAGAAATGGAGGGAGGGAGGACTAAAGAAAGATAAAGAAGGGACGAGAAAAGAAAGAGAGCTTGTGACTTTATATGATTGATGTGAAAAATACAGTTAAACAGGCTTGTTATATAGAACTTGGAGTGTGACTTTGCTACTTTAAGTAAAAAGAGGAGAGAACCAAGATTTGGTAAGGGCTTCCTATCTGCCAACTACTCTATGTACTTAATTTATTTAAAAATCTCAACCAGTAGTTGAAAGGTAGAGATACTATCCTTGACATTATGGAACTGAGACTCCCTGAGTTTACGTGCCATGGTTAACATACTTCTCCCCAGTTGCAAGATCGGGCATTGGAGTCAGGTAAGACTGTCCAAAATTTCCTATTCCCTTTCCATGTCAGCTATTTTCATGATGTGTCTGTTTCCATAGCATACCATTATGCCTGGTTTCTTGATAGCTGGTTGCCAATTCCAAGTCCTTGAACTTGGCTTCCCATTATAACATTTTTGATAGAAAATAGCACAGTCCACTCTACAAATTTCTCACACTGGAGTTCAGAACAAGGATTGAGAGGCAAAGGCAGTATTTCCTCAGGTTTAATAGAAGTCAAAAGCATCGCTCTTCCCAGAGCGAAAACAGAACACAAAAATCAATGTTGTTTACGTAGGGTAACTTCTTACTGTTCCAGTCCCCTGGCTGTAAAGATAACGTAGCCCTCAAAAGCCAGGAGAATCTGCTCAGTTCTAACCCCAGACCATTTACTTAATCTTAGACAATTTTTTCCTAAAACTAATCAATTAAGATCAAAAAATATATTTTTCGTCATATTGATGTTGAAAGAACTCAGTTTTGAGGTCAGCATCAAGGGGAAGAATAGTTGTAACAGAACCCCTGAACCAAGGGAAACCCCAGCCTGTCATCATCAGGAGGGAAATCTACATGCTCCCGGGATAGTGGCCAAATGCCTCCTTTGACTGGGACAGTTCACGTTTTTTTTTACCTGTTGCCCAGAATATTATGAATAGTGCACCCACCCCTGCACAGGAGTGTCCCAGTTTGGGTGGTATCCTCTATGGTCACTCTACCTGTATAAAACCTAAATCACCAGAGTGGACACAGGTGTACCTCCCCCCAACCTTGGGTTTTGCCATGCCGAGAACCTGAGGCCTTAGTAAAGCTAAGACCAATTATATAACAAATGCTGCTTATGTAATTCATAAAATATGTTGAAAAATAGCAGTTCTTTGTTTCTCTGCTATGGCAGACCTACATTTTTGCAGAGATGGGCAGAGGAAGCCCAGCTAGGCTTTGGAGTCAATGACAGAGCTGGGTTAGAATCCTCGCCCTGCCACTTGCTACAAGAATGGCCTTGACCTGGCTGCTCAGCTCTCCCTAAGGCTCAATTGCATATTCTATCAAGAGACTAGGAATAATACCACCTACCACCCAGGGTTGTTTTTACCAGTGTCACTAGGGCTTTAGAACCACAGAGACCTTAGTTTAAATATCACTTGTACCACTTCTTTGCTGCACCACCTTGGATGAGTAAACGTAACCTAGAGACTCAGTTTTCTTGTCTATAGAAAAATGGTAACAAGAACAGTTCTTATCTCAGAGGGAGGTTATTTTGACGACTAAATAATATAATGCATATAAAGTAAGCATCTAATAAATAGTTTAATTGTCATCATTTTGAAATATAATATGGGGAGATACTTAAGGCCTATAAATTGTTAAGATTGCCTTTTCTCTGGACCCACGTTATTAGGTACTAACTGGCCTAGTTTAAATCACAGTGGTCTTATCTGAAAACCAAGTTAAGATTTCACCTGGTTTTAAATAGTCAACCAAAGGTTCACATAAACATAACTTATGAATTATACCCCTGAACTGGCTGACTTAAAACCTCGAATGACATTGCTTTCCATGAAACAAATTTAGAATTTGTAGGATTATTTCCTTAGGTATGCTGTTTTATACTCTGAGCTCTTTCATACCTTATCTGTTTTTCACCGTCATTTTTAGTCATAAAAAAATCTCAGTCTGCCGAGCCATTTATTGGTTTTCTTTCTACACAGTTTATCCAAATGAAGATAATTAGCATGTATATTACATAAAGGTAAACATAATATTTAAGATGTGATTCCCTATGATTCCAGAAATGTTTACCAAAATATGAACTGGCAAACATACGTAAGCCTCCTTAATATGTGTATATATCTATAGATAGATGGATAGATACACACACGTATCCATGATGTAGATGTAGTGTGTCTTAAACATAAATAATATGAATGTGTAATCTCCAGGGAGACACACAGATACCAACTCAATCTAAAACACACACATGTATATATGTATATGTAAATTAAAGTTCTCAGCCTTGTGTATATCTATCTTTTCAATGGAAAGAAATAAACAAGAAATTGAGATGTGATTTCTCTGATCCCTCATTAGAAATAACTCAGTTGAAGGACAGAATATTCATGAATAGTCTGTCAGCAGCAACTGATGCCAAGCAATAAGATGAAAAGAGATGCCTAGGGCTGCATGGAGAGGAGAGGGTATTAGAGGAAGGAGATGCGAGTTAGGGAATGTTGAGAGTGTAGGCGGAGGGCTTGAGTGCACGTCCCTCTTCCAGCATTTGTCAGGTATCTGACTCTGAAATCATCCTTTCAGTCTCATTCCTCCTACACAATTCTAACTGAAATATCGGAAGTGAAAAGCTTGTTGCCTGTTTCCCAAAGTGTGGGATGCATTCCGATGCGATCCTCTGATTTTAGCAGGTACAAAATGTTGAGTAACCCTGAATTAATGAGGATAAAGTTATTCCCTTTTGAGTTTACTGTCAATCTTCTGATTACAAGGAAGACTCGGTTTTAAGACCTCTCCAACCCTGGCCATTGTCCCAAATGGAGATCCGGTCTCTGGCTCAGAGCCTTGGAAGATAAGAAATTTTAGCTAGAACGTAATATTATTTTGTTTCCATTGTTTATGTTTTTAAACTTATTTCCCATTTACTACTTTCCCTCCTGGTTTTCCATTTAAAATTGTATGGTAAATTTTTACTTTTAGGGTATTTAGGTTTTAAAAATGAGTTGATTTAAATAATAGTGCACACTGATTTAACAAAAATCATGCCATGGTGACAAAGGACTGGCATCTGGAAACATTGTGCTCCTGTTCTTAGTACCTGTTCATAAAGGGTTACCATGCTTTGGGCAAGATACTGTGTTGAGCACAAGAACACTGTCCTCACCCTTTTTCCTTCAGGACACAAATAGGCACCTTCATGTATGAAAAGAGCTACTGCACAGATCATATAGGCTGAGGCTTATGTGCAGTTCCCTTTCTAGCATCTATGACTTGAGTCCTTTTCCACTGACTTACCCTAGATTTGTGCTTTGGAGGCACCATGGTTGAGAACTGCTATTCCATTAAGGTACTTGGGTGCCAACTCAAGGAGCATAGATTCTAATAGAGAAGATACGATATGTACATACATAATATATGGTAGGAAATCATAAGGTAGTTATAGAGCACTATAACATTGACAGGGAAAATAGAAAGAGTAACCAAAAAGGGGACCTGCCTTCTTTCCTAACTTGATAATGATGTGGCCGATTAAGTAAAAGCTATAGCAGTTCATGTCTGTATATCAGTTATCCACTAGAACAGAGGCTTCCTGGGATTGAATTTCAAAAGGCTTTCATTACATTTTTATGTTCTGTTCATTTTTTCAAAGGAATGTAATGCACGTTGAAAACATTTTTTAAACAAAAACAAATAAACAAAAAAAATCCCACAATTGATAGATTGTTGCTACAAGTAATGGGTATTTATTCTGACACTTAACATTTTGATGTATTTCTTTTCAATCTTTTGTTTGATGCATAAGGCTATTTTCCTATAATTATATTCATAGTACAGATACAAATTTATATCCTACTTTTTTTATTTAACATTTTTACATGTAAAAATTTTCCAAGTTATTAAATATCTCTTAGAACCATGATTTTAATTCTTGCATAATTATTTAAGGAGATGAATTACAGATAATGTAATTATTTCTCCATGACTGGACATTGTTATATGTACTATTTTAACATATTAAATAATGTAGTAAAATGCATCTTTGTTTAAAGTTGTAATTTGATTCTAATTTGGGAAAACTGAATCATTAATTTGTTTACTGGACAGTTTCCCTACTAGACTATTAACTATTTGAGAACAAGAATTGTATTAACTCTACGTCCCCAGCTCTCTGCCTTGAACATACGAGGTACTTATAATGTGTTTATTGAGTTGAATTGAATATACTTTCTTTTTGGGTAGTTTCCCACTCTTTTCCGGAGGAAATTCAAGCAATCATTTGGCAGCCATCAGTTGCTAAAATAAAGTCCTCAAGTATCTACTGAAGTTAGAGGCAAAAATCTATTAGAAGGGTCTTGAGATATAAAAATTACATGTTCTTGCTTAGCTTTTTTGCTTTAGAGCTTTCAAATTAAAGCTTCATTTGCCTTCATTTTCTCATCTACAAAGTAGCTAGAAAAATGATAAAATTCCTATCACCCAGCAATCTAATAATGACTTAGTTATACCTAGTTGTACTAATTAGCCTTAGTTATACTTAGTATACTTAGTTATACTAAGTCATTGTTAGCATTATTAGTATGACTTAGTATTCTTAACAGAATAGGCACATAAATGGAAATATTAGATGCAACTCTCTATCTGGCAAAGATGGTTACCTCAGTTTTCTTATTTGTAATATGAGATACTTAATAGACATTGATATCTACCTTAATAAACTAATCCAGTGCTTCCAGATCTCCTTTCCCTGAAAGTGACTATTTAATCAGGAAAGGTTGTAAGTACTCCCTTCAATGGAGATTTTAGATGTCTAGGAGATATCATTTGTAATATTTCCTTTCTCTAAATAATAATGATAATAGTTAACATGTATGGAGATCCGACTTCATATACACTCTCATGTTTTATTCTCACAATAACCCAGTAGGTTAGTTACAATTACTCCCATTTTAGAGGTAAGAAAACTGAGACTAAGAAAGGGCTAAGATTTAAACACATTTTTATTGTTGCATACCTATGTTCTTAGCCATTACCTTATACTGCCTTACAGATTTGGAGCACTACATAATATATTTGTGAAGCCATCAGAAGCCAACTCCCCTATATTTAATAATATTAATTTCAAAGAGACACATCTCAAAGCTAGACAAAAACCACTTTCATCTGTAAAAGATTTAAGTAGAACAGGCATATTCTGTATGTCCAAATATTTCTATGTAGGCCAAAAGGAGACTCAGAACTATAGCAGAAGAGCAAATGATTTGCATTTCAAAGAGATCAAAATAAACACAAGAACAGAGGGCGCTCCACTTTCAGGAAAGATTAAACAGAAACAATTAATGACTCTGGACAAGCTTTACTAATTGTTTACTAGTCACTTGAATGCAAAATGAACTCATGTTTTGAAGTAGATATAGTCCAGTGGAAAGCTGTTTCAGAACCATGAAAAAAGATACCAAAGTTTAGCTGAGAGGGAAGATGTGGGAATTTTGTCTTTCTCTGTTCTTTTTTTTAAAAAAGCATTACTATTTAAAAAAATTTTTAATAGTTATAGTTGCTATCATCTATTTGAGATGAATTGTATTTAGTGCAAATGTATGAGAAAGGATGGAACTAGTACAGGGTAAATTGTAAGAACTCTGCCTTTGAAGTAAAAGTTGCACAGAAATACTGGCTCCATTACTGACTAGGGCTATATAATCTTAGGTAAATGACTCACAGGCAAGAAGGGTGCTTCCGCCTTCTCCTCAAGTCAAGAGGAAAGTGCTTCAACAGGCTTTGTGGAATCCTTCAGAGTCTTCCACTGTAGTTAAGAACACACCATGACTTCAGTCTGACTTCTTCCTGGGAAATCTAAAGAACAATTGTTAAGCTAGATAGCCTCTCTGTGGCACAGTAAAGGAAGCTGCTGCTGTATTGGGATTTTTCTACATTGGTGGCGGTTTTTTCTGGGCAAATGAGTTTTCCCCATACCAAATGAGGGCAACATGCATGAGAAAGCCAGTAAGGACAGTGTCTTAGGTCCTCTACTATAATGCCATCTGGGAGGATAATGGGACCTCAGCAAACATTAGCTGGAGGTGAATATTCCTGGGGACTGTGGGATGACTACTCAACAAACCAGAATAGAGACTGACTCATCCAGGTCAAGGGAACTACGAATGAGATATCCCTTTATTGTGGCTCCCAAGGAGCCCTAGAAATTGCCACATAAAAGGGATCAGCTTTAAAATCTACAAGTCCCAGAGAACATTAAGTTATCTATGACGGTTCTAGTTAAATAAGAACGTTCCTGATCTCCTTATCCCTTCTGAATTAACCATAAAGGGAAAACAGACGGTAAAATTTAAGATGCTATGTGATGACATCCATGAGTCCTGCTTGTTCAGTTTACTAGTTGTATGATCATTTCACATAAATTTCATTGCATTAAATCACATTAACAGCTAATTTCCATACAGATAGCATCTCACATCTATATAGACTATAAATCAAATGATAATTGCAAGCATCTAACAGTCTCTATCCAAGTAACTCAAGATCAAATTGCTATCTTTAGCTATTTACAGAATTGGTCATCTGCTTGTGATTAATTGAGAGGTATCTACAATGGTGGATAACTGTTTACCTACCTGCAAGAGCCACTGAGTAATTTTATCATTCCATTTGTGAGTTTTGTTTTAAAAATATAAGACATCAGATGCCTTCCAAACCTGGCTTTCATGTTGGCTGTTTCCATTTCCCCCTTGAATGTTAAAGAAGAGTCTTGATATCGAAAGTTTCCCTTTCCTCCCTATCAAAAATAAGTTGAGAGGAAAAAGGTAAAAATACAATGCTTTGGAGGTTAATTAGGGATCACATGGAAGGATAATGTTTATTTTGCAGAAAAACAGTTCAAGTCCAATGTTTCCTGCCAGGTCGGGGACTTTGGGGTTCAATCTCAAGTTCACTCAGGTCCTTCGAAGAACTTAGGTAACCCTGGTGACTTACACTAAAGACTTAAAATAAAATTGATTTCTCTTGGTTTTCAAATGTCTTATACAACTTCCATAACTCTTCAGTATCTGATTTGGGCACAGACCAGTATTTATGAATTTGTGGTTTTAGAAACCTGGAAGTTACCATCTCAGACATATTTTGGACACTTTTTTCATTAAATCCTCTACTTTCTTTTCTTCCCCACCTTACCTCCCTCATCACCCACATCTCTCCATTTGGGAAATAGCTTTACTGGAAATAAATAAACAAATGAATCTATCATTTGGTAGTGTGAAGGTTTAAAGAGATTTCTGTGCTATCCATTTATTGTTTTGTGCCCTTGTCCAGTTGCCAGTCAGAAAACTAAATTAATCATAGAATTCCCAGGCTAAGAAATTTATCATTACCTTATCAATCATCAAAGCAGCTGTTTCTCTTCTAAGCTTTCTTTTTCAACAACATACAACCACCATCACCTCTTTCTTTTCTGTATGTTTGTTTTTGTTTTTTTAAATGATGGCTGTTTGAAACTCTCCTTTTCCCTTTATCACTGTATCATCCTTTTGAGGATTTCCTTCTCCAGTATCTTCCAAACCTGTCCTCAGAGGAAATCCGTATCTTCTTTGCAGTGCCTTCTGACAGATACTGTTTCAACAAACCAAACCATTATCCCATTAAAAATTTACAATAATGACAGCTGTTCATGTACTAGTCACCTTACATACACCATCTTTAATCCTCACATTTATCCTGCTTTATTACCACAAATGAACGTAGACGATAACGAGAATCACAGATGGTATCAGCTTACCCATGTCCCACGTCTAACAAATGTCAAACTCAGTTTGAGCCACGTATTTGCGTCCAAATATTGTTTTTATTTTTCCATTGCTTCCTTAAGTCCTTTATGGTTGTGTTTTGTTTGTTTCATACTTTAATAGAATGAGTGGTAAAATACACTCAGCACACAAAAAGTTGAAGTATGAAAATATCCAACTTCACACACTAGGTTTAAAAAGGTATTCATCATTGCGCCTAAGAGTCCCTTTGATCAGAATTAATAGAAAGGCCCTAGTCGGCTTCCTATGGATTTTAGTTTCCAGCTTTGTTCTTAATGAAATGAAGTTCATCTTGTCAAACCGTCGTCACAGTCAGACATTAAGAGAAAGCTTTGATTACAAGACTTCCGCTGACAGTGGAAGCTAAATGGAGTCAGCAGTTTGCCCTTCTAGACTAAAACTGAGAAATATTGTGATGAGAATAATAAAGCACAACCTTCCTACACAGTTTCCAAACCACATCAAAGAACTGTGATGAGATATGGCCCCATATTATCTACTTCTGCCTAGCTGAAAGACGGAAGTAGAATGGGGGAGCTAGCTGAAAGACGGAAGTAGAATGGGGGAGCTGTCCAGGTCAGAAGAGAGCCCTTCTGCTGCCTGCTTGCTGAGCCCTTATCCATCCTTCTTTGTGATGGTCCTTCACTTTGGAACCAAAAGTACCAGTTTTTTAAGGAACAAGATACTTGCTTCTATCCACCTTTAGTTGAACTCCTTTCTGGTTAAGTTGCAGCCATGATTGAATTAGATACTGTCATTTCCATGTTGGACGTAGAGCCCGATTAAGGGGATCCAAGCAATAAAATAATCTTTCCCTAAAACATCACTGAAATAAATCAACTAGGATGTCAGTTATCTCCTTCTCTAACTGGTGATATGTAGATTGGACAAACTCTGCCAGAAAAGACTACACTCTGCAGTGGAATTTATAAAAAATAACTCATTCTTTACCATACGTCAAAATAAACGGACAAGTACAGAGTGTGTAATAAAACTTTTATCTTGAACGTAAAATCTGTAATAGACAGTACATTTTCCCTGCCTTACCAAAGAAATACCCAAATATTTGAAAAATATTATTTTCAAGAAGTAGAAAATCATTTATCTGCCCACACATCTTGGCCCAGTGATGGACACATTTGTAGGAACTAGGCATTCCTCATCCTGTTACTGTTAAGCTCGCCATCTCAGTGAATAACACCAGGTCCCATCCGGTTGACAGAGGGCTAGACATCATCTTTGCCTCTTCTCCTCCACCCCTCACAGTCAATCCGTAAAGAAAGCATTTCTACTCTGTCTCAAAACACCTCTCGAATCTGTCCATTTACTAAAGCCTACTCCTATGACCCTGCTCGAGACCACTTTGTTCTGGCTTGAATTAATGCAGCAGCTTCCTGAGTTTCCAGCTTCAAGGTTTCCCCTCCTGCAAGTCTATTTTTCATGCTGCAGTCAGATTAATCTTCCCCAAATGTAAATCTGTTCATATCACTCTTTAGCATAAACCACTTTAATGGCTTGCCATTGCCCTCAGGATAAAGTGCAAACAGCTTATCACACTTTACAAGCCCCTTGTAAATCATTCCCCTAATTACCACTCAGCCTCTTTTCCTCTCCATTTCTCTTGTGTTTTTGCTCCAACCATTCTGAACTACATACTTTAATTCCCCAGTCACAGAGTGTTCTCCGTTGTTCCCATGTCTCTGCACACACTGTTCTCTTTGTCTAGAGCTCACTATACCTCCCTCCACTAAGGATGGTGGGGGGAGGCTATAAACGAGAACATACTGTTGCAAGGCTACTATATATTTTACCTGAAGCAATTCTTTAAAAAGTGTAAGTAAATTGTGGTAAGTTAGAGAGGTATACTCTAATCCATACAGCCACAAATAAAAATAATGTAAATAAATACAGAAAGAAGAGTTGAAACGCATACTAAAATCTAACTGTTTAAAACAGAAGACAGGAGAATGAGAGGAGCAAAAGAATTCAAGAGATTAGCAAAATGGCATGCTTAAATGCAACCATAATAGTAATTATATTCTATTTAAACAGGCTAAGCAATCTAACAAAATGCAGAAATTGCAGATATCATCAGACATTAGAAAGCTAGATGTAACCACATGCTGCCTACAAGAGATGCTCTTAACTACAAAGACACAAATATGTTGAAAATAAAAGAATGGAAAAACATATACCACGAAAACATTAAGCTATATTAATCATTCAAAGCGACTTAAAGACAAGAAGTATTACCAGAGACAAAGACAGACTCTGATGATGATAAAAAAAAATTCAATAAATCAGAAGCTGAACGTCTGCTTAATATCAGAACTTCAAAATATGTGACACAAGAACCTACATAACTTAGGGAGGTATGGACAAATTCACATACATATCTGGAGATTTTAACACACACCTCTGTCACTGATAGAATTACTTAGAAAAAGTTCCCAATCCTTATTAACACAAGCAACCATATTAATCTTCATGACTTTTGCAGACCACAACACCCCAAAACAGCAAGTACATATTTATTTTAAGTACACATGGAATAGTAATTAAGATTGATCGTATGGTGGTCCATAAAACAATCTCAGTAGATTTTAGAAGGTTGTCATTTTGCAGTTTGTTCTCTGACCACAACAGAATTAAATTAGAAACAAAAAACAATAAGAATCTAGAAAAGACCTAAATACTTGGAAATAAACTAACTCAAAACTAAACCATCCATAGGTCAACGACGGAAACAACAAAGTAAATTTGAAAAACTTTTTGACTGAATGATAATCTTTTAAAATTATATTAAAATTTGTGAAGTGCAGCTGTGGCAGTCCTGTATAAATATCCTAAAGGGATATTTATACTTTTAAAAGCTTAAAGAAAAAAGGTCCAAAATTAGTGATCTAAGGTTCTACCCTAGGAAGTTTAAAAAAAAAAGAGAAAGCAAACTGAACCCAAAGTAAATAGAGGGACAGAAATAATAAGCATAAAACAGAAATTAATGAGAAAATATAAGTAAAAGTTTGTATTCGAAAAGTTCAATAAAATTGACAAAATTCTAGCTAAACTTATCAAGAAAAAAGAAATTCACAAGTTAGCAATATCAGGAATGAAAGAGATGACCTAGAGAGCTTACAGACATTAAAAGAATAATAAGGGAACTTTATGGCTTCAGGCAAATCTGATAGCGTAGATGAAATAGACAAATTCCTTAAACAAATTACGGAAACTGACACACACAAAATAGATTATCTAAGTATTTCAATATATGCAGAGGAAACTGACTTACCTGTCAAAACATTCCCACAGAGAAAACTCGAGGCTTTGTTGGTTTCACTGGTAATTTCTATCAAATATTTTAGAAAGAAATAACAATCCTACACCAACCCTTTAAAAAATAGAAGCCAAGGAAATATTTTCCAACTGATTTTATGAGGTCTCTATTACCCATAGTAACACTACACAAATACATCCCAAGAGATCTAAAAACCAGAGAAAAAATTCTCATGAAACAAAATTTACCAAATACTAGCAAAACAAACCCAATAAAATGTGTGTGTGTGTATATATATATATATATATATATATATACATACATACACACTTTATATAAATGGGGTTTATCCCAAAAGTTGAAAGTTGGTGTACCATTCAAAAAAATCAATATTATTTACCATACTAAAAGAATAATAACAAGACCACCCGAATAGATGCAGAAAAGCATTTTTCAAAATTCAATAACTCATTTATGATAAAAATTCTTACTCAACTAGGAAGAGAAGAGAGCTTGCTCAATCTAATGAGGGACATCTATATAGAAAAAGCCTACAGCTAACATCAAACCTAATGGTGAGAAAAAAAAAAAAAGGAATGGTTTCTCTTAAGATTAGGAACAAAGGAAGATAGCTTTCAGTACTTCTATTCAACATTATCATAGAGATAGTAGCAAACACAAAAAGGCACAAAAATAAAGGCATAAAAGTTAGAAAGGAAGAAACACTTGCTGAAGGAAATTAAAGAAGACCTGAATAAATGGAGAGTACCACATTCATGGGCTAGAAAACTAAATATTGTTACAGTATCAATTCTCCACAAAAACCTATAGATTCAACACAACTCTTATCAATGTCCCAGCAGACTCTTAGAAATTGGCAAGTGACGCTAAGATTTATATGAAAATTTAAATAACCTTTAAAAATATCAATGCAAATTTGATCCCTTATTGTAAAATATATCCATGACATTTTACATGTCAAAGCAATTTCAAAAATCAAAGTAGTTTTGTTTTTCTATTTATAAAAGTAATACAGGTATATTGTGGAAAGAAAGAGAATGCATGTAAAGTTATAAGAAAATGGAAATCACATTTAATCCCACAATCTCATAATGGTCAACACTGTTATTATGTCATCCCAATTTTGTCCTTGCCTACATATATTTATATATTCATATATATATTAATATATTCACACAAATAGGAGTATATATCTATTTCATTTTTCCATGTTAATAAGTATAGACCTAAGTGTTATGTGTTATTGGCTACGTGATATTTTATAGTATGGGTGTATCTTAATGTATAACTAAACTCCTACTATTACATATTTCCAGTTTTCCTATATTATATACAAGCCTGTACCAAACATCTATGTACACCTATGTTAAATTATTTCCCTATGATACGTTGCTAGGAAAAAAGAAAAGCTTCATAAGATCTACCCTCATTTTATGGAGGTGGTACATATGTTTATGGCATAGATTGTGGTGATGGTTTCATGGATATATACTTATCTCCAAACTCAAATTCTATACATTAACTATGTACAGTTTTCTGTATGTCAGTCATACCTCAATAAAGTGGTTTGAAAAAATAAATAAAATTTACAAGGAAAAAAATGGTTCAAAGGGATGAACATATTGAACTTCGTTTTTTTTAAATTTAATTTATCCATTAACCGCCTCATTGTTGTACCTCAGCCTCCTGAAGATTATACCAGTTTATATTTCTTATATCAGTTCCTTCTACTCTTGTTAATTCTGGGCAAAAATAATTGTTGAACTTTGTCAATCTGATAAGCAAAAGTGATATACCCCTGTTGTTTAATTTGTATTTCTTTGCTTACTAATGAAGTTAGCCAGCTTTTCACATATTTATTAGCTGCTTTAAGTTTTTATTACATTCATTGCCTAGTTTTCTATTGACATTCACCTCTTGTCCTTATTGATTAACAAGAACTGTTTGCTTAGTACTATGTTTAATCCCTCATCTATTATAAGCCTAAAAGATATTCTCCATTTTAGCAATGGCCTTTGTGTTTGTGTCTGTTGTTTATTTGCGTGTTATAATTTTTTAACTACACACAATTGAATAGATTATTCTTCTCTTTCATGGTTGCTAGGTTTCATCACAGAAAAGGCTTTTCAATTCTATTATTGTAATATTAATGAATTTTCTTCTGATTCATTATTTGTTCTTGCATTTTAAACCTTCTTCTAGAATTTATCTTATTGGAACCAGTGAAATTGATGTGCAAATTTTCCCACTAAATATCTAGCCACTTATATTTTTCTCACTGGATTAAAATGCCACCTTTCACATATACTGACTTCTCAAATGTATTTAGATATAATTCCTTACTCTTTCTGTTTCATTAACTCTGTATTTTTGTGTCAGCATGATACTATTTTTTATTAATTTTTGTAATTTATGTTTAAATATTTTGTAGGGTAAGTCTGTTTTCATTACTATTTTTTAATAGTTCTGATATTTCTCGTATTTATATTCTTCCAAATGAACTTTAGAATTAATTTTTCAAGTCAAAAATATCTCTTTGAAATGTATGTATTTACTAAGAATTAATGTATTTATAATATGGAATCTTTCTATTGAAATATATATACTATATCCCTCTTTTTAGTAAGTTTTATTTTGTTTCCTTAGTAGGGCTGAATGGTTGTAATACTTTGTGTATTTCTTGTTTAGTTTATTCTAAGGAATTTGATTTTTTTCAGAGATGCTGTGACTGGAATCATTTTACACAGTAATATTTTCTAAATGATTTATATATATGAAAATTATTTTCATTTTGTAGTATGTTAATTTACTTATTCTTTGTTCTAATTCTTCAGTTGATTTCTTTTGGTTTGATCTACAAAGATAGAATTATTGGGAAAGATGTGGCAAAACTAAATCTTGTGTTCCTCTATAATTGATTTTGCTAGCACGTTTTGCATCTTCACTTTTTTTCTACATTTTAAGGCCATTTGCCTAGTGATTCAGTATTAAGTTTGTTCCTAGTTGTTTTGTTTTGTTTTGTTTTGTTTTGTTTCCGGTACGCGGGCCTCTCACTGTTGTGGCCTCTCCCATTGCGGAGCACAGGCTCCGGACGCGCAGGCTCAGCGGCCACGGCTCACGGGCCCAGCCGCTCCGCGGCACGTGGGATCTTCCCGGACCGGGGCACGAACCCGTGTCCCCTGCATCGGCAGGCGGACTCTCAACCACTGCGCCACCAGGGAAGCCCTAGTTGTTATTTTTTATGGATAGATTTGTTTAGATGTAGACATAGCTATACATACAGACAGAGACATATATGTAAACATTGACTGGAGAATTATACTCTTACAGCTCAGCAGCAAATGCTGAAATTTCATCAAATACTTTTTTATCTAAAAATATTGTCTTAAACAACTTACCTTTGAGTAAAATATGGTGTTTTTGGATGAAGTGCACCCCCAGGGATCTCAGGTTGAGAAGCACTGCTCCATAACACACCTCTCGCTATTCAGTTGAGCCGTAAGTTCAGTGTCTGCTTAACTATATACATTTAAAACATACTCATTTCCAATCTCATTTGATACCTATTTAAATTCAGGTTAACATGTTTACTGGGTTTGAATTTAAATATGAAGAAATGATAGTCCATTTATTATTTAAAAACATTTTTTTCCTTAAAATGATGACTCTTCTCACTCTTACATATTTAACCCAAAATCTTAAAGAAAGCATTTTCATCATCAGAGCTGCTGTGATGCCTTGATTCTGCCTCATCTCTATGATAAACATGAAGAGTACAGGGAGATTTTGAGGATCTTTTTGTTTACCTCAAAAAAGAAAAACCGTTCATAAATCAAAATTTACTGAATTATGAAAGAGGTACACCTTCTAATTGAAAGGGACTTTTTAATAGAAAACTTATATATGAAGGTAAAAAGTCTCATCCTCTTTCTCTGAATGTAACTTTGTTTTGTACTCGGAACCCAAGGGCCTGATGTTGAATGAAGCTTCTGTTAGCTTCATTCTGAACAGAGGATGACATTCCCAAACATCAGAGATGCAGACACTGATTCAAACTGAACAGGTGTCCTCTTAGACATTGACCTCTGCTTCGGTCCTTTGAGTTCAAAACAGAACCTTTTGTGAAATGTATTGTTTTGCTCCACAGTCTGTGCCAGACACTGTCATAAGTCTCTTTCTAGTTGTCCAATACTGAAATTGTCATAACTCTAGGAAGCTACTATTATCATCCCCCTTATTTCCATTTTACAGCCAAGAAAACTGAAGTACAGGGAGACGCAGTAACTTACCTGAGATCGTGTAGCTAACAATGGCAGCTCTCAGGTTTAAAGCTCAGATCTGTAGCGTTCCAAATCCAGGGTCTTCTTCATTGTACTCACTGTCTCATTTATGTCTCTTTACCTATCTATGTCCTAACTCAATTTCTCTTCCTCCTTTCTTTGGCCCCTTCTCCTGCAGGCCCGTGACCAAGGTGTAAGACTAAGAGGGGGAGTCATGCTTCACACGGCCTTATCATGTTGGCAGCCATTCCTGGGTCTGGCTGTGGTCTTAATCTTCATGGGATCCACCATTGGCTGCCCTGCTCGCTGCGAGTGCTCAGCCCAGAACAAATCTGTTAGCTGCCACCGAAGGAGATTGATCGCCATCCCAGAGGGCATTCCCATCGAGACCAAAATCTTGGACCTCAGCAAGAACAGGCTGAAAAGTGTCAACCCTGAAGAATTCATCTCATACCCTCTGCTGGAGGAGATAGACTTGAGTGACAACATCATCGCCAATGTGGAGCCAGGAGCATTTAACAACCTCTTCAACCTGCGTTCCCTCCGCCTGAAGGGCAATCGCCTGAAGTTGGTCCCTCTGGGGGTCTTCACGGGCCTCGCCAACCTCACCAAGCTTGACATTAGTGAAAATAAGATTGTCATTTTACTGGACTACATGTTCCAGGATTTGCATAACCTGAAGTCTCTAGAAGTGGGGGATAATGATTTGGTTTATATATCACATAGGGCCTTCAGTGGGCTGCTTAGCTTGGAGCAGCTCACCCTGGAGAAATGCAACCTAACAGCGGTACCAACAGAAGCCCTCTCCCATCTCCGCAGCCTCATCAGCCTGCATCTGAAGCATCTCAATATCAACAACATGCCCGTGTATGCCTTTAAAAGACTGTTCCACCTGAAACATCTAGAGATTGACTATTGGCCTTTACTGGATATGATGCCTGCCAATAGCCTCTATGGTCTCAACCTCACATCCCTCTCAATCACGAACACCAACCTGTCCGTTGTACCCTTCCTTGCCTTTAAACACCTGGTCTATCTGACCCACCTTAACCTCTCCTACAATCCCATCAGCACTATCGAAGCAGGCATGTTCTCGGACCTGATCCGCCTTCAGGAGCTTCATATAGTGGGGGCCCAGCTCCGCACCATTGAGCCTCACTCCTTCCAAGGGCTCCGCTTCCTTCGTGTGCTCAATGTGTCTCAGAACCTACTGGAAACTTTGGAAGAGAATGTCTTCTCCTCCCCTAGGGCTTTGGAGGTCCTGAGCATTAATAACAACCCACTGGCCTGTGACTGCCGCCTTCTCTGGATCCTGCAGCGTCACCCCACCCTGCAGTTCGGTGGCCAGCAGCCCATGTGTGCTGGCCCAGACACCATTCGTGAGAGGTCATTCAAGGATTTCCATAGCACTGCCCTTTCTTTTTACTTTACCTGCAAAAAACCCAAAATCCGTGAAAAGAAGTTGCAGCATCTGCTAGTGGATGAGGGGCAGACGGTCCAGCTAGAATGCAATGCTGATGGAGACCCACAGCCTGTGATTTCCTGGGTGACACCTCGAAGGCGTTTCATCACCGCCAAGTCCAATGGAAGAGCCACTGTGTTGGGCGATGGCACCTTGGAAATCCGTTTTGCCCAGGATCAAGATAGCGGGATGTATGTTTGCATCGCTAGCAACGCCGCTGGGAATGACACCTTCACAGCCTCCTTAACTGTGAAAGGATTCACTTCAGACCGCTTCCTTTATGCAAACAGGACCCCTATGTACATGACCGACTCCAATGACACCGTTTCCAATGGCACCAATGCCAATACTTTTTCCCTGGACCTTAAAACAATACTGGTGTCTACAGCCATGGGCTGTTTCACATTCCTGGGAGTGGTCTTATTTTGTTTTCTCCTCCTTTTTGTGTGGAGCCGAGGGAAAGGCAAACACAAAAACAGCATTGACCTTGAGTATGTACCCCGAAAAAACAATGGTGCTGTTGTGGAAGGGGAGGTGGCTGGACCCAGGAGGTTCAACATGAAAATGATTTGAGGGTCGACCACTCCAGCTATGGTTTCCGTGTCATTGTTGGTAACCAGTTAAGACAGCCTGGCACAGTAAAGCACTAGGTTAAAAGGCAGCTTAGTGCCGCTGCCCCTGTGTCAAAGCAGGGTCCATGGAAGCAGGAGGACTTCTGATGGAGACTCGCCGCCTAAAGGCAGGCATGTGTCAGAGCCCTTCACACAGTGGGATACTAATTGTTTGCATTGCAAATATTGGCATTCTGGGGATCTCAGTAATGAACCTGACCTTTGGCTTATGCTCATGGACAGTTATTCAACATTTTCTACCACTGCAAAAACAAAAGAATAAATAAAAAGGAACAACCTACAATGTAGGATTTACATATTAAAAAGACACATTTGTCCAAAACATACTCTACAGAAAAATTTGTATCTCTGATTCTCATTTGTTAAAGCCTTGCATCATACCGTATTGTTGGTTCAACACCACAAAGAAATCAATATATTCTTTACTCTTTTTTCTTTTGAAACATATATGCTGTATATGTTTTAAAGCAATATGAATGAGAGGTTGTGCTTTTAGTTACTCACCACTATCGATCCAAGTGTGATTTCACCTTCCTTTACATAGAGATAACCCTGAGACTAGATCCCTGGAGTTATGGGCGGATATATGTTGAAAGATGTGTTTGTCTGACGTAGGATGCCAAGAAATAGGACCCAAGGCAAAAATGCTCAATTCTGTTAACTTCTGTTACTATAAATAAAGGCATGTGCCTAGTTTTGATACAGAATGGAATATTTTTTATACTTGTGATATCACACTGGACCAGTTTACTGTTACAAAGTCCTTGGTTTCTCCAGAAGGTGGTGTGCCACTGTTTATACCTGTAAAATGCAAGGTAGGTGTTAATAATGAAAATTACTCATTTAACCACAACTTGATTTTACTTTCATCGATTGCTACTAATGAGTTAATAGAAAATGGAACAGGATGTGCTTGTTATATATACTCATAGGGCACTATTCAGCTCGTAGCTAAGATCAACTATTCAGATGTTTAAAAGCTCTCTGGATGAGGAGGAGTTCTTCTCAGATTCCAGCACAAACCAGGGTGATCCATGCATTACACGATCCATGCAACTAAGGATCTGTTTAAAATATGATAGCTGTCTGAATGCTAGATTGCTTCCAGTCTAAGGAATCATCTAGCTACTGCAACTCTGCTGTTGTCTATTCAAATACTTTAAACACAGTATTATCTTTTTTCTTTTTTCCCGGACCGGGGCACGAAGCCGTGTCCCCTGCATCGGCAGGCGGACTCTCAACCACTGCGCCACCAGGGAAGCCCCACAGTATTATCTTAAATGGACAACTTCAGGGTTTCTCCCTGCTTCCTCTGCAAATAGATACTGAGTTTTATTTTGAAAATTGTCTGGTGTAGACAAGAAGAATCTGTCTTGTTTTTAAAGAAGCGGCGAAAAACAAGGTAGATTAAGCAGCACTTACTGATTTTTTTTTTTTTTTCTCTCCACTGAGGAAAAACTAAGATTTACCCCGATAAGTAGGTTAAATCGTGCTGACACTTTCACCCCTCTGAATGAAGGCTGTTTATCCAATTCAGTTTGTGTTACTGATTGGTACTCAAAGTTAAAATATTATAGTTTAAAAACAATGGCGTCATGCCATTACCACCAGTGACCTGGTTCAAATGAGACATAATTCCATTTGGCTAAAGGTTGAGTCAGTGGTTTTCAAAGCATATACAGTTGACCCCTGAACGTGGGAGTTAGGGATGGTGATGCTCTGCACAGTTGAAAATCTTCATATAACTTAGCCCTGTGTATCCACAGTTCCGCATCCATGGATTCAACCAACCTCAGATCGCATAGTACTTATAGTATTTACTGTTGAAAAGAATTTGTGTATAAGTGGACCTGCACAGTTAGAACCCATGTCGTTCAAGGTCAACTATATTTATGTGATCTGAGAAAGCACTGAATATGTAGAGTGTATTCATGACATATGATATATGTAATTAGCATAGAACAGATAGATATCTACACTTTTCACACTTGGAGAGAGAGACCTAAAAAAGAGCACCCTTTTGGACAGCATGTAAGCTGGAGTAGAAGGTCTCCGGGGTTTGTTTCTTGACATATCAGACTGGAGGTTTGACTTTCAAAAAGCTGGCTTTTTTGAGTATCGGAAATTTTGAGTAACTTCAATAAAATTAAACTGACCCCAATAAAAAAGTGACAGGTCCAGAAATTGTTTGCCAACTGGATAGCAACATGGTTAAGCCCATTTCTCCCTTAATAAAGGGTGGAAAATGAGATAGAAAGACTGAAGAATTGCCTGCTTGAATCATTTTTCATTTGACTTTCCTGATGATTATCATACATCACTTAGAGATTCATTTCCCTCTTATGGCAATTAACTACCTTATTTATATCTAACAATACAAATCAAGATCTTACAAATTCTATCAGAATTCCAACTTGTGTGCAAATGGAATGGAGTCTTTCAAACTTAAGAATGAACAAAGTTAGAGAGAGAGTCCTCCAAAAGTTAGTGGAGAGTACTTTGCATGGAGTAAGTACTTAACTAATTGGCCAACAAAAAGAGAGAGAGAAACATTTAGCAGTTAATAAAAGGGCTTTATAATTCTCACTGCTATTTTCTGTCAAAATAAAAGTTGACCAAAACGCTTAGTCAAATGAAACTGGATTAAAGTTAACTCATCCGTGAAAAGATTTAGTGATTTTTCCACAGGAAGAAAAGAGATTGCACTCTCTCGGGGGTTTCCATACTCTGATCCCTGGAACACTAGTTACTTAAGATATTAATAAGCGTTCTTCCCAAAAAAGAGTCCCATAGACTAATAAGTTGGGAAAATGGTGCATTCTGTAAACACCTCGTGGAGGTTCAATATCTATTTGAGCCTAATAAATCCTCTGAAAAGTCCAATAAACAAGAATCCTGTTTAATTTTGTTTACCTTGGGGTTTCTCTAACTTATCTGAGCATGAAGCACTTCTTTTCATGATGCAACTGTTAAACATCTTGAAAAACTCGAGTTCCACAGAACCCAGTTTGGTCAACATTGGACTAAAATAGTACTCTCCCGAATTATTCCTAAACCCAATGTTTCCAAGAAGAGTAAAATTACTATTTGAACTGGGCTCCAATAGATTACAAAAAAAAAAAAAAAAGAAATACGCCACCTGGATAAGTGATCTGATCATAAAAATGTACTGGCCAAATAGCGCTAGGAGAATCTGTGACTTTCTGTCTGAAGCGTCATAGTAAAGGATTTATAGGTAACTGAATGGCCACTTGATTTTCTACATTCTCACTATCTATTCAGATCTTGGGTTCCTTTTTTATAACTGCAAAGCTCTGATCTTGGGTTCCGTCGACTAGAATCTTGGGGCTCTAGGATTGAATTTCACAAAGGGAATTTTTCCTTATGGCCTCAGTTTACCTCTTTGTCAGGTCCAACTAGACTGTGGTAACCAACAGCAGTCTAGATCAGCAAGTGGGCCAAATTTTCCCCTGAGTAGTCATCTCGGGGTCATCATCTTCCCAGAGTATTTGTTCAAACCGTCCTAAGAAGAAATGCAGTTGTTTGGCTCAGCATTTAACTCTGGGTTGACCAGTTCTGTGTGCATATTAGGCATCTTCACAGAAGATTTTATACTTCCTAGGCATTAAATTTCTAGAAGAAAAATGCCCCGACTAGAGCCCTAATGGCCAGAGAACTGATCTATGCCCCCAGATGTCTGAAATACATGTTATTAGAGTATGATAACTCACCAAACGATTTGGCCTAATGTGTTCCTGGCAAGGGATTTCTACTTTTTCAAGTTCTCCTGTTACTTACTTTTTTTTCATTTTCATTGCATTTATAATTATGAGCTTTTCAGATATTCTCAAAGTTTGAAAATGTAAACCAAGAATTGCCAAGACTTGTATTTCCTAGTCCCAGAGGACATTTTCAGAGCTCCGGTTTTGCTCAAGTTCCTCAGAACTTTTGCTTATCACCAACAACTCCCCAGTAGTATAAAGGCATTCAGGATTTGCTCTAAAGTGTTCAAGGTGGATTCTTTTTCCATTGCTCTGTCAAATATTCTGTTCTCTTCGGTTCTCAGAGGAGTCCAGAAATTACAGTCTTCCAGGACTTTTTCAAAGAAGAATTATTTAAATCTCACCTGCATTTAAGCCTGACCTTGGTCATTTTCCATGACTCAAGCAGGAACAAATATGTTTAAATATTATAAGGTACAAAAGACAGGATGTGATCTTGGAGAAGAAAAATTGAGTAGAGCCCCATGTAGATTAACTTACCCTTCCAGGGTCTCTCTTTATCTCCACATCAAGACATTTGTTTTAACTTCAGGGACTGTGCTCAGAAGTTGTTCAACACCACAGAATATGTCGTGAGGCTTTCTAGGAAAGAAAAAAAATACACATCATTTTCAACTTAGAAGGCTAAGACCTGACCAAAAAAATATCAGAAGTTTAAAGAAGGGTTGGAGGGAGATGTTTGAATCCATTTTAATCCTATTTCCTTTATTACTATTTTTTATAGTTATCTTCTAACTGAAGAAACATCAGAGGTTATACTCTTCTTTAACTTTCATCAGTGTCTTTTTTGTCCCTATTACCTATGTCCTGGTCACATCTATACAGCTCACATAAGCCATTCCAAATGGATTTTATGCCATGTGAACCTAGTAACAAAGCACGTGAGGCCAAAGCTATTCATTCTACTTAGTATTTAGGTAAAGATTTATCCCCTTTATTCCTGGGGTTAAAGTCCTAGAAACATTTCCCATTAGACTAATATCAATACACGAGGTGCCTGGTGATTTCCATTGACTTTCCACCATTGGCTTTGAGAGCCCCATCCTTTCTTCTAAAATCCTTGCTCTCTTCTGATTGAGGACGTTCTGGAGTTATCCTTGCCCTCGTGTGTGGAAAGCCTTGAGGAATGAGCCATCACCTGACTTGTTGATTTTAGAGTTGCATGTTAGGCAGCAGAGTATGCTTCCTGGTACTTTGGCAAACATTTGACATGAATCTCTGTTACTCTTCCCTTAACTCCTCCAAAAGCCGTTCCAAAGAGAGCCTTCTCAGCCTCACTCCAGCAAAAGTCCTGCTACAGGGAAAGGACAGCTTCACAGGCTAAGTCAATAAGATCAAAAAGAGAGCTGATTTGCCATGATATTTAGCTAAGAAGTTACCTAACAAAAAATGGGTTTAGCAGCCATAGGCCTAGACTTGCAAGATTTAGCCAAGTAAACCATGCTTTAAATCAACAATGAATGACAGGTTTTCAAATCTGAAGTTGGCTTTTCTGTTTTGGTAGCAGTAAATGTAGCTCTGCATATTTTCTCAAAAATGTTAGAGAATGGAAACTGCTTACCTGTTGTGAGCTTTTCAACAGATTGTCTAGGATAAAATGTTTGCAGCAAAAAAAAAAAAAAAGACATAATTAAGAAGTTTGTAAAAGCTTTGTTTTTCTAAAACAGGCCTGAACTGAAGCTGATGTTCCTCTTTCAAAATATAGGAATCTGATCAAGACAAGCTTGCAAGTACCCAGACTGCCCTTCTCCAGTTGGCCAAAGTCTTTAATACCTCTTCTCCCCTCCCCTTGCCCCTCTCCCTGGAGAACATTCTGAATAGGAAGGAGGAAAAGATCAGGGGATACTAACTCCCCTGAGACAGCTCACAGAGAGAGGGAAGCTTTCGTACTCCCCCCATCCCTGCCTTCTTTCCTGATACTACGAATGAAATGATCCCTCGTTCTCCAGTTCTGCCTTACCCACCACTGTCACCCCCCAGCTGCTGTCATACCTCATCAATGAATGCTCTCCCCAGGGGAAAGTCTCCTCTCATTAGTACTCAGAAATTCTTGGGCAATTGTTAAACTGGAAATTGCTTTCTTTAAAAAGCCCTCCAGCCTATCTCACATAACACTTTAAAAGTTAAGACTTACCATTCACATAATCACAAGCTGACAGCAATATGCAGGTTGAGTGATTCTGATTTTTTCTCTCTCTCTTCTAGAAGCAGGTGGGTTGATATAATGCCAGCCTTAAATAGAAGCTTTATTTATAGCCTTAGCAGAATGAGCAAAGAGCTGGCATAATCAAGAGAGTACTGCATACTTTAAGGAAGGCTTTGCCTTTAATATGCAAAATAGCCATTAGAAGATAACAAAAATGCAAATTTACATTCTCCTAAATTGGTTAACTGTATTAATTCCAATAAAGTTCAAAAGATAACTTTCCATACTACAAATGGGTAAGAGTCAAAGATGCTGGGTCTATTCTACAAGGACAAACAAAAAACAAAAACCCAGAAATTTGGTTGCCATGTTAACTTTCTTCATTTTCTTGTAAACTTCCTATTCTAAATTGCTTTAATATTTGTAATCTCCACTACAATGAAATCAATGTAATCTGTAATACCATGTAATCAACAAATGAAGATTAAGCAGGGGGATAATTCAGACTTGCAAAAAGAATTCAACCTTTACAACAATGTGTGTCCAGCAACACACTGAGCCATATACATATCTATGTGATGGCAAGAGAGAGGAATTGAGTCATGAACAAACTCTTTAGAGGCTATTTGGAAGGAAACATGCTCTTTTCCTCCCCAGTTATAAAATCAGGTGTACCACACATACATGTGTGTTGCTTTGATATGCAAGTCAGTTGTCTTTCTTACGTTTTATCCTTTTCCATATGGTATGAAATGCCCCAAGTAATAATCAGTTTAAAAGCTATTGTTTATATATACATATATAAATATGAGGGGGAGGGTGATTGGATTTTTTTTTAAGTGTATAAAATGTAACTGTTTTTAAAGTTGATAAGCTTGAGCAGGAGAAAAAAAACAACAACAACAGAATTGTGTGTCTGTGTTTTTCTTTAATGTCTTATCAAAGTCTTATTCTGGGACCATCCCATGACTGGAAGCTACTAACCAACAACCTAGAAAACTTTTTTTTTAAATGCCTGATAGCTTGTTTTTGTTCTCAAAAAAAATTAGTGCTAATGACAAAAGTATCTTGATTTAGGTTTATGCCTCATTGACTATATTGATTTATTGTGGGCATGTTTTATTTTTAACATGTAAAAATAAGTTAACTTATTTTATTAACATGTAAAGTAAGTTAAGAACACATGTTTTCTTTATTGATGTAAAGGGCTTAAGTATCTGACATCTCAGTTAAATCCATTTGGGTATTATTAAGAAATGAAATATAATAAAAGACAATTGGAGTCATCTATCAGAAAATATTTCCTTATTGAGAGAGGTAGGTTATATGAGCCTTACCGGGAATATGAGGTTGCATAAATATCTTTAACATTGTTATTAGAACAGATAATCTACAAATAATTCCAGTCAGAGAAGCAGCAGGCCCAGGGCAATCTGATTCTACTGCTGGGGTGAATGGAAACCACTCAGAAGGGAATCAGAGGCCAGGTTTTCAGGTTCATTGTAAGCAAAATTCCAAGGGGCCATGATTTGAGCCGCTGAATATCCAAATTTAGGTCATATCAACCGCACTAGAAATACATTCTACCTTACTGAAGATAAATCCTGTATCACCTGCAAAATCATCTCATCCATTTGAGTTGGTTACAAAAGCAAGTAATGGCCATGACTTTAGATATGAAATATATTTGATCAAGAACGGCAGGGTTCAGCAAGCCATACACACAACATCATCATCTAGTCACCTTCTCTGAGTTAGCTTTCACTCAGCCAACTATCTATGATCGAGACATCGTGTAAGATAAGGCGCAAAATATTAAAAAGAGAAAAATCTTTTCTCTCGTCTTCAGGCAAATTGGTAACAAAGGAAAGAAGACTGTCTAGTGTAAAAGAGGAAAAGAACTGAAAATGTAAAAACTGCCCTTTGTGCACTCTTTCTTCTGAGAGCAAAGGTGCTCTCTCCTCACCTTTGGTGCTTAAGGGAACAGGCTTTAGGGAGGTGTGCTCAGGGAGCGTCATCCTGTGGTTTCATCTTCACCCCCTAGAGCTCGTTAGATGCCTTCCAGTGAAGAGAGAGTAAGTGGAGGAAGCAGAAACCTGGCAGGAATGGGACCTGGAAGTCATACTGCTAAATACAAGGAAGTCCAAGATTCACCTCCAGGCAGCAGCAGATAAACTCTGAGGCTGCTGGCAAGAAATTCACAAAAGGCCGCCTTGCTATTCTTTAACTGCAGAATGAAGAGCTTACCACCAGAAAGGCGCTTCCTTCTCCCGGAAGATTTTTTGGTACTGCCAAAGCTGCGTAACTAAGAGCCACAGCTCTGACAGTGGGCTTTCCTTTTATACCACTAAACTAGCATGACCAAAACGGAGAAAGATTTTCCATGAATATAGTTTTGAGTATGTTTGGGAATACATCTCTACCAACTAATACATCACAAGTTAGGTTGTCCAGTAACCTGTTCCCTGATCAAGTTATTCCCTGATCAGGGAAAAGATAGCCCCGATATTTCAGGACTTTTTCTTAAATAAGGATAAGAGGAAAGAAGACAATATAATGAAGTTTAAATGAGAGCCAAATGTACTCTTAGCAGTCTGGCTTCTGGCTCTGTCCTTATAAGGACATTCTTACCATGTGTTGCTTCATAAATTTCAAGCTTCATAAATGCTTCAAGCCCATCAGAGTTTTGAGTTTCTGAGTTGGGGGGATGTTTGTTGGTCTTTTTCTCCCTCTCATTTTCCTTAGTCATGGGCATCCTGCTCCAGCTGTTAATGTTTCTGTGTCATTTGAGACAGTATAAATAAAAGTTATGAGTTCCTACATACTCCCGTTAAGGCAGATAAGTATATTATAGAACCCAATATTCTTTTCATAATTACCTCATTGTCAGACCTAAAACCCAGGATGTGAAGACTAATGTGGAATAAGGCCAAGTTGAGGAAAAAATTGAGAAACCTTAATGGGATTCCTGAGGGGAAATTCACCTAGGAATTCTGCCACCGATGGCTGGAAAATGTGAAAACACTGGCTTGTAGGGCTTGTCACTCGGTGCCTTTCATCAACTCTTATAAACAACTAAATGCAAAAATTATGACCCTCTATAAAAACTTTGGATTGAAAGGAAAACTCTTGTTATAGCTCTACAGGCATTGTTTCATTCCATAATACTCTGAACTGGGTAAATCAGAATGTCAGAACATGTCAATAAGTCTCTCTATATAGTACATGTAGCTTAATGCCAGACACACACACACACACACACACACACACACACACACACAATTACTAAGAACTACCAGGAGAAAGATAAGGAAAAAGAAAAGGCAGATGGAAAATATATGGTTTATCTGAGGATTCTCACGATTCTGTTTGCCTCTAATAAAGAAAACTAAGAACAGAACTCAATCACTAAGAAAATAGGGTCTGAAAGATGAAAACCCATGGAAAGTCTCTGTGAGAAACAACATACTACTACATAGGTTACATCTTTACTTGAAAGACCTATATCTTAAACATGATTGCAAAAGTTAGTTGTATATTGAATATATATTGAATATATTGAATAATTTTGTTCACTGTCATATTGGAAGATAAATCTATTTAGCAGATCCTCCTCATTTATATAAGCCTTTTCTAACGACAGCATCACTCCTCATATTATTCTTAAGCACAAGAAATCAAACATGCTGGTACCATAGCATAGAGACAATTCACTACATTTAATCTATTCTTTCACTCATGGGCTATTAGCTGGATGTACAAAAGACTAACAGGTTACATCTATTATATACATTCAGGGCTCTCGTGAAAGTTAGATAAACACTTCTTTAAACACACACACACATACACAAACAAACCCATACCATAGTGTCCAGAGTTTCTTTAAGCCTCACTGTGTATCAGTTCAAACATCTTACTGGGAATTAATTTACTGAACACAGAACAAATGTGAATGCAAAGAGATTACCAAGTCAGCTCCACCATCTTGATTTACATAAACTCTTCTATTTTAGCGACACCTGGAGAATCCAGTTGCCTCTACTTTAGTGGTCTCAAGAGCCTTCCACGGCACTGCAATTAAAAAAAAAAAATTGCTGGTATTAATGGAGGGCTGGTTTCAATACATGGCAGCTGTTTTCTGTCCTGAGTCTTCTGGAGTAAAAAAAAAAATAGGTTCACAGAAATGGAAAGTAACTGAAAAGTGTTCCCTGACTGGTGAGTCGAGAGAGAAGAAGTTCACTGTTTTAGTCCAATGTATTTTCAAAATAGGATTTGATAAGAAGTGGAGAGCACAAGCTTTCCAAATAAATGGCAATGAGAAAATAGGTATACTTAAGGGAATTTCGTTTTGAAGGGAAATGGATGCTCTTTACGTATGTGGCAATGCCTCTAATATTGATCTTCATAGTTTGGATTCAAAACCAGTAAGTACACAGATTCTATATTAAAAGTTATTTTAAATGTCTGTGTATCTATATCCTTTTAAATGCTGTCAGTATTAGCTCAAATACATGCCCACAGAAAATTCAGGAATCTACTGAACTCTTTCCTTCTCATTCTTGATTAGAACTTGGAAATCAGATTTCTCTAGTTCTAGTTTTAAAATATGTACGAAATTTAATTTTCCACCTATCCAAGCACAATCTCCATTCATTCACTCATTCATCCATTCATTCATCTACTTAATCATGTAACATCTACTGAGTATCCATTATCATAGTAACTTAACGGTACATCAATAAATAAAACTGTTATCAAATTGTAGTCCCAGCTTTCATCCTGCATTTCTCCATATTAACTTTGGCTTTCACAGTTGATCACAACTTATTTCACATTCCATCATCCAAATCATGTAGTTTAGAGACGGGCCTTAGTGTCCAAATGGCCAGGCACTAATCTGGCTTGAAGGACCTACCTGCTTTAACGATCCACTCTCAGGGGGTCAGTGTAGTTAAGTACTGAAAAGACAAGGATCTGGAGTAAGAGTTCTAAAGGCTCTGTCACTGGATTCATGTTAATGGGCAAGATACTTAACATCTCTGCATCCCTATCTCTCAAAAGGACCGTAACACTACCTACCTCACAAGGGTGCTGTGAGGCTTATAGTAAAAGCATGAGGGAATTGTATGTAGAATAGGGGGCCTAATACAAAGGTGCTACAGGATTTAGAGTGGCTGGACAAGGTCATTGAGTATGAACCCCTCTCCCCCTGGGAGGCCCAGGTCTGCTCCCTAATACAATTAGAATCTAATTGACCGTCAATTGGCTTGGTTTATCTTTAATATGATGTCTACAAGATTCATCACAAATTTCCCTCTCTTTGAGAGATGTTAGCTTGGAAAAATTATTAAACTAATTTTAACAAAGGATAATAAAATGATTCCCTTCCAGGTGCTGGGGGTGGGGGTAGTTATTTCAATCTAAAACAAGAGTTTGAATGGATATCTTCAAGGGGATGCATTTCATTGGAGAAATTTATTGCCTAGGGTTTCCTGTTTTCAGTCTGACTCCCCAGCTTTCTGTACCATTGTTTTAACATACATCCTCTTTTCCCTTTTGTTGGAAGGGAAGCTAAAATCCACCGGTTTCACGATGATTCTTTTCATGCTGTCTGTTTTGCTCAAAGGACGAATTCTTTTCAACAACCACTGTAATTATTTTCTTAGAGGGCCAATTTTAATTGCCATATTGTTTAGCTAAGCCCTATTGTGTCGGTGTCCTTCAAAACTGTCAGATGCTTTCACATACAGGGGTGGGAGGGGGGGAGCTGATAAGCACATTGTTGTAATTGATTTGTACGTTTGAATTGTCTTATCAGAAAACAAGGTTATGAATTTCATCTGTTGAGACACAAAAATAAAATACTTTCCTAAAAAAAGGTATTTGGTTTTTGAATGTTCTAAAATACCATTTATTCTTCTCTTCATCCTTTTAATGTTTCACTAATAGTGTTGCATTATCATATTTTAATCATAATTATAATAGAAGCTCAACCTTCTCCTACATTCATTGGTATAGCTCAATTATATCTACTTGGGAAACAGTAAAATAAAATTGTTCAAGATTTAGAATTGAAAAAATTTAAGAAGAACCCATTCTGAGGGAGCCACATTCAAGGCTGACTGTGGAATCACTTAAGACAGATGGGTGTGAAGAAACAGGCCTTCCAAGGTGTATGGTAACATGACCTATTTTCTTTCCAGCAAAAAATGTCACTGCAAGTGATGGGAAATAACCATGAGATATTATCTCTGTCAGTTAGGAAATGAGATGAAAACAATTAAGTTTGATTTATTTAAAAACTTCTGGGCCAGGATTCTGCCATAGTAATTTAAAGAAACTTTACCAAAACAAAAAAATAAACACTGTTAGTGTCTTAGCTTGGACTGCCATAACAAAACACCATAGACTGGGTGGCTTAAACAACAGAAATGTGTTTCTCACAGTTCTGGAGGCTGGGCAATCCATCAAGGTGCCAGCAGGGTCAGCCTCTGGTGAGAGCTCTCTCCTTGGGTTACAGACACTTACTTTCTCACTGTGTCCTCACATGGCCTCTCCTCGGTACATGCACATGGGGAGAGGGAGATATCTCTTTCTATCTCTCCTCTTATAAAGCCCACCAACCCTGTCAGATTAGAGCCCCACTCTTATAACCTTATTGAACCTTAATTTCCTTCTAAAAGGGTATTTCCTTCCCTATCTCCAAATACAGTCACATTGGGGGTTAGGGTTTCAACTTATTAATTGGGAGTGCTATAATTATTATAGTGAATTACCGCTATAATTCAGTCCATAGCAGTTGGTTTCTGCACATTAATCCAGCACTCCATCCCCTTTATTTACTGTGAGCATGAGAGATGGTATACAATACTGAAACCATGGCCCATAGCGTTAAAAACCTATCCTGAAATGGTGCACCATAGGGTTTACAGAAACTAGTGACTGACAGAAATTCTTGAGCTAGTCTTACAGCTTGCTAAAAACCCATCTGCTTGTAGCCTACCTTGGGTGAGCAAGCTTGCCTTAGTTATTTTGTTGTAAACTGTATACCCTGCAACCTTCACCTAGCCCAAACAATAAGATGTTTGTCAAAGTTGTTTTTCAGGAACTTGGAGTTAGCTGTGTCTAGTTCAAGCTGGCTAAGTCTGGTTGGGACCACTCACCCTAAAACTGGGCCCATGCAGGTGTCCAATGAATGACCTTTTGATGTCAGAGGGCCAAAAATTCCACCCTCAGATCATGCTAAGCACCTCCTTTTTTAAACATATATCCCATGAAGAAGCATGTAACTCAGATATGCCTGCAAAGAACACAGATTACCTCCCCTTTTCCCTACCTCCAATCACCTCTCTCCACTTCTAAGACCACCTTGCTTCTTTATCCCATAAATATCCCAAGCCCCTCTCCTTTAGCGAGATGGGTCTGAGACTTGACTGCCTTGTGAATAAACCCCTTCTCTGCTGCAAATCTTGGAGTCTCAGGGTTTTGACTTGCTGTGCATGAGGGAGATGAACCTGGTTTGGTAACAATATTAGGAAGACAAGTCAGTGAAGTCAATATAAGCAAATGAAGTTGGAATGAAAAGGGATTTCGACAACTACAAAAGTCCTCTCCTTGTTTTCACTTACTTTACTACTCCTTGACTCTTCAGGACCTTGGCCTAGTTGTCATTAATTTTCTGCAATTGCATATGACTTTTCATTCTGTTGCACCAAAGTCCTTAAAGAGCCGTGTCTTCTGGTTTTTCACGACACATCCCCAGAGTTATATTATAATTCTGCAAAAATCGTAGCCTCTTAAATCCCTTTCTCTCTTATTTACTCAAAACGTACTCACATTCCAGGTCAGCTGTACCATTTTCAGTATGCAGATTGGCTTGCCCATGTGAGCTAAGTGGCAGGCTAACGGCTTGTTCTCCATAGTTATTTTGGTGCAGAAGCGTCAGTCAAAGTGTTCTTGTCTAAACAAGCACCACAGTATTTGCTAAGACCATTTGCTTGACCTAAAGAGTCCCAAACTGTCTGTTTGAAGAAGATAGCTGCCTAAATTAAAACTCACTCAAGATGCTCCCAAGCTCCCCTGTAGCTATTCCTACTGGGTTTGCTGATAGTACAGAAACAGGGTGCCAGGCTCAGTGTGATAAGCCAGCAACTGTCCAAGTTACTCATGTTCGCTGAGGTTCCCAGAGAACCAAAATTCTGTATCAGAGGCTAGGCCACTGGACTTTGTCCCACGCTGGAACAAAATGTTCCAGAAATCAGGGAGGGACCAACTTTTCTTTTTCCAAGATTAGAGGTATGTTTACGAAGCTAGATCCTTTCATATTAAATACTCTGTCCTTGCCTTTTCTAAACTCTAAAGGGGTCTAGGGTCCTAGCCTACTGGGGCTGTGCTGCTTTCTGAGGCTAGAATTTGAGTTTCTAAACCCCTCATTCCCTATTCAGGTACGTCTGACCATGAGTCCGCTAAGCTCCTCAAACTTTACTCCTTCAAAAGTCCAGAACGAGACTTAGCACGATGAAGTAACTAACAAGGGGCTGTTTTCTTTTATCTTTTCTAATTATAAAAGTACTATATGCCGGCTCATTGTAGAAAATACAGACAGGACAGGAAAGAAAACATCCTTTATAGGCCTATCTTTGAAAGGCAATCACAATTATTATCCCAGTACAATACTTCTTAGACTTCTTTAAAGAGTAAACTCTGTTTTAAGATAGAGATCTGGAAGGTTTTGCTGCGACCACCATGATTCATTCCCGCCCCCACTCCTTCTCCTCCACTTCCTGCTATTTCTCTCCACTCAACACTCCAGGGCCTCTGGTGAAGTGCCAACGAAAGAGCCCAGAAAGGAGAAATAACCTGCCTACTCCCTCATTCAGGGCGTCAAAAAAGGGTCTGAGAAAATCCTCTGCAGTGATCATGGTGGGAATTGTATCCTTAAAAGTTCACATTCTTCTAAAAAAAATTACTCTTACTCAGCCCAGTCTATATGACCCTCTTTGAAATTTACAGACGCAAATGAGAGGCAATAATGGGCACCCACCGTGTACCTGGAACTTTACAAAAACAAGCTCGTTAATCTTCCCAGAAACCCTAGATGTGGATGGGCACCATCTTTTTTTAATTGAAGTACAGTTGATTTACACTAGTGTATTAGTTTCACATGTACAACATAGGGCTTCAATGTTTTTAGAGATCATACTCTTTACAGTTATTACAACACAGTGGCTGTATTTCCCTGTGCTGTACAATATATCCTTGTTGTTTACCTAGTTTATACATAGTAGTCTGTGTTTCTTAATCCCATACTCCTATCTCTCCCCTCCCCTCTTCCCTCTCCCCACTGGCAACCACTAGTTTTTCTCATTTTGTAGGATATGTACCCGATGCTGTCCAATTTCAACATCCTCTTCTTAGCGCTCTGCCATGCTGCCCCTCAACTCTGAAACTCTCCTAAGTAGAACAAAACCTTACAATCATGTCACAAGGAGGCCTGTGACTATTGTTGTTCTACATGTGTCCCCCGCCCCCGCTCCCACCCCCTGCACCAGCCCTGTATCTGGTACTCAACCCCCTGTTCTTCACAATAACATCCATCGGGAAGAACTCTCTTATGCCTAATGAGGATCTAACTAGGGATGCTGTGAAAACACAACTGTAATTTGATATTAATTAAAACCTAAATGAGAGTACAGTGGACTCTTTGGTGCCTGCTTGCAAAAGCTTACCGACTATCTGAAAGGGCAAAGGGGCATTTTTCTTCCTCTGAAGTTATCTCATGATTGTCATCACAGCCGCCACGGAGAAAACCTGTTGCTGATCACCTTCAAAACTCTCCTGTCTTCATGTTGATAAAGCCTCCTTTTACTAGCTAGTTTGGGAAATTGGTTATATAACCCCCATACAACAAGAGTAGTCTGGGTTCTTTTTTCTGACACATTTTTCTTGATGAGAATGGGATTTTCCTGGAGTTGAAGTAAAACAGAAGATAAGAGTAGATTGTGCAACCCATAGGTAGAGGAAACCTCATGTGCTTTATATGGGAAATCATCTCTCTTCTGCAGACCCTTCATTTTTTTTTTTTTTTTTTTTTTATAGACAGACGGTAAGTCTTGGGGTATATGAAACACAGAAGCATATGTGCCTAATTTGGGAACACTGGATATTAAGTACAGTGGAAACTTCTGCTAATTAGGGAAGGAGAGAGGCAGAGACTGCTCTCTATTCCTAGAGGTTAATGATGCAGATGGACTCTGTGGGGCAGCTCTGGTTCAACCACCTCCCCCAGGAAGATGAAAACTCCCTTCCGGTTACCAGGAGAGAAAAGAAGCATTAACAGTGGTTGCCTGCTGGTGTCGAATAAAGCAATCTAAGCGTGCTATGGAAATTCATCTCATTCAGGGGACAGATAAGCAGAATGACAGTGATTCCAACACAGAAAGCTCAATTTATTATTTAGGTTTCCAGTTAAATGCCTTCACATTAAGCAGGGCCAAGACCAATGGTCTGTGTGTGCCTTTGCGATCTTTACCGTGCAACATGGGTTATTTATGTGTCTCCTCATCTTGGTCATTTTGCCATAGCATGCTTTCATTTGTCAGAGTTACTACACATAGTACTCTTCCCAAATTCCTTACATTTTCACATGTTCCTCAGTTGGTATATGGAGAAACAGGCCCCCCTCTAGGGTTCTTTCAGTGAGATTAGAAACAAGCAAGCTGATATCTGGACTCTTTGTAAATCACTTGAGTATTTACTGAGTGCCTGCTCTGTGTGAGCTAATATGCTGGGGATTCCACTTCAAGTAAGACACCTAGAAAAGGAGGTATCACGTCACTGCCTGTCCTTTAGCTACTTCTCTGGGTGGAAGTCATTCAGCAAGATGCCTTTTATTCCTGTCTCTGTCCAGCTTGTACAGTAGAAAACAGAATAAGTATATCAGCTCTGTCTTGGGAAGCTAGGCCAGGCACATAGTCCAGTGACACAGTTGGGAGACGACCTCAAACAGAAACTGTTGCAGGTCAAACATTCCATTTTACTATCAAGGAGCAGGTCTTCTGGGCCAAAAAAAAAAAAAACAACTCAGTACAGTGGCCTGTCCAAAATGAAAAGCCTTGGGATTGGGCTAACACAGACACTTTACATTTTGGAAATATCTTCAAGGAAAGGGAGATAGAGGGGTGTGTGAAAGAGCCTCCCCTCTGTCCCAGGGAAATGCCTACAGTGGTGGGGAAGGGTTGTGTGAAGTCAGCATCCCCATGGTAGAGGGATAACCTAATATGGAGTTTGGCATACAGTAGGTGCTCACTAAGTGTGTGTCAGATAAATGGATGCATAACCCAAAGATAGGTCACAGCATGAAGAAGCATATTCATAGACAAACTTCTATGCAGGAAGCTCTTTCACAAATCATTCACTCTTTGTGGGGTTTATTGGTGTCTATTTTCAAATACACACATAACAAATGTTCCTTACAGAATCATTAAAAAATAGAAAACTTAAAATTTCCAATCACTCTAAATGAAGAGATAACCACTGGTAACATTTAGGTGGTTAAATCAACATAAGCATAAACCAATTTTACTACATACCTATGTATTTTTAATGGGTACATATTGTTTCATAAACTTCTTTTTTCACTTAGCATTTTATTGTGAATATCTTTCTAGTTTAACTGGCTGCACAGAATTCCATTGTCTAATCATACTGTAATTTATCTAACCAAAGCCGTATGGTTGGATATTTAAGTCGTTTCCAATTTTTTTTCTTATTGTCAATGACTGTACCGAGTGTCTTTGGAGCTAATTAGGAGTGTCATGATCCTAATTATTTTGTAAGCTAAATTATCTGAAGTGGAATTGATGAGTCAAAAATAATGCAACTTTTTGAGGCTTTTGATAAATAGTGACACCAGAGAGATGCCAATTTACAGTTTGAGCAGTTGGGTAGAAGAGGGCTCTTTTCCCTGAACGCTCATGAACCATTTTAGGTTTTGATGAAAGCAACTGTAATATTGTCACTCTGTCCTTTTATATGAAGTATACTTAGATCCCACCTGACCCTGCATTATTGTCCTGCAATAATACCAGCCTCACCTCTTTACAATATTTTTCACTGTCCTATCCTATGTAATTTCCTCTTAAGCTCTCACATTAAGAGGCATGTGTCTAACAGGTTCTTTCGAATTTGATAACTGGTCAAATCTAAATACCACTATTCACTCAAGTACACCACAGAAGATTTACCCATTCATTTATACAATAAATGTGTAGTGAATACTATGTACCAGGTACTCTTCCAGACTGTGCTATAAAAACACTGAGTCAGATAGATAAAACCCCTAACCACAAGGAGCTTGCATTTTGATAGAGAGAAGACATTTCAAATAAATATACACTAAAGATCAGGTAGCCATAAGAGCTACCTCGTGTTACAGAAAAGGTAGTCAGAGAAGTCCCTTCTGAGGAGACACCTGCATGAACTGACAGATCAAACCATACTTACATCTGGGGTAAGACTGTCAGAAGAAAAGGCAGAGCATGTGCAAAGGTCCTGAGGAGGAAGTGAGTTTGACATGTCCAAGGAACAGGAGTGCCAGTGTTATTAGAGCAAAGTGGAAAAGACAGATGGCGATAAGAAATGAGATTAGAGATGGGGCCAAATCAAGGAGGACCTAGATGGCCATTTAGAAGACTGAACTTTCTCCTAAATGATGGGAAGCATGAGAGTTGTACTCAAGGGTTCAGTATGATCTGATTTACATTTTCTAAATCTCACTTGAATTGTTGAGTGGAGAATAGACTATGGGCCAGGAGTAAATGTAGGGAGATGAGTTGCAAAGCTCTTATTACAGTGTCATCAACTTGGCATTTCAAGCTCTTGAATCCTATTTTGGAAGGAGGCAAGACACTAAAAAGTGATATGAATACTCATGGTTAAAAGCAGAATCCAATCATCACATTACCTGGCTCAGTGACTAAAGGATGCCTGGTCATCCTCCTATCAGCACTTCCACTGTCTATCAGATTGGTTTCCACGTGAATGTATCTACAGAGAAAGTTATGAGAAGTGCTTATGCACGGGAGAACTCTGTCAGCACAGAAGATTCATGGTCCAGTATCCTTAAGCCCAAACTGTCACAAAAAGCCTGAGCCAACATATCCTCCTAAGGAAGAAGTCAAAAAACAGGGAGGAAATCTATGGCAATTCTGAGCTGCCCTTTCCCTTGACTCGGCCTGTCTTGCTACTGTCCAAGCTGGGCTCTGGAATAAGAACTGAGTTGAAAGCAACAGCATTGCAAATATGAGAGTCCAGTGACTGAGCTACTCAAGTCAAATGTGTATTAGGAAATGTTATGGAAGAGCTAAATTAAGGGTATGTTTCTGTTTCTAGAAACCTATTCACTGAGTACCATTGAAGATTCTGAGGGGGTGAAAGTGGGATTAACTTTGTCATTATAAGGTTTATTGGATTTTTTTTAATATATAAAAACAGGACATCGTGTTTTTCTTTTAAAAATCACACAAAAAATGAAAGGGACATTCGAATCCACAAGGAGGTACACCTGACAAAAGTCTTAAGAAAACCAAAGTGTCTGGTTCTCTGTATGTATGTCTTTTTAATTTTTAATTTTTCCTTTTCATTCCCTCTGACATGAATGTGTAATGCTGAGAATCTATGCTAATGAAGACTGTGTCCACAAGATGTATAATGCATGCTTTTTAATTAGTTCTGCTGCCATAATTGATTAACATTTTGCTGAGGCAGTACTATTACAAAGAATGAGCAGTGAAACACTGTATGCATCCAGTCCCTGCAGTAAAAAAAGAGAAAAAAGAAAAGCACTGCTGGTGGCGCTGTGGTTAAGAACCCGCCTGCCAATGCAGGGGACACGGGTTCGAGCCCTGGTCTGGAAGATCCCACAGGCCACAACTGAGCCCATGTGCCACAACTGCTGAGCCCGTGTGCCACAACTGCTGAAGTCCGCGTGCCTGGAGCCTGTGCTCCCCAACAGGAGAAGCCTCCACAACGAGAGGCCCGTGCACTGCAACACAGAGTGGCCCCTGCGCGACTCAACTGAAGAAAGCCCGATCGCAGCAACGAAGACCCATTGCAGCCATAAATAAATAAATACATTTATTAAAAGAAGAAAAAAAAAGGAAAGCACTGAACATTGCCATTGTTTAACACCTGCACCGTCAAAGTGAGCCTCTGTATTCCTATTGAAAGTCTGTTGGGAGGCGCTTGAAGCAGCCTAGAAAGAAGAAGAAATAAAAGACAAAATAAAAGGGCAAAAGGCCCAGAGGAATGACTATGGAAAACATTATAAGGGGAGGGAAAGAGATCAAGATGAATACAAAGAGTATGAAAACAACCGTAACTCCATAAGCAATCTAGGGCAGATGGAGAAGGTAAAAGTAAAAGCTGAGAAAAGAGAGAATGCAAATTGTGTGCATGTGTGTTACACATATGCATGATGGGAACATGCATATATATAACTGTGTGCAGAAAACAATGACCGAAGTTAACTATGGAAGCGTAAGGCTCCAGCACCAGCCCAGAGCTTGCTGATTCAGTGCCCACCCAGGGCCAGATCCACCTGACGCAGCATTCCTCGCAATCATGCACCTCCCCACTCCCCTGCACAAGGTGAAAGGAAGAACCATTTATCATTGGCTCTCCAGCCACTGACAGAGCCTGTACTCTGAATGAACCCTGTGCTGGGGAAACAGTGCTAAAGAGGCAAATTTCCTTGCTTCAAGCTGCTTACAGTCCAGTGGGAGAGACTATAAGCCAACAGAGAGTTAGGGTGCTCTGACCTCAGAACAGGAGACCAGACAAACATAGACAACCGACACAAAGCTTGGGCGATCGGAGAAAGGCTTTCTGGCATAAGTGATTTCTACTCGGAGACAGTCATATGAAAAGTGGGTGGGGAAAAGGATGTTCCAGGCTAAGGGAACACCCTGTGCAAAGGACTTGAGGAAAGAAGGATTGGGGCATTTTAAAGAAAGGTAAATAGTCCAGGAGAAATGGGGAGGGAGGCAGTAGATCAGGAGACTGACAGGTGGCAAGGTCGTCAGGCAGAGGCCTGATCTTGAAGAACTCTCTAGGGGGAAACTGGTTTAAACAAAATTTAGCAAGTTTAAGACTTCTCACAGACACGTAGTACAATGAAGGACATTGTGGATTCCTAAGTGAGGGAGACAGTAGACAGAATTCTTTAGGTTCCCCCTCCCCTGCCATGCTATTCTATTTTTAGCAAAGTATCTATTCACGTCTTAGGTATTTAACAAAAGACCTGTTCAACACAGTCTGGGCACCACTCGTCTAGGTAAATTCATTTGGACGTATCTCTCCATCCTCCATAATCTACCCATCAGCCTATTCATTCAGATGTATATATTCATAATCACCAGCACTGCCCAGCAGTCCTGCTCTGGCCCTTTTTTCCTTTCATGATCATCTCCCTCTTCCATTCTCCCTAATAGCAATTTCAAAACTCCTCTCTAATCTCCAATCTTTTCCCTGTGGCTCTCCACTCCCGGCAGATAACGTCTACTGCACAAAAATTAAAAGCCTTCAAATGGGAACTCCTCAGTTTCCTGCTATCAAACTCCTAGTATTCCCAACCCTAAACCCACTTCCCTCTTATCACAACAGAGGAAATGTCCAGCCCCCTCCTTCTTTCAATCCTGTCTCTCGTTTAGTTCAGCAAATTTACACTATCGGGTGTCCTTTCTCACAAAACTCTCCTATTAAAACAACACTATCGGGGCTTCCCTGGTGGCGCAGTGGTTGAGAGTCCTCCTGCCGATGCAGGGGACACGGGTTCGTGCCCCGGTCCGGGAGGGTCCCACATGCCGCGGAGCGGCTGGGCCCGTGAACCATGGCCGCTGAGCTTGCGCGTCCGGAGCCTGTGCTCCGCAAGGGGAGAGACCACAGCAGTGAGAGGCTGCGTAGCGCAAAAAACAAAAACAAAAACAAAAAACCACTATCCACTAACCCACATTCCTCCCCAGAAACTAATCCCTCTCGTCTCACAGAATTCCTTAAATATTGTGCTGCTATCCCTTTGTCTCTGTTTCCTCACTTCCCACTCTTCCTTCCACCTGCATCCATCCACCAAAATTGCTCATGTTAAGGATCATCAATGCCTCTCTGGCACTAAACCCAAGGAACATTTTTGTTAGCACTCATTTTACTTTACCTCTCACTAGCGTTTTACACTGTTAATCACAACCATCACTTAAAACACTTTCCTCCCTTGGCTTCCATGACAGAAGTCTCTCCTGGTTTCCTCCGACCTCTCTAGGATCTATTTATCAGCCTCCTACACAGGTTTATCCTCCTCCATCCCACCATTAATTGTTGAAGTTCCTCAAGTCTCAAGCTTCGTCCGTTGGTCCTCACTCTATACAACCTCCTTGGGTAATCGCATCTATTTCTATGTCTTCAGTTATATTCTGAAAATCTCTTGAATTCCATATACTCATCGCAGTCTTCATTGCCACCAATCTGCCACCATTTTTTTCTCATGCTCTGGTTGGGGTCCCCAATTAGTCTCTATGTATGCTTCCTGGCACCCTTGTAATGTGCCCTCCATGCTTCCACGCTACAGCTGGAGTGAAAGCTTTATAGAGCAAATCTGATTATGTCAAAACTTTTCCTTTCTATGTGCATCATGTGCACACGCACACGCACACACACACACACACACACATATCCTTAGAACACTTTTATAGCTTTTTATTATTCTCAGGATAAACACCAAAGATACTTAACATGGTCTATAAGGCTCTATATGCTCTGGCCCCGCCTGTATCTCCGTCCGCATTTCCCTCATTTCATACTTCTCTTTCGTTCAGTCTCTGTGCTTCACTGTACTCTTATTCATTCTTTGGTTTCTCAGATACACTATCCTTTCTCCCCCCACAAGCTCCTTGCATATTCTATTCCCTCTGCCTGGAACACTCTTGCCCCTTCCTCCCTCTATCTAGCAAATGACTTCTCAGGACTTAAGTCTCAATTCAGTTGTAAATTCTTTAAAGACGCTCTGTGTGACAACCAGGCTCTCCATTCTAAACCCCGTTTGAAGCCAGGGGTCTTATCATGTTATTCACCATCCAAAAGTAGCTGATACTGAAAAATGTTAAAATAGGTCATTGAAAATCAATATAGTCCCACCTGGGAGAAAATATGTTGTAGACTTGGAGTGATGTCTTGTAACATATGTATATGTCTAAACCAAAGGCCAATATATCATGGCTTTTCACCCCCAACCAAATGAACACATCTGGGAACCAAAGAGCAGAAATGTGGATGGTACCTCTCAATGGTGCATTTAATAGTCCACACTCAAAATGTTTGCCTTTTGATCCCATACTCAGCACTCTGCTTGTTCACAGGTTTAATACCTATGCAAGGGACATTTCTACTTGAAAACAGATAATATTTCCGTTAGATGAAATCTGAGTTTCAGTATGGACAGTTGGGGATCATGTATCTTATGCAAAAAAAAAGGAGGTCATGGGCTTGGCTGAGGTGATTCACACTGACAATAACAGGAAATATTGTTGTTCCAACACAGTGAGGGCCACAAGGCGTTTAAACCCAGAGTATACCGTAAACCACCTTCTGTTTCACTCTGTAAACATTAAGCGCAGACTCTCTCAAACTACACGTAGCTGGGACCACCACACACTTTGTCTTCTCAGAAGTAAATGTTTAGATTACCGTACAGGCAAGGAACTGTGACTATCTGAGATAATGGACAGAGAAAAGGGGAATGTGAAACAGTTAATAATGGGAAATGAAAATAGCAAATAACAAGGAACAGTTGTGGCCTCATGGCTCAACTCTGTAGAATCAAGATGGTACATCTCCTTGTGTGCCCTTGCTTGCTTCTCTTCCACTCCCTCTCCCTTGCTACTTATATTAGCTATGTTTGTGGTGGTTCTCTCTCCCATTTAGTCCATAAGTTGCAGAATACTGAGGTGGATTTATGACAGAACAAAGTGGGAAAGAGGTATGACCCAGAGATCCTGCATGAAAGAAGAGAGATACCATATTACCTCTGCATGAGTTTTGGAGATGCATCCTTCTGGTACTTATCCACTTATTCCTTGATTCAACAACACATCTAAAATAAATACAAATCTACAACATTTATGGCAGTCCACAAAATGCTATGTCAGAAAAAAAATGGTTCTCGATCTCAATTCTTGAGATCTTTCCAACAAGTTATAGCAAGACTTTGCCCTGCCTGGGGTATGGAAACTTTATATTTACTGTGCCCTTGCATAAGCAAGGACAAGAACTTCAGCAGCATGTAATTACATTTCCTGTCTCTTAAATCACAACCATCTTTATATGAGTGTCATCCACTCTGTTTCAATCCTTGCATGTTTTATAGTTTGTGATTATTCCTTTAAAGAAGGCTGGTAAGCCTATGATAAATCCCAACAAGGTTTCTTGCATTTTTAATAGCCAGCAAAACTGAACTGTAGATGAAGACATGAGAGGGACCAATACATATTTCCCTGGACACACTGCTATGTTTGCCATGTGTCTGGAGACAATGCTATTTGGGTTACAGGGTTTTCTGCATGACAGTTTTATCCTTGCAAGCCAAGTGTGGGTGGTTTTGTTGCTGTTGTGTCTGGTGTTCTGAAGTTCCAAAGGAAAAAGTATATGTCCTGGAAGACTTTAATTCCAGTGCCTCCACATTTCCCAAAGAAGTTGGACATTGAAACTTAGGAGAAAATTATTTAATAATCAATAAATATTCTTTGTAGATCTTGTTAACCAAAAGAAAATGAGTAACTTTTATAGTGACTCACCCCACAAAGTTACTCAAAAGTGTTTTGGGGACAAAATCAATGGCATTCAATTATTGACACCTATTATGAATCACACAACATCCTGGGAATTTATCCTCAAAATATAGCAAAACCCAAAAAGTTACACACTTGACAATGTTAACTCTACACTGTGGCAAGAAACTGTAAATAATCTTTATGCCCAACAAAAGGGAATGACACGGTAATTATGGTCTATTGACAAGCTAGAATATGATGCAGCCAATAAAAATGATAATCTTGAGAATTATATAGATGCATGGACTTATACATAATGCTATCTGGTAAGGGGATAAAAGCATAATGCAGAACGCTACATGCAAGGGAGATCTGCAAGGGAGATCAGCTTAGAAAGAAAGACAGGTAATACAGTTAAAATAAAAATAGTTCCTGGTGGGCTTCCCTCGTGGCGCAGTGGTTGAGAATCTGCCTACTAATGCAGGGGACACGGGTTCGAGCCCTGGTCTGGCAGGATCCCACATGCCGCGGAGCAACTAGGCCCGTGAGCCACAACTACTGAGCCTGTGCTCCACAACAAGAGAGGCCGCGATAGTGAGAGGCCCGCGCACCGTGATGAAGAGTGGCCCCTGCTTGCCACAACTAGAGAAAGCCCTCACACAGAAACGAAGACCCAACACAGCAAAAATAAATAAATTAATTAATAAACTCCTACCAACATCTTCAAAAAAAAAAAAAAGTTCCTGGTGATGGTTAGTGAAATTAAAATTTTTCTTTTAACTTTTCAAATATTAATAAAATATCACTGCTAAGGCCTGTGTCTTCTCCTAACGCCCTTGCGTGTTTGCCTAAGGCTAGTGTGACACATATAAAAATAACCATTAGCTAGCGGACAAACATGCCACAAGCTGGTTCATGTTGCTAAAGTCAAAATATCACATGAAATAAGTCTTGAAATCTATGGATTCCAGTTGGAGGAGTTAAAAACAGGATAGGATTCTAGAAAGGCAGCCCGTTCTCCAAAATAATGTCACATCACTCTGCCAAGGTAAAAATGTTTATGGTTCCTTTTGCAGCTGAAATTCCATTCCTTCCATATTTCTCAAGGTTTATCCTTTTTGTCCCACCCCAGTTCTCAACTAAATAAGAGAGAGACAAGAAAGACTGAGGCATACAGAGGGCAAAATATTGCTTCCATTACTACAAACATTGAAGAATTTGGCTTAAAACTGTCTGCAACAGGGCTTCCTAATAATTCAATGCAGAATTGGAAGATTTACACACACACACACACAACAAAACTACAGCATGGAGGGGCGAGTGGAATGTATACTCCCTGCAGGCAGGCAGCTTCCTAAAGAAGGGAGAAAGGGTGGGGCAGAGATGCACAAGTCTGTTTCTCCTTCCAAGCTCACAAATCAGATATGTCACTCCACCTCCTCTTGGGAAGAGTGAATGAGGGAGCAAAGAAAGGCCACAGTCTCATGGTGGTGGAAGTTCCTCCAACATGGGAGAAAACATCAGAGTGTAGAAGAAGGGATACCCTCTCTCCCCCAAAACGTATGCTTTGGTAAATTTTTTCCAGGCACAACCATAGAGTAAATTCCTAGCAAAGGAACTTCCAGGTCATTTTTATCTTCATTAATATTGTTAAATTTCTCTCCAGAAAGGTTGCACCCATTTTCTCTCAGAAACAAAGTATAAGGATTCCCATTACCCACGCTCTCACAACTAGTTCTGGATACCATTAAACATTTTAATTTTTTCCCATCGGATGTGAAAAGGGGAATGTGTCTCATTGTTGTTTTGATATGCATTTTCTTAATTATGAATGAAGTTTAGCTTCATTTCATATTTTGAGTTATTTTAATATTTGCATTTATTTTTTTCTACAAACTGACTTTTACATGTTTTCCTCTTATTTTTTTAAGGCTTCCCATCTTTTTATTAGTGGTTTGTATGAGCACTTAGTGCTTCATCCAGGTAAACAAGCATAACACAGTGCAGATTTGACTGGATTTCTTTCCCAACCTTGACAATAAATTATCTTTCCTATCATTTTAGACGGTGTTCAAGGCTTCCACGGAGGATAAAGAGTAGACCTTTAAGCCATTTACGTGCTTTTACAGGGACAGAGGTGAAATTTTATCTGTAATAGCGTTCTGTATAAAATTTCATTTAAAAAGGAGAATGCTGCTAAATTGGGGTGGGGGGGGGGAGTTGAAACTCATTTCTCTGTCAGGTTGTGATTTAGAAACACCAGACATTGACACCCTCAGTCCACTCTAAAGCCAAACAGACTTGTAGGTGCCGTACACTGAAGGTTTTTCACCATTTACCCTGTCCCTGCCCCTGCTTCAGGAGGAGGGCACACTCACCCATGTTTGTACTCTATACATTCACGTGCACACTATGTTTCACCATGTGTTTGATGAAATGGTAGAGACTGTGGGGAACAGGACTGGAATGGAGGGAGAGCCAAACGGTCATCTCTGAGCACCTGCCAATGGAAGCTCTCCTCTGGCAGGCAAAAACGGCTGCAAGCTCTCATAAGCCAGACATGTGGACTGGAAATCTCCCGTGGCAGGAGTGTCCAGCTGCTGAGGGCACAACTTCTAACCTCCTGGAGACCACTGACTGGAAGGTACCTCCTGAAACAGCTGTGTTCCAGGGATCCCTAAAAAAAACTACATGCTATATTCATTTGTGGGTTGCTTGACAATGAACACAGCACTCCTGTATACAGAATTTCACCATGATATAGTGACAATAGCACTGGTCTGATAACCAGAAAATGTGCCTTCTGCTCTAATACCATGTGCCTCTTGGAGACAGGCACATGCTTCTTCAACAGGACACAGAAAACAATAATCATAAAAGAAAAAATTACACATTAGATTTCATTAAATTTAGAAGCTTCCTATCAAAAGAAATTAATTTTTCCCCTTACTTTCTTTAAAATACATGACTGCTTAAAGTAAAAGTTACAACATAGTATCGTGGGGGTAAAGTGGGTTTCCGTGGAATACAAAAGTTGGGTCTTTTCTGTCCAGTGTAACAACCTCCATCTTTTATTTGGAATGTTTTAACTATGTATACTTAATATAATTATCAATATCATTGGGTTAAAATCAACTGTCTTGTTATTTGTTTTCTATTTCTCCCTTCTGTTTTTTTTTGGTTACTTTTTTTTTCTATTTTACTGTTTTCTTTTGGGTTGAGTACAGTTCCGTTTTTCTCCACTATTACCTAATTGGTCTTACTTCTTTGCTTTATGTTTCAGTGGTTATGCTATGCTTTACAATACACATCTTTAATATACCTCAATTTTACTTCAAATAATATTATAATGTCATGTAAAATGTATGACTGCTACAAGATTATAATTTCACCTACACTTCATTCTTTGAACTACTGTCATATGTTTTACTTCTCATGATGCATTGTTATTACTTTTGTTTAGCCATTCAATTATTTTAAAGGAGTTTTATAAATGAAAAAACATATTTTATATTTGAGTACCCAAAAATCTTTAATAGTTTCAACTCTAGAAATATATTAAAATGGCATTGCATCATTACCAAGGAGGATTTGCCCCAGAAATGCTTGGTGGTTTTAACATTCAAAAATCAATCATTTTTAATTCACTACATTAACAGAATAAGGAAAAATACATATAGCCATCTCAAAAGATGTAGGAAAAACATTTGACAAAATTTTAAATCCATTTCATAATAGAACATCTCAACCATTAGAAATATAAAAGAGCTTCCTAAACCTCACGAAGGACATCTCTGAAAAACCTGGAGCTAAAATCACACTTAAAGATGAAATATTTAAGGTGTTTTTCTTGAAACTTAGAACAAGGCAAGGATACCCCCTTCTGATATATTTTTCAACATTTTCTTGGATGGCCTAGTACTGCAGTAAGGCAAGAAAAAGAAATAAAGGCCATCAAAGAAGAGGGCAACTATCTCTATTCACAGATTACATGACTGCTTATGTGGAAAATTCTAAGGAATCTACAAAACAACTATCAGAATTAACAGCTAAACTTAGAAAGATTGCAGGATATAATGTCAATATTTAAAGTTAATTATATTTTTGTACACTAGTGGTATAGAATGGAAAATGAAAAGAAAAACTTCATTTATAATAGCATCAAAAATATAACATACATACGAAGAAATAAATTTAACAAAAAGGCTGCTAGACTTCTGCAATGCTTAGAGTGACTAAAGAAGACCTAAACAAATGGAGAGATATACTGTACCTATGGATTGGGATGTTCAATATTGCTTAGATGTCAATTCTCGCCAAAATGATCTATAAAATCAATGTAATCCGAATGAGAATTCCACTAGGCTTTTTGTAGAAATGGACAAGCCAATTTAAAAATGTTAATGGAAATGTAAATGACATAGAATAGCAGAAGCAACCTTGAAAAGAAGAATAAAATTGGAAGACAAATACTGCCTGATGCTGACTTACTAAGAAGTTACAGGACAGTATGGTATTGGCATACGGATTGACAAAATAGTCAACAGAACTAAACAGAGTTTAGAAGTGGGCCCACCTTTATAGGGTCATTTGAATTTTTTTCACAAATGCACCAAAGAAATCCATGAAGAAATCAAAGTCTTTACAACAAATGATGTTACTAAAAGAACTGGATATTCATACAGAATAAATAAACTTTGACCCCTACCTCACACCATATGCAAAAGTTTGAGATGTATTATACATCTAAATGTAAATGCTAAAATTTGAAAGCTTCTAAGAGTGTAGAACTACCACATGATGGCAGGAAATATCTCTTCAACAGCACACAGAAAGCAATAAGCACAAAAGAAAAAATGATATATTAGATTTCATCAAAAGTAGAAACTTGTGCTCATCAAAAGACACCATTAATAAATAGGCAAGCAACAAACTGAGAAAAAATATTCACAAAACATATATGATAAAGGATTAGTACTGAAGGTGCATGAGGAATTTTTATAACAATAATAAAAGACAAATAACCCAATTCAAAAAATGGACAAAAATCTTGGACACCTTGGAAGAGATATAAAATGGGTAATAAGCGCATAAAAAAATGCTCAATATAATCACACTTCACACTTCATAAAATGCATCTTAAACCACAGTGAGATACTACTACACCCACCAGATACACCCACCAGAAGAGCTAAAATTAAAAGAGTAATACTCCAATTGTTGAAAAGGAAGTACAGCAACTGTAGCTCGTAAAAATTATAAGCATTTACCAAAGGGCTATGAAAGCATCTGTCCACAAAAAGTCATGTAGAGGAAATTTCATAGATTTATTCATACTAACCAAACATTGGAAATAGCCCAAATGTTTATCAACAAGAGAATATACTTTTATAAAATACTGTGCTACATTCATATACAATCAAATACTATTCAATGATAACAAAGCATGAATTTCAAAAATAGTATGCTAAATGAAAGCATTCTTACACAAAAGAGTACATATCCTAGACTTTGATATAAAATTCTAGAACAGGCCAAACTGAAACAGGATGAACTAAACATCAAGTCAGGGATTGCCTCTGGAGGTAAACCCATGACTAGAAAAGGGCATGAGGGAACTTTCTGGGGTGATGGCAATGTTCTGTATCTTGACTGTGGTTTGGGATATGCAGGTTATGCATTTGTCAAAAGTCATAGAATAGTACACTTAAGATTTGTACCTTTCATTGTATGTAAATTTTGTCTAAATAAAAGCATGGTAAAAATTAAACTATAATTATATGTATATTGAGATATTTAGGGATACTATGTACTAATGTCTGTAACTTACATTAGAATGCATCAAAAAATTGATGGCTGGATGGATGCATAGATTATGAGATGAAGCAAGTTTAGTAAAATATTAATGGCAGAATTGGGGTGGTGGGTATAATACTTCAAAGTACTAACTCACTTAATTCTTGCCACTTTCTGACTGAGAGTTTAGGTGGCTAACTCCTACAAAAAAAAAAATCCTGATTAGCCAAGTAATGATAGTTACCATGTATTCTTAGAGTAAGCTCTTGAGATAGAATGCAAGTCAATACCAGAAAGATAATTCTTTCCTGAAAGAACGGTGGAATGAAATATGTTAAACTGCTTAAATAGGACTCTTTCTACAATATGTATAATAGGTGGTCCTAACAATTACACATAGTTCCTACTATGTGTCACTTAATAAGAATCTTTAGTTGCTGTAATTTAATACTCACAATTATGTTGTGAGACAGGTATTACTGTCCCTGTTTTACAAATGAGAGTTAAGTTTCCTGGGGTGAACAACTTGCCCAAGTCCCACAGCTGCCATGGGTTGGAGCCAGAGTTTTAAACGAGGGCAGTCTGTCTCCCAAATCCATGCTGTTAAGCGCTATGCTTCACTTCCTCTGAACTTCCAGGAGTAGGAGAATTCACAATCATCTAGGTTAGCCTGTTCTATGGCTGAGCAGCTCTGCTTCACCTATTCCTTTTCCTCGGTCTATAATTGGACTCTGAAACATCTGCGAAATACAGAGCCTACATTTTTGCCAAGGTGTCCTTTTTGCCACGTTGAGCAAACTCCGTCCTTCCAAAGTCCTAGTTCTTTATGGACATCCCGGGAGAAAACTTGCAAGAAAAAGAGAAGGCAGAGAAGAGAGTGTGACAGAGAGACATACAGAGAAAAAGAGAGATGATCCTAATGTTGGGAGAAAGCAGGTGTCTAACCATTGGCCAGAATGTTAAATTACTAGAGCAATTCAGTTTCCCAATTTGCCAAGATGCCAGCTACCCAGAAATAACAAAGACCTGCATCTATCAGCAAACAGCTGAAGATAATTTTCAGCAACAAACCGTGCCCAAAGCAAAGAAAGGCGTTCAAAAGATCTCATTAAACCATTAGAGACTGAATGATCAACTGATTTCATTGTAAGTCATACCCTTTGCCTCCTGCACTCTCCAAAGCATCTCTCAAGTCGACGTTTTTCTGGGAAGATGATGCGTCACACTGAGCAAGCCCACTCATCAGGTCTCACAAAATCGATTCGTGCTATTCCTCTCTCAGAGACTTAGGAAACACTTCCTTCTGTTCGTCCTGTTTGAGGTTTGGTGTTGTGTGTTTCAGGGTGTTTTTGACCTTTCCAAAAGGGCCAAAATATAAAAGTTAGTTCTTTGGATATTATTTGCTGCCTACTGTTTCTGAAATGAGTGAAGCTTCTGATATGGCTTATCAGTCAAGGCAATCGGTGACAAAGAAGTTCCCCAACCTTTCTGTAATATTGGTTGCCAACCTCTTTAATTAGAATATCAATGCCTTTTCAAAGGGTTTTCATGTTTTAGAGAACCAGCAAGAACTTCAATGATACCATTGAAGCTATGTTTTAAGAGGCTTGGTGGTGCCCCTCCTCAAAATTCCTTCACTGCATATCATAAAACACAAATTCTGTCTCTGTCCCTCTCTGTCTCTGTCTCTCTCTAACCAAGTAACTGGGTTCAGTGAATGTAAAATACTCCTAATTCCACCCCTCCTACTGAGTGAGTTCAGAGAAAGCAGTGAGTCCATCCCAGGGACACTTGTTTCCATGACTCCCCAGACTCCCAAATTGATGGAACCTCTCTTTTCTTTCTCATTCTGCGTAGTTCAAATGGGACCTAGGTCCCTCTGAAAGCTACTGTCCTCTTATCCCACACGTTACTGGGAAGATGGTAAGAATGCAGAGACAGGAGAAATGTGAAGAAACTGCATTTAGGGACTGAGTTCCACCTGTGAAGTTAAAGTGTCTAAACTGTAGCCCTTGGTTCAACAAACTATCACATGTGCCTGCAGTGTGGCTAGGTCTGCATCTGCCCCCAGCACCCACAACTCCAGCTGACCTGAATGACAGATTAACTCCTCCTTTCTCAGGTAGCTCTTACCAGCCAACTGCCAACTCTCAAGTGTTGCATCAAATTGAGAAGGCAGGGGTTATGTATTAGTTCAGAGAGAAAGAAACCACTCCTATAAAAAAACTAATTGCATCAAAAGAGAGCAGCCTTGGCCCTACTTTAAAAAACAGTGAGCCAAGTACAAATCTCTAACCGAATTTAAGCGGCATTTAAGATAAACAACAGAAGTTTTATTCACAAATGTATAAGAAAAATTCTTATAATGAAAATCATTTCTGCCTTCCATTAACCCACTCAGGGGATGGGAAACAGAAATTCTTAAAGTCGGAATTTCTGTATTGTGTGTTTGTTTTGAGTTTTTTGTTGTTTTCTTGTTTTTGTTTTTTGCTTGAGGCACTTTTGCTGGATTCACAGGCAGTTAACTCCTTTCACACTGGTGTCACCTTGACGCCACCTTGAAGATTATGATTCCATAAAGGCAGAAAGACAGCAGGAAATACCACACCATATTCGCCATTGCTGTTGGCTGAGCAAACTCTGTTTACCAGCAAATTAAAAGACAAATTCACTTTAATATCATGAGTGCCCTCCCAAGTATTCTGACAGATCAGAAATGCAGCAACAAGAATCTTTAGCAAAACTTTTCCAAGTCAAGACCAACTTTTCAAGCACCAAAGACTGAATTTTTTTTTTTCCTGAGTTGACCTGATAGTTGACTGAAGCTGCTAAATATTTATATAGTTATATGGCCATGCAGGGAAACTAAAGGTTTGTTTGAATTATGCCTCATATGCCTTTTACCTAGAGGATAATATCTTATGTTTTCCTAAATTTAGAGTTAGACCATTAAATGTAGTAGTCAGATCCTCATCAAAAATAAGTCATACAGAATGCCCTTACTTTGGAATTTCTAAGGGAGAGTTTTGAAAGTCTTCATACTGAAAGAAAGATTAAATATTCAATTTTTCAAATTCATTTGGGTCAGAGAAAGCACACCCTCTCAATTCATAATAGCTGCCATCGATTTGGCAAAGTGAGTGTTCTATATATTCCACCTAAGAATTATTTACAAGGCATCCTATCAAAGCTCAGCCTTATTTCTGACAAGACAAACATCCAGAAATAAAAGACATCTTTTCATTCCTTCTCTATCTGTCAATCTATCGCCTTCTGCGTCAGAAGCATGAACGATTGGGAACTTCATTCTACATGTGACACAAGGAGGCTGATATAGGCAGTGATGCAAAATGAACACAGAACAAGACGGAAAATTGTCAGCTCCCCAAATTGGGATCCTAACAGTCCCCTTCTAAAGAGGAAGGGTGTGAAATGGAAAGGCTGTGGATTGGCAGGATTCAGTTTTAGATTCTGGCTCAGGGCTGTGAACCGGAAGTAAATCACAGTGTTTTGGGGGGTCATAGCTCCTTTGTATACACAATAAAGCATATAAACTGGGCTTATTGCGCCTGCAAGTTATAGAAACTCAATTCAAAATACTTTAAATTTTAAAAATTGGATTTATTATCTTACATAATCAAAATTTCTAGGTAGCAGACCTCAGGAAAGGCTGAATCTAGGTGCTTAAGGGGTAAAATACTGAACTGTCTCTCTTCACCCTTCACTCAGTGTCCTTTGAGCTTCATTTTCAGAGAGGCCCTTCTCAACGGGAGACAAAAATGGCCTTTGGAAACATCAGGCTTATATTCTAGCTGCTGTGTAACAATAGTGGATGGAGAGAACATGTTTCCCAACAGTTTCAGCAAAGGACCTGGAGCTGGTATTTATCACCTTTTGTTCACCTAACTTGAGCTCACATCAACTCCTGAACCAACAACCATGACCAAGATGAGACACAGTCACTTTGGCTTGAATCTGAGTCACATGCTCGCCAAATACAATTCAAAGGAAGTCCAGGTGCCGTTAGAAGAGAAAATGCAAACACATATTGGTGCAAAAAAAAACAGATATCAACTACATGAAGGAAATGGATTAGAAGATATCAAAGTTTCCCTTCACACTCTAATAATCTAAGAACTGGTCATTGTACAATTCTCTTGGTTTTGAAATACTCAAAAATACTGGAGAGACAAAAATGTTAACTTTATTATTTGCCCAGATTAATTTTAATCTCTTTATATAATCAGTTACATAAATTATTCCAGACAAAATAACTATATAAATAAAACAGTGTCCCCAAAATGGGATGGTTGTGAGTTATATGATTAAAAAAATAGAACAATGATTTGGTGGAATTTATCAGATTTTTTCCCATAGATCTCCTTCTAGAGAAACATGTGGTCACCACTAAAGGTCAGCTGTTTGCCAAAGAGTAGCCCATTTGATTCATTATGGTAAACAATTGGAAATAAAATTAAAGATACTAGTATATAAAAATCACTCATTCTCAAATGTATTGGGCAAAATTTAGAAATACTCCAGGAATGAATGATAGGCATACTTAATAACTGTGGAAAAACTCATTGTATTCTGGCTAGGAGGCATGTGAACCAAATTCTTGTATGAAAAGCATGATGAGAGGAGTTAATTGATACTGCAAGTAGCTGAAGATAAAATTGCTGAGTTGTATAAGACAATGGAAGCGATGCAAATACTGATACCAAAAGAAGAAAAAATAGCAGCCCCATAGGAATGGATTTCATGATTAGCATTTCTAAGGGATGGTGTTTACGACGGTTACTTTTATGTGTCAACTTGACTGGGCTAAGGGATGCCTAGACAGCTGGCAAAACCTGATTTCTGGAGGTCTGTGAGGGTGTGTCGGCAAGAGATTAGCCTTTGAATCTGTGGACTGAGTAAAGAAGATCCACCCTCACAATGCAGACAGGCATCATCCATTAAGGACTTGAAAAGAACAAAAAGGCAGAGGGAGGGCACATTCTCATTCTTCTTGAGCTGGGACATCCATGTTCTCCTGTCCCCAGACACTGGCGCTCCTGGTTGGTTTTCAAGCCTTTGGACTCTGGGACTTACACCAGCAGCCCACATATACCCCCATCCCTTCTCAAGCCTTCAGCCTCAGACTGGGAGTTACATCATCAGCTCCCTTGGTCTTTGGGCCTTCAGACTTGGACTGAATTATACCACCAACTTTCCCGGTTCTTCAGCTGGTAAATGGCAGGGTCAGATTGTGGTATATCTCAGCTTCTGTAATTGATGAGCCAATTCCCATAATAAATCTCCTCACATATCTATAATCTATGTCTTTAATCTACATCTATACCTATCTATATCCTGTTGGTTCTATTAGGGTTCATATGTCACTTTCAACTGGTGGTTAGATAATTGAAGTTTCCAAAAGCTTTTTTTTTTCTTAGATATTATTCCATGAAGCTATATGTAGGTGGCATTAACCTTTTTTCCTTCCCCTTACTAGTCTTAGTCTCTTTTCTTCCATTTACTGTGACTGTTTCTAACCCTTTGAAGCAGGCACTGCACTCTTGGTTTCTCTCTATCAAGGTCATACTTGATAGAAGCATCCGTTCTGTGGAATGCAAGACTTTTTCCTCCCAACAGAGGCAGTCACTCTAGTTTCTTAATGACGTCACCATTACATAAGCCACTGACGCACGTAATGATTTTTTCCAATGCTTTGGTGATGTTTAAAGGAATAGCAAGACAGCTTGGTAAGAGATAGATAATTCCTAGTCTTTACAGAGGCAAAGAAGACTGGATAGTCTTAAAATTCCTTTCAATACTGTTCATACTATATTATGTAGGTATGTAATCTACTTTTTTGTCGTTACAAAATAGCCACAACCAGTGACTACAGCCAAGATTCACTTATTTGTGTAAGAGAGAATAACCAGTAGATGAAAGGTTTTCTAAGGAATGGGAGAGTCTCCCAGAAAACACTCAGTCCAAACATTTTCCATTTATCACTTGCGTATCATCAAGGCCTATACATCGTATGCAATCAAAGCTATGGTATTTTGAAGAAGGCATTATTTCAGAGGGCAATATGTGGTCTCACTCATATAACTAGCATTTTGTGCATCTGTATACATTTGTGCAATGGAAAGTAGTAACTAAAATCCTTGAACAATAGATTCATTTTGTAGGTTGCTATGTCCGAGCAGAAGTTTTCTGTACTTTAAAAGCTGAACTTGAAACAAGAAAAGCAGAGACTGAGAAAACTTCATAATTGGTATATACCTATGACCTGCCTGATAAGAAATTGTGTCTAGCAGTATGAAATATAACACTGCATGGGTATCAGTCAAGAAAGGCTAGATTATGCTACAGTTATTATCTCCCAACTCTTAATGGCTTGAAAACCAAATATTTATTTCTTACACTACATATTCATTGTGGGTCTGCAGGGGGACTCTTTCATCACTGAGGGACCCAGGCTGATGGAGAAGTGACCATCCTGAGTGTTATCAATCCAATAGCCATCCCAAAGGGAAAAGAACACTTTGTAGAATTCCTTACAGATAATTAAAAACTCTGCCTGGAAGTAGCACATGTCACTTCTGCCCAAAACTCCTTCATCAGAATTGACCACATAGTCCCTATCAAAGTCATCTGGTCCTTATCAACCACAAGGAAGTCAAACAGTTCAATTCTATCATGTGTCTTGAAGGTGGAAAGCTGGATGTATTCTGTGAGAAACACTGATGACTACCACCAAATTAGATTGTAATGGAATAAAAGCTATGAAGACCAGGATCAAAGTATTGACCCTATTGTAGTTTGCATAAAAGGAGAGGTTCATTTTAATTCTGGTAAGAAGAAACTGGAAGTGAAAAGCAGACCACATAACTACACATCATAAAATATTTATTAACTGTTTAGTATGCACTGTTCCGTTCGTTCTGTGGGTTCTAGTCCTTCCACATTATTTTGCTATCTCTACAAAATCTTGAGCAAAAGAATTCCTTTGGGTAATATTAAGCAAATTCATCTGAATCCTGAACTAGCACATATCATTTTGCATGCGATTAGAGAAGGTTCATAATATCTCCTACCTCCGCGGTCCCCCACCTTTTTGGCACCAGGGACCAGTTTCGTGGAAGACAATTTTTCCACAGACGGGGTCGCTGGGGGGCTGGTTCGGGTCGTAACGCCAGCGATGGTTCAGGCAGTAACGCAAGTGATGGGGAGCTGTAGATGGGGCTTCGCTCACTCACCTGCTGCCCACCTCCTGCTGGGCGGCCTGGGGGTTGGGCACCCCTGTCCTATATGATGCCCTTAAATAACACATATTCCTTTGTGAATGGGCTCCTCTTTCCCAGGCACACGTGAAGCATGTCATTGCTTCCCTTCTATATAAATTATGAAGTTTACTCATTTAGTTAGTGTCAAATATGTTTTAAGCATTGCAGGAATGCATTATGGATACTTATTGGCCTGAAATCTCAGACCTCATGGCTGACTTGAAGGGTTTCACTGTAAAGCTGACTCACCCTGCTGCCTCCTCAGACCCACACCCCCCCAGTCTCTGGACTGACGGTCTATGTGCCACTCTCATGATTCATGGTCAGATGGTTTTGGTCAGTACATGCATCTTAACTTACGGAGCTTTAAAAACCTTGCCACATTTACTCCATCCTGGAAATACAGGAAAACTCCCTCCTCTCACAGATACTTTTAATATAATAATATTTATCTCTTGGTGTGGTTATTTGAACGGTGACAACTTTAGAACTGCGGAGAGTATGTTTTGTTCTATGAAGTGAGGGTGCTCTTGTCTGGCCAACTTTATAGGAACTATTATGAAAACTAATGAAAAAATAATTGTACAGCCCAGTAAGTTTTACAGAGAAATACATGATAAATATAAAATGATATAATGGCCCTGTTTGCTTCCTGACTCCCTACTTAACCTGGGATATCTCAGAAGAGATTTCATCTTTTCTGGCCCTTGGAATGGGATTTAACTGTTGCTTCCCCAGACTCTTATGCCTTCAGACTCACACTCAAACTAAATTACACCACCGACTTTCCTAAGTCTCCACATTGCAGGTGGCAGGTCATGGGACCTAGTCTCCAAAATCACCTACCTTTATGATTGAAGGCCACTTTTGTATATTCCCTGTCTACAGAGCCCTTCTTATTGGGTGGCTTCTTGTAAAGTTTAAAGGAGTTGATATCTCTAAAATGTTTCAAATAGAGCCTAGCAGGGACTCTGGACAAAGACGGCAACATAAGAAGCTCCTGAGTATCCCTCCTCCCGTGGATGCTCCAAATATACAGCCGCACATGGAGCAATTCTCTCTGAGAGAGATCCAGAAACTAGCTGAGTGACTCCTACACATTGGGTGACTGAGAAAATACTTATATCAAAACTGGTAACACACTCTTGCAATAAACCCCACTGCCAACACACAGCCATACAATTGGGAGGAAAATTCCAACTCCCAGCTTTTCCTTGAGCGATGAAGGGTTTGGACCACACATCTAGTGCCCCAACATTTAACACTGCCACCCAAAGGACAGGACCCCAAATCACCTAGCTCTGAAAGTCAATGAGGCTTACATTCCACAAATCCAACATGACTATAGCAAACTATGAAGCAGTTGTTAACTGGTACCTGAGTACTTGTCACATCTATTCCCCCAAGGCTCAGCACTGAGAGAGCAGGCACAAAACACCCATCTCCCAGCTTTTCCCCTGGAAGGTATTGGACTGCCTGCTTTAGAAACTGCTGCCTAAGGGTCCAGCTTCTAATGAGCGTCCATTTTAAGTGCTGACTGTATCATCCTCAGAGCCTGTTGGTTATTTTGTTGTTAAGCCTTAGGAATTCTTTGTTTATTCTGGTTATTAATCCCTTATCAAATATATGATTTGTAAATATTTTCTCCCATTTTGTGATTTATATTTATACTCTGTTAATACTGTCTTTTGATGCATGAAAGTTTTTAATTTTCATGAAGACCAATTTGTCTATTTTTTTCTTTTATTGTCTGTGCCCTTAAGGGTCATATGTAAGAAGTCATTGTCGAGGGAGAGAGGAGGAAGATGGCGGAAGAGTAAGACGCAGAGATCACCTTCCTCCCCACAGATACACCAGAAATACAACTACACGTGGAACAACTCCTACAGAGCATCTACTGAACGCTGGCAGAAGACCTCAGACCTCCCAAAAGGCAAGAAACTCCCCAGGTATCTGGGTAGGGCAAAAGAAAAAAGAATAAACAGACAAAAGGATAGGGACAGGACCTGCTCCAGTGGGAAGGAGCCGTGAAGGAGGAAAGGTTTCCATACACTAGCAGCCCCTTCGTGGGCGGAGACTGCGGGTGGCGGAGGGGGGAGCTTCGGAGCCACGGAGGAGAGCACAGCAACAGGGGTGCGGGGGCCAAGCAGAGAGATTCCCGCACAGAGGATCTGTGCCAACCAGCACTCACCAGCCCGAGAGGCGTCTCTGCTCCCCCGCCGGGGCGGGCAGGGCTGGGAGCTGAGGCTCGGGCTTCGGTCAGAGCACAGGGAGAGGACTGGGGTTGGCTGCGTGAACACAGCCTGCAGGGGGTTAGTGCGGCACAGCTGGCCGGGAGGGAGTCCGGGGAAAAGTCTGGACTTGCCGAAGAGGCAAGAGACTTTTTCTTCCCTCTTTGTTTCCTGGTGCGCGAGGAGAGGGGATTAGGAGCGCTTCTTAAAGGAGCTCCAGAGACGGGCGCGAGCCACGGGTAATAGCGCGGACCCCAGAGACAGGCATGAGACGCTAAGGCTGCTGCTGCCGCCACCAAGAAGCCTGTGTGCGAGCACAGATCACTCTCCACACCTCCCTTCCGGGAAGCCTGTGCAGCCCGCCACTGCCAGGTTCCCGGGATCCAGGGACAACTTCCCAGGGAGAACGCACGGCACGCCTCAGGCTGGTGCAATGTCCCGCTGGCCTCTGCCGCTGCGGGCCCGCCCCGCACTCCGTGCCCCTCCCTCCCCCTGGCCTGAGTGAGCCAGAGCCCCCGAATCAGCGGCTCCTTTAACCCCGTCCTGTCTGAGCGAAGAACAGACGCCCTCCAGCGACCTACAGGCAGAGGCGGGTCCAAATCCAAAGCTGAGCCCCGGGAGCTGTGCGAACAAAGAAGAGAAAGGGAAATCTCTCCCAGCAGCCTCAGGAGCAGCAGATTAAAGCTCCACAATCAACTTGATGTACCCTGCATCTGTGGAATACCTGAATAGACAACGAATCATCCCAAATTGAGGTGGACTTTGAGAGCAAGATTTATTATTTTTTCCCCTTTTCCTCTTTTTGTGAGTATGTGTATGCTTCTGTGTGAGATTTTGTCTGTATAGCTTTGATTTCACCATTTGTCCTAGGGTTCTATCCATCCGGTTTTTTTGTTACTTTAAAAAAATGTTTTTTTCTTCATAATTATTTTTTATTTTAATAACTTTATTTTTTCTTACTTTATTTTATTGTCTTTTATCCTTCCTTCCTTCCTTCCTTCGTTCCTTTCCTTCCTTCCTTCCTTTCTCTTTCTTTCTTTCTTTCCTTTCTTTCTTTCTTTCTTTTCTCCCTTTTATTCTGAGCCATGCAGAGGAAAGGCTCTTGGTGCTGCAGCCAGGAGTCAGTGCCGTGCCTCTGAAGTGGGAGAGCCAACTTCAAGACACTGGTCCACAAAAGACCTCCCAGCTCCACGTAATATCAAACGGCAAAAATCTCCCAGAGATCTCCATCTCAACACCAGCACCCAGCTTCACTCAACGACCAGCAAGCTACAGTGCTGGACACCCTATGCCAAACAACTAGCAAGGCAGGAACACAACCCCACCCATTAGCAGAGAGGCTGCCTAAAATCATAATAAGGCCACAGACACCCCAAAACACCGCCAAACATGGACCCGCCCACCAGAAAGACAAGATCCAGCCTCATACACCAGAACACAGGCACTAGTCCCCACCGCCAGGAAGCCTACACAACCCACTGAACCAACCTTAGCCACTGGGGACAGACACCAAAAACAATGGGAACTACAAACCTGCAGCCTGCAAAAAGGAGACCCCAAACACAGTAAGATAAGCAAAATGAGAAGACAGAAAAACACACAGCAGATGAAGGAGCAAGATAAAAACCCACCAGACCTAAAAAATGAAGAGGAAATAGGCAGTCTACCTGAAAAAGAATTCAGAATAATGATAGTAAAGATGACCCAAAATCTTGGGAATAGAATAGAGAAAATACAAGAAACATTTAACAAGGACCTAGAAGAACTAAAGATGAAACAAGCAACGATGAACAACACAATAAATGAAATTAAAAATACTCTAGATGGGTTCAATAGCAGAATAACTGAGGCAGAAGAACGGATAAGTGACCTGGAAGATAAAATAGTGTAAATAACTACTGCAGAGCAGAATAAAGAAAAAAGAATGAAAAGAACTGAGGACAGTCTCAGAGACCTCTGGGACAACATTAAATGCACCAACATTCGAATGATAGGGGTTCCAGAAGAAGAAGAGAAAAAGAAAGGGATGAGAAAATATGTGAAGAGGTTATTATAGTTGAAAACTTCCCTAATATGGGAAAGGAAACAGTTAATCAAGTCGAGGAAGCACAGAGAGTCCCATACAGGATAAATCCAAGGAGAAACACGCCAAGACACATATTAATCAAACTGTCAAAAATTAAATACAAAGAAAACATATTAAAAGCAGCAAGGGAAAAACAACAAATAATACACAAGGAAATCCCCATAAGGTTAACAGCTGATCTTTCAGCAGAAACTCTGCAAGCCAGAAGGGACTGGCAGGACACATTTAAAGTGATGAAGGAGAAAAACCTGCAACCAAGATTACTATACCCAGCAAGGATCTCATTCAGATTTGATGGAGAAATTAAAACCTTTACAGACAGGCAAAAGCTGAGAGAGTTCAGCACCACCAAACCAGCTTTACAACAAATGCTAAAGGATCTTCTCTAGGCAAGAAACACAAGAGAAAGAAAAGACCTACAATAACAAACCCCAAACAATTAAGAAAATGGGAATAGGAACATACATATCGATAATTACCTTAAATGTATATGGATTAAATGCTCCCACAAAAAGACACAGACTGGCTGAATGGATACAAAAACAAGACCCATATATATGCTGCCTACAAGAGACCCACTTCAGACCTAGGGACACATACAGACTGAAAGTGAGGGGATGGAAAAAGATATTCCATGCAAATGGAAATCAAAACAAAGCTGGAGTAGCAATTCTAATATCAGACAAAATACACTTTAAAATAAAGACTATTAGAAGAGACAAAGAAAGACACTACAAGGGATCAATCCAAGAAAAAGATATAACAATTGTAAATATTTATGCACCCAACATAGGAGCACCTCAATACATAAGGCAAATATTAACAGCCATAAAAGGGGAAATCGACAGTAACACAATCATAGTAGGGGACTTTTAACACCCCACTTTCACCAATGGACAGATCATCCAAAATGAAAATAAATAAGGAAACACAAGCTTTAAATGATACATTAAACAAGATGGACTTAATTGATATTTATAGGACATTCCATCCAAAAACAACAGAATACACTTTCTTCTCAAGTGCTCATGGAACATTCTCAGGATAGATCATATCTTGGGTCACAAATCAAGCCTTGGTAAATTTAAGAAAATTGAAATTGTATCCTATGAGACTAGATATCAATTACAGGAAAAAAATCTGTAAAAAATACAAGCACAAGGAGGCTAAACAATACAATATTTAATAAGAAGTGATCACTGAAGAAATCAAAGAGCAAACCAAAAAAATACCTAGAAACAAATGACAATGGAGACATGATGACCCAAAACCTATGGGATGCAGCAAAAGCAGTTCTAAGAGGGAAGTTTATAGCAATACATCCAACCTTAAGAAACAGGAAACATCTCGAATAAACAACCTAACCTTGCACCTAAAGCAATTAGAGAAAGAAGAACAAAAAAACCCCAAACTTAGCAGAAGGAAAGAAATCATAAAGATCAGATCAGAAATAAACGAAAAAGAAATGAAGGAAATGATAGCAAAGATCAATAAAACTAAAAGCTGCTTCTTTGAGAAGATAAACAAAATTGATAAACCATTAGCCAGACTCATTAAGAAAAAAAGGGAGAAGACTCAAATCAATAGAATTAGAAATGAAAAAGGAGAAGTAACAACTGACACTGCAGAAATACAAAAGATCATGAGAGATTACTACAAGCAACTCTATGCCAATAAAATGGACAACCTGGAAGAAATGGACAAATTCTTAGAAATGCACAACCTGCCAAGACTGAATCAGGAAGAAACAGAAAATATGAACAGACCAATCACAAGCACTGAAATGGAAACTGTGATTAAAAATCTTCCAACAGACAAAAGCCCAGGACCAGATGCCTTCACAGGCGAATTCTGTCAAACATTTAGAGAAGAGCTAACACCTATCCTTCTCAAACTCCTCCAAAATATAGCAGAGGGAAGAACACACCCAAAATCATTCTACGAGGCCACCATCTCCCTGATACCAAAACAAGACAAGGATGTCACAAAGAAAGAAAACTACAGGCCAATATCACTGATGAACATAGATGCAAAAATCCTCAACAAAATACTAGCAAACAGAATCCAACAGCACATTAAAAGGATCATACACCATGATCAAGTGGGGTTAATTCCAGGAATGCAAGGATTCTTCAATATATGCAAATCAATCAATGTGATACACCATATTAACAAATTGAAGGAGAAAAAACACATGATCATCTCAATAGATGCAGAGAAAGCTTTTGACAAAATTCAACACCCATTTATTATAAAAACCCTCCAGAAAGTAAGCATAGAGGGAACTTTCCTCAACATAATAAAGGCCATATATGACAAACCCACAGCCAACATTGTCCTCAAGGGTGAAAAACTGAAAGCATTCCACTAAGATCAGGAACAAGACAAGGTTGCCCACTCTCACCACTCTTATCCAACATAGTTTTGGAAGTTTTAGCCACAGCAATCAGAGAAGAAAAGGAAATAAAAGGAATCCAAATCGGAAAAGAAGAAGTCAAGCTGTCACTGTTTGTAGATGACATGATACTATACATAGAGAATCCTAAAGATGCTACCAGAAAACTACTAGAGCTAATCAATGAATTTGGTAAAGTAGCAGGATACAAAATTAATGCACAGAAATCTCTGGCATTCCTATACACTAATGGTGAAAAATCTGAAAGTGAAATCAAGAAAACACTCCCATTTACCACTGCAGCAAAAAGAATAAAATATCTAGGAATAAACCTACCTAAGGAGACAAAAGACCTGTATGCAGAAAATTGTAAGACACTAATGAAGGAAATTAAAGATGATACAAACAGATGGAGAGATATACCATGTTCTTGGATTGGAAGAATCAACATTGTGAAAATGACTACTACCCAAAGCAATCTACAGATTCAATGCAATCCCTATCAAACTACCACTGGCATTTTTCACAGAACTAGAACAAAAAAAATCATAATTTGTATGGAAACACAAAACAAAACGAATAGCCAAAACAATCTTGAGAACGAAAAACGGAGCTGGAGGAATCAGGCTCCCTGACTTCAGACTATACTACAAAGCTACAGTAATCAAGACAGTATGGTACTGGCACAAGAACAGAAATATAGATCAATGGAACAGGATAGAAAGCCTAGAGATAAACCCACGAACATAGGGTCACCTTATCTTTGATAAAGGAGGCAGGAATGTACAGTGGAGAAAGGACAGCCTCTTCAATAAGTGGTGCTGGGAAAACTGGACTACATGTAAAAGAATGAAATTAGAACACTTCCAAACACCATACACAAAAATAAACTCAAAATGGATTAAAGACCTAAATGTAAGGCCAGACACCATCAAACTCTTAGAGGAAAACATAGGCAGAACACTCTATGACATAAATCACAGCAAGATCCTTTTTGATCCACCTCCTAGAAAAATGGAAATAAAAACAAAAATAAACAAATGGGACCTAATGAAACTTCAAAGCTTTTGCACAGCAAAGGAAACCATAAAGAAGACCAAAAGACAACTCTCAGATGGGAGAAAATATTTGCAAATGAAGCAACTGACAAAGGATTAATCTCCAAAATTTACAAGCAGCTCATGCAGCTCAATAACAAAAAAACAAACAACCCAATCCAAAAATGGGCAGAAGAGCTAAATACACATTTCTCCAAAGAAACTAGTAAGTTTCTTAAAAAACTAGTAAGTCAGAAAGAGAAAGACAAATACCGTATGCTAACACATATATATGGAATCTAAGAGAAAAAAAAAATGTCATGAAGAACCTAGGGGTAAGACGGGAATAAAGACACAGACCTACTAGGGAATGGACTTGGGGATATGGGGAGGGGGAAGGGTAAGCTGTGACAAAGTGAGAGAGAGGCATGGACATATATACACTAGCAAACATAATACAGATAGCTAGTGGTAAGCAGCCGCATAGCACAGGGAGATCAGCTCCGTGCTTTGTGCCCACCTAGATGGGTGGGATAGGGATGGTGGGAGGGAGGGAGATGCAAGAGGGAAGAGATATGGGAACATATGTATATGTATAACTGATTCACTTTGTTATAAAGCAGAAACTAACACACCACTGTAAAGCAATTATACTCCAATAAAGATGTAAAAAAAATAAAATAAAAAGAAAAAAAAAGAAGTCATTGTCAAGTCCAATGTTGTGAACCTTTTGTTTTCTTCTAAGCATTTTATAGTTTTAGCTCTTACATTGAGCTCTTTGATTCACCTCAAATTAATTTTTATATATGGTATTAGATAAGGGTCCAACTTCATTCTTTTGCATGTAAATATAGTTTTCTCAGAAACATCTGTTGAAAATTGTCTTTTCCTCATTAAATAGTCTCGGCACACTTGTCAGATATTATTTGACCATATATGTGAGAATTGATTTCTGGGCTTTCTGTTCTGTTACATTGGTCTATATATCTGTCTTTATGCCAGTACCTCATTGTTATGATTAATGTAACTTTGTAGTAAGTTTTGAAATCAGGAAATGTGAGTACTCTAACTTTGTTAACCTTTTTCAAGATTGTTATGGCTATTCCATATGAATTTTAGAATGGTTTTCTTTCTATTTCTGCAAAAAACATTGTTGGGATTTTGATAGAGATTGCATTGACTTTATAGATCTCTTTGAGTAACACTGACATCCTAACAAGATTGTTTTCCATTCCATGGACATGCTATGACTTTATTTATGTCTTGTCTAATTTCTTTCAGCAATATGTTGTAGTTTTTATCATATAAGTCTTTTTTTTTTTTTTTTTTTTGCAGTACACGGGCCTCTCACTGTTGTGGCCTCTCCCGTTGCAGAGCACAGGCTCTGGACGCTCAGGCTCCACGGCATGTGGGATCCTCCTGGACCAGGGCACGAACCCGTGTCCCCTGCATCGGCAGGCGGACTCTCAACCACTGCGCCACCAGAGAAGCCGTATAATATAAGTCTTTTACCTCCTTGGTTAAGTTAATTCCTAAGTGTGTCGTTTGTTTTGATGCTATTGTAAATGGAATTATTTCCTTAGTTTTCTTATCAGATTGTTCATTGTTGGCACATAGAAATACAACTGATCTTTGCATGTTGATTTTGTATCCTATTTTGCTGAATTTATTTATTAGTTCTAACATGTTTTTCCTGCAATATACCTAATTGCTCTGGCTAGAACGTCCAGTAATAGGTTGAATATAAGCAGCAAAAGCAGGCACCCATGCTTTGGTCCTAGTTTTAGAGAAAAATCTTTCAGTCATTCACCATGAAATATGATTCTCGCTATGGATTTTTCATACATTGTTTGATTATGTTGAGGTAGTTTCCTTCCATTCCTAGTTTGTTGAGTGTTACTGTCATAAAACTGTACTGAATTTTGGCAAATGTTTTTCTACATCAATTGAGATGATTTTTTTCTTCATTCTGTTAATGTGGTGCATTATATTGATTGATTTCCATATTTCAATCATCCTTGGATTCCAAGAATAAGTCCCATTGGTCATGGTGTAAAATCCTTTTGATACACTGCTGAATTTGGTTTGCTGAATTTTGTTGAAGATTTTTTGCATTAATGTTCATAAAGGATATTGACCAATAATTTTCTTACAGTATTTTTATGTAGCTTTGGATCAGGGTAACACTGACCCAAATAGAATGATTTATCAAGTATTTTCTATTCATCAACCTTTTGGAAAACTTTGAGAGGGATTGGTGTTAGCTTAGGGTGTTTTGGTTTTTTTTAGTGTTTGGTAGAATTTACCAGTGAAACCATTTAAGCCCAGAGCTTGTCTTTGTTGGCTGACTTTTTTTTAACTACTGATTTACTCTTCTAACTAGTTCTAATTCTATTCAGGTTTTCTATTTCTTCATGATTCAGTCATAGTAGGTTCTGTGTTTCTAGAAATCCATTTCATCTGGATTATGCAATGTTTTGGCATACGATTATTTATAGTACTCTCTTAGAATCCTTTTTGTTTCTATATAATCAGTAGTAATGTTTATTAATACTCACTATAAATTTATTTTTGTGCTTATTTTACACGAAAAATTTAGAGTACTTGAGGCACACTGTAAGATGACAGCTAGCAACCTTTTTAGCCTTTGTTTCTTTCTTATTTAAATATAGATGCTGACAGAAAAGATGGATTAGATGCAGTGTACTTTTTCCTCAGTTGGCGAATTCTTTAGAAAATTATAAATGATGAAACTAAACTGAGAAAATGTTGGAAGCTTACTGTAAGCAGCATCATAGCCTCCAGTTACATTGGAATATATCACAGCCCCAAAGAGCTTTGCAAAATACTTCTGAATTCCTGAAATCACTTTTTAGCAAGCAATGAATGGGTCTTCTCATATATTCTACAGCTTGGTAGCTTGGTGGAAAACACATCAATATATCACCATCCCCAGTGATTAAGGCTGGCCCCATAGCATCATCAACTTATGCCCTGCTCCAGGGATTGGCAGATCTCCTAGTTGACCATGTATTCTTAATTTTATCACATATGTAGATGGAACGGTAGCAGCACATCTCATCTCAAGAACTTTCAAAATTCATCAGGACTTCCCCCAAAACCTACAGTGCCATCACACTGCTCTCTCACACACAGCACAGCCACTCTCAACTGCATCCAAGAGAGAACCTGCAGATGCTACTGTCCTCCACACTGCTTCAACTGCATTCTTAAAAGGCCAAGTGTTAAGGACTAAGGGCAGAAGACTTGAGCTGTGCAGGAGGGCCAGAATGGGCAGAGTGCACCATGGCTCAGAGCCAGGCAGTCAGGCTTGAGAAAGACCATGGGCCCATGCAACTGGTGCAAACCCAGCTGCTGGCGCCTATATTTTTTTCTGATTTTAGTATCAATAATTTGAGGCTTTTTTTCTTAGTCCATGTAGCTAAATGTTTATCAATTCTGTTGATCTTTCTGAAGAACCAACTTCAGTTTTCACTGATTTTCTCTATTCTTCTCTATTGTTTTCCTATTCTATATTTCATTTGTATCTCCTTTAATCTTTAGTATTTCCTTCTTTCTTCTAGCTTTGGGTTTAGTTTGTTCTTTTTCTATTTCCTTAAGTTGTAAAGTCAGGTTGTTGATTTGAGATCTCCCTTCCTTTTTAAAGCAGAGATTTATAGCTATAAATTTCCCCCTTAGGGCTTCCCTGGTGGCGCAGTGGTTGAGAGTCCGCCTGCTGATGCAGGGGACACGGGTTCGTGCCCCGGTCTGGGAAGATCCCACATGCCGCGGAGCGGCTGGGCCCGTGAGCCATGGCCGTTGAGCCTGGGTGTCCGGAGCCTGTGCTCCGCAACGGGAGAGGCCACAACAGTGAGAGGCCCGCGTACCACAAAAAAAAAAAAAAAAAAAAAATTCCCCCTTAGCACTGTTTTCACTGTGTCCCATAAGTTTTGGTATGTTATATTTTTGCTTTCATTTGTCTCAAGATATTTCCTAACTTCTCGTGATATTTTTCTTTGACCTATTGTTAAAGAAATAGGTTTATTTCTGTTTATTTCTGGCTGTTAAGAGTATGTTGTTTAATTTCCACAAATGTGTGAATTTTCAGTTTTCCTTCCATTATTGATAACTAACTTTATCCTGTTGTGAGTCAGAGAAGATACTTTGTATTATATCTAGCTTCTAAAATCTAATGAGGGACTTCCCTGGCAGTCCAGTGGTTAAGACTCCGTGTCCCCAGTGGAGGGGGCGTGGGTCCGATCCCTGGTCCCGGAACTAAGATCCCACATGTCAAGTGTAATTGACATGTAATAAACTGCACCTATTTAAATAAATACATACACACATAAATAATAAATTTTTTAAAAAATCTAATGAGAATTAATTTGTGGCCTAACAAATGGTCTCTCCTGGAGAATGCCCATGTACACTTGAGAAGAATGTGTATTTCTTGTTGTTGGGTAGAGTGTTCCTTAAAAGTTAGATCTAATGGATTTATTGTGTTGTTCAAGTCCTCTAATTCCTTGCTTCTCTCTTCTGTTTGGTTGTTCTATCCATTACTGAGAGTGGGGTATTGAAATCTCCAACTGTTATTGTAGAACTGTCTCTCTTCAATTTTGTCCATTTTTGCTTCATATGTTTTGATGGTGTGTTATTAGGTGCATAAACATCTATAATTGTTATATTTTCTTGCTGTATTGAAACTTTTATTTATGTATAATGCCTTTCTTTGTCCCCTGTAACCTTTTCATTTAATAGGCTTTTGATTTAAAGGCTATTTTGTCTGATATTAGTATATCCATCCCTGTCTCTTTTGGTTACTATTTCTATGAAATATCTTTTTTCATCCTCTCACTTTCAACACATTTGTGTCTCTAGATCTAAGTGAGTCCCTTATAGACAACATATTTGGGCCATGTAATTTTATCCATTTTATCAATCTTTGTCTTTTGATTGGAAAGTTTAATCTATTTACATTTAAAGTAATTTTTTAAATAATTTTATTTATTTTTGGCTGTGTTGGGTCTTCATTGTTGCGCATGGGCTCTCTCTAGTTGCGGCAAGCGGGGGCTATTCTTCATTGGGGTGCACGGGCTTCTCATTGTGGTGGCTTCTTTTGCTGTGGAGCATGAGCTCTAGGTGTCCAGGCTTCAGTAGTTGTGGCTCGTGGGCTCAGTAGTTGTGGCTCTCGGGTTCTAGAGCGCAGGCTCAGTAGTTGTGGCACACGGGCTTATTTGCTCTGCAGTACGTGGGATCCTCCTGGACCAGGGATTGAACCCGTGTCCCCTGCATTGGCAGGCAGATTCTTAATCTGTCCATCCCCATGGTAGTCCCCAAAGTAATTTTGATAAGTAAAGACTTACTTCTGTCACTTTGTTTTCTATGTGCTTTATAGCTTTTTGTCCATCATTTCTTACACTACTTTCTTTTATGTTTAACTGTTTTTGTTTTTTGCAGTGAAACATTTTAATTCTCATTTTTTTGTGTGTATTTTCTATAGCTATTTTCTCTGTGGTTACCATGGAGATTACATTTAACATCCTAACGTTATAATACTCTAATTTGAATTTATACCAGCTTAACTTTAACAACATACAAAAACTCTGCTCCTATACAGCTCTATCCCTACCCCCTTTCCATTACTGATTTCAGAAAATTACATCCTTATACATTGTGAGTCTAAAAACATTAACTAATACTTATTTTTTGTGCATTAATCTCTATAATATGTAGAAAACAAAATGTGTAGTTACAAACAAAAGTTACAATAATATTAGCTTTTAGACTAATTTTTAAATGTGTTAGCCTCTTAAATCATATAAAAAACAAAAAGTATAGTTACAAACAAAAGTTACAATAACACTAGCTTTTATAAATGGTTTTGCATTTAATTTCATGGAGCTTTTTATTTCTTTATACAGCTTTGACTTACTGTCTAGTCTTTTCGTTTCAACTTGTAGGGTTAGTATTGATTCTATCTGTTTGGTGACTAGAGCAGGGGAGAAGTTGTATCAGAATCAGTAGAAGAAAGGTAAGGTGAGAGAGGGAAAAAAATAGGAGAAATTAGAAGGTAACTTCTGTACTGATTCTGCCAAATACTGAACTGTCTACATGTATTTGAGGTTCAAGTAGTCGAGTATGTGCTAATGACCTCTTGCATGAATCTCTCTCTCCTGGGAAGCTATTTGTCTTCCCCTAGCAGTGGCTGTTTCTCCTAAGTCATTTTTCAATGTCCGCAATGGTCATAATAGCAATCTGTCAGCCCCTGAAACCTTTAAGCATGCAGAATAAACGACTGAGGAAATTCATTTAGCCAATTGTAGAAGTTTAAGTCATAGCACTTAGAGCCCTGTTTGACCCTGCACACTCTTACGCCCACATTGTTTTGACACAGGAAAGGGGTGTGTGTGTGTGTATGTGTGTGTGTGTGTATTCTTTAACACTGTATATTTCCCCCATGGGCGTTCAACACAGTGTTTTTCTTCCAAAGATCTGCAAATATTTTAAATGTTGTTTGGCTCTTCAATATTCTATACACTAATAAAGAAAATCATTCCATAAATGAAACTGTGAGACAAGCAATGTATTTTAAGTTATGCTTAGGGAAAACAGTTATTAAACTATGTTAATGCTTATAATGAAATTCATTGCTAATTCAAGAACTAATTATATAGATAATGGTCCCTGCTTCTACTTGTCTTTTAGCTACTTTAGAGCTTCCAACTTTTTTTTACTTAGTGCTTGGAATAATCTAGGAATGATAGGGCACAAAATCAATGCATTAATAAAAGCTGTAATTACATATAGTATCTGTATAGCACAGTTTACAAATCACTATTACCTATTATTCTCATTTATTATAATCCTTTTAACAAAACTATGAAGTTTTACTCCCAGTGTAGAGATAAGAAAACTGAGATTAAAACTTTTGAATTATTTCCTGGGTTGTCACAGTCAGTAAGTGACAAATGCAGGGCTTAAACAAAAGCTTCTAATTCCTAATCGGTGTTCTTCCACTTTCTAGGGAAATCCTTGGGTGTTTTTAAGGCTCTAAGATTTGCCTATTTCTTACTTAAGGATATATCAGTGTTATGAGTTGAATTATAGCTCTCAAAAAGATGTTGAAGTCCTTCCTAACTCCCAGGACCTGTGAGTATGACCTTATTTGGAAATACATTTTTTATAGAGGAGATGATCAAGTTAAGATGAGGTCATTAGCGTGGGCCCTAATCCCATGTGACTGGTGTCCTAATAAAAAGGGGAAATTTGTACATAGAGGGGGACGTGTACAGAAGGAAGATGACGTGAAGACACATGGAGAATCCATCTACAAGCCAAGGGATGCCTGAGATTGTCAGACAAGAGCAGAATCATGAATCAGTTCTTCCTCACAGTCCTCACAAGGAATCAACCCTGCTAATGCCTTGATTTTGGAGTTTTAGCCTTCAGAACTGTGAGAAAACAAATTTCTGTTTTTTAAGCCACCTAGCTTTTGGTACCTTGATAAGGCATTCTCGGGAAACTATTACAGTCAGTGACAATCATTGATCAGTTTGTACTCTACATGCAGCCTTGGATTGGATAGATAGCTGTACTCTGTACTGCTTTCCACCTAAGGAATTCAGAACATAATTAAGGAAGCTCTTTTATTTCATTGAAATTCTTCCTGTATGGGTATTGAACCAATCCTGAGCAAGATAAGGAGTTCAATAAGCAGTTGATCACCATCAATAGAATTAATTTTATTGCTAGAGGCCTGGCATGCCAAAGAAGTCTGAATGCTAACTAACCCCACCCACCAGAATGTTTACCTTTAATAAACCAATATTTGGCCTTAAAAACCCTTCTCACCATTCCAGAAATCCCCTATCAACACACAGAAATTAGAACCAAAGATGATACTCATTTGCCTTCCCTTTTCTAGGCTCTTTGTCACATGTTTATACATGTGTGCACGTATATAGGGAGAGGATGAAACCTAGCTTCGCACACCCATCCATAGCCACCCTTAAATTTCCACAGTACATTGCTATGTTGGTCCCACCTCTAAAACTGAGTTTCTGGATCATTTTTCTTCTCTGTACTTCGTTCCTGCTGGAAATTAGAGTTTTCTCTTAACCTAAGCCCACGTTTTGGACTCCGGACACCCAACCCAGTTTTGGCCAATCTCCTCCCCAAAGAGATGGGATGTTTCCACTGGACAAAATTCTATTTTAAGTTGTAAAATATACCAAAATCTTGATAGTGCTGTCTATCTCTTTTCTATTTAGTCATTGCTCTTGAACATTTCAATGCTGTGCCCCACTCATGCTTAGTTAAGATTGCCTACCTACATCAGGCCCAAGCTCATCATGAAATAGCTACCACTGGTTGAGAGGCTCTTCTCATTACAATGATAGATGCATAATTCATGAATATCTAACAATAATCCTAAGAAATAGGTAAACTAGTATTCAAATTTTACAGAGAAAGAAGCTTAAGTTGTCAAACAAATGGATGATTTAAATATTGGTATGAGCGTTGAGAAAATGAATGACTTTAGTGACGGGATTTTTTTTTAAAAATCTTTTTATAAGTCAAGGAGTTTCCAATTCTTTGCTTTCACCTAGATTGACTGAAGAACTTACCAGCTGACAGGTGTTCATAAAAAGTATTTTTGATGATTAATCATTATATGATTTTTGTCATGTATCTCAAAAGGATTTAAAACTGAGTGACATTTCCATCACAAAGCTCCTTCTATTCCCACCTACTGTTCAGTAAATAACATTTCTCAGACATCCATAAAAACAAAAAATAGGAATAGAATTGATGTTGATCCTTATCGCATTTAGCAATAACAGGAATACATGAACTAATTGGAAACAAAAAAGTTTCCATCATCCCATCAAAAGATGCATCTCCAAAAAAATAATGACCCTGGTATAGATGCTGATCAAGAAATCAAAGAGCTAAACTAGCTCTCATTTACTGACAGGATCATTTTGGGTAACTCCAATGCCAGATATGGAAATCAATATGAAAGCCCAGAACTGAGAATATTACATCTTTCAGGAAACTCCACAGAACAGCCATCTTAACCAATAAGAGAAGAATTTAATCAAATTTGAGTAACTGACAGCCTCTGAGATAAATATGATCATTTCCATCAAGTTAAAGAAGGTCTAAAATAGGTCAACAATTATTATTTCTTTCCCACTAAAGTTCAATAGGCATGGGCTGGTAAAGAATTACCTGATGTCCCTCTTTAAAAGCTTTCATGATCTGAGTTAAAAATGTCTACTCAGACCAGTTCAGTGCTACACCATAATTTTCTACTCTGGCAACCATATCAGGAATAGAATTTGGGACAAATAATTTAATTTCTGAGAATTTAGCCCAACATCTTAATAATGTGCCAAATTACAGGTTGCTATGAGAATTAAGTTACATAAGACATGGTTTGTAAAGCACCTACTTTTTAACTTCTTGGCGAATGAAAAGTATAAATAAGTACTGATAAAGACTGAATTTTAATAGCAGATCAAGTAGGATCTCGGTTTGTTCCTTCCCATGATAATCCTTCGCTCTCTGGTATGGGCAGTACCAACACTAGAACAATCTACATTGATTATAAAAAGCATGGAGAAAAGGAAGATTTAAATTTTATCTTTGACTCAAGCATTAGAGATGCCCCTTAAGTAGGCCTACTATATGCGGACGTGGAAGACACGTTTGTAATTCCATTCTTTCATTAATAAATCATTTATTAGGCACCTGATATATACCAGGAAATAGGGCTATAAACCTAAAGAGAAAATTAACCTTAACAGACTCTTAAATAACTATGAAAAATAAACACAATGTGATGTGAAATATGCTTTACTAAATGAATATATTATGGTGAAAGGGGTGATTAAAAGAAGTTAGTAGGATCACAAAAGAGGTGATATTAGAGGTAATATTTATAAAATATTCTGGATTTTGCTCAAGGGGCAAGAAAAGAGACCATAGCTGTTATGGTCACTACTGAGCTGGTGCATCACTGGCATTCAATAATCATTTATTGTCAACAAGTCACTTATTGACTATTTTTAATCAATGAAATGATGAAAAGGTGTATGAAAAAGGAAAATGTGTATGCTTGGATCTTAATATGTATGTTGGCTGTCTTCAAATGAGCTGCAAAACTATTTGAGTTTCTTTTGTGCAGGGTTATCTATAATTGTTTAAATTTTACCATGAAGGCAAGAGTAGCCAGCATATCCTCTGGACTCATACAGAACAAACTTCTCTTTCACTCGGAAATGCTTACACTATTTGCATAATGAGCTCCGGTCTTCACTTCTCTGACTTAAATACTCCTAAATACTTTCAAAGATTTTTCATCTGATTGAATTCTAGCCTCTTCACTATAGTGGTCTTTTTTTCTTTAGATATGCACCAATTTTTTAAATGTCCATGGTGAAATTGGGTGCCCAACACTCAAACGTATTGTTACAAATACAGTAGACAATAGGACAGATGACAGTAGCTTCATTTACACACTATTTTCTACTAGAAAGTGCCCCATTGGGGAAAACAAAGATGTCAGTATAGACTATCTAGGCAAGATCTTTTCTTGTCATGATTTGCTAAGTGTTGTTTCCTTCTTCTACTCTGTTTTCCTATTGCTAGGAAGAAAAACCAACCCATATCCTGGAAATACATTTTTTTGCATTGGGATAACACATTTATTGCTAGCATGTAACTTTAAAAGCCAGATCATTACTTAGACATTACCCAGGAGCCCAGCAACCTCAAAGTTTATGCCCGGATAAGACTCAGAAGAAACAAAACACCAAATCTGCAATAATGTTCTCTTTATTTCACAATAATAGTGTCTTTATTTTTTATACGGCCCATCACCAGAGTCTCTTGATACCGGATGTCAGCAAGTTCATAGCCATGCATGGAGATGCTCCTACACCCTTTAATTCCTAAGCCTTGTCTTCTCCTCTTTCCCTACTTTGGGCCATTCTAGAGTCCCAAACATTTTTTCCCTAAGAGGCTATAGAATCCCACCTTTTTGGGCATTAAGATAATCTGAGATTTTTGTAAATAGCGTAGCCAAAGCATCAAAACTTCTTACTCTTAAAACTCAGAAACAGGGAAATTCAAATCAAAATCACAATGAGATGTTGCCTCACACCTGTCAGAATGGCTATCATCAAAAAGAACACAAATAACAATTTTAGTGAGGATATGGAGAAAAGGGGATGCTAGTACACTGTTGCTGGGAATGTAAATTGGTACAGCCACTATGGAAAACAGTACAGAGGTTCCTCAAAAAATTAAAAAGAGAACTACCATATAATCCATCAATTTCATTCCTGGGTATTTATCCAAAGAAAATGAGAACACTAATTAGAAAAGATATATGCACCTCAATATTCATAGCAGCACTATTTATTATAATAGCCAAGATATGGAAGCAACCTAAGTGCCCATTGATAGACAAATGAATAAAGAAGGTGTGGTATACTATACAATGGAATATTACTCAACCATAAAAAAGAATGAAATCTTGCCATTTGCAGCAACACAGGTGGAGGGTATTACGGTTAGTGAAATAAGTCAGACAGAGAAAGACAAATACTGTATGTTTTCACTTATATGTGGAATCTAAAAAACAAAAGAACAAGCATAAAATAGAAACAGACTCATAGATACAAAGAACAAACTGGTGGTTTCCAGAGAATAGGATGGTGAGGGGATGAGTGAAATAGGTGAAGCGGATTAAGAGGTACAAACTACCAGTTATAGAATAAATAAGTTATAAGGATGTAATGTACAGCACAGAAAATATAGTCGATGTTTTATAATAATTTTGCATGGTATATAATCTATAAAAATATCAAATCACTATTGATATTGTAACCTGAAACAAATATTGTAAATCAACTATACTTCAATACATAATAAATAAAGAAAAATAATACAGAGAGATGCCACAGAGCTCCAAAACTTAATGACTTTATATTAGTACTTAGGAATTATCAATCACTGTGTGATTTTCTAATCTTATAGGTAGGCATGGTCACCCCTGGAGACTGTCATCAATTATCTGGGAAGGAGGTAAGGGCTTTTTTCCTCTATGCCTCCATCTTCTAAAATTCAGGTAATCTGTCATATGCTCATGGAAGCCAGTCATCCCTTGTAAACCATGGTTACACGTTATTCTCCATTTATTTCTCTTTTGTTATTGCCCAACTTTCAGATAAGTCTTACATAAATAATATAAATATCCCAACTTTAGCCTAACTGTTAATAGAAGGACAGATTCCCTCTTAGAGAAGAAAGTTCAAAGGGAAACAATACCATACATCTATGCCATCTACAAAATGGTGCAACAGAAATCCTCAAGAAACACCCTAGAGAAAGGAAACAACGTCTGGTTATAGAGCCTTAGCTAAGTCTCTTCTTTATGGAAATTCTCCCTTTGCTGCCAACCCTGAAAAATCTGGTTTCATTCAGGAAGATGCCAAGTATATATGCATTTATTTGAGATTCTAACCAACTCTAAGCCTGTGGGATCCAAGGTGTTCCCATCAGCGCCAAACACTGGTTCAGAACTCTAGCTGGTTTTCTGGGCTCATCTCTGTAAGAGCCACCACACACCCATCTAGATTTCTCAGCACCCTATTTTCCTTCAGACCTCTAGAGCTATGAAAGAACTATAGAAAGATGAACTCCCTGGCTGACGACCTCAGAAATCCCCAAATCACACCCACTGAAATCCCTTATCACATCACAAAAAGGCCCAAGGGGGCTTTTCCTGTAGGGAAAGCTTAATATCAAAGCAAATCCATATTCCACTTCAACACCTGTGCAAGGAGAGAAGGTCCCAGTTGGGTCTCTGTTCACTTACTGCAGTTGTTGGAATTAGGGACCTGTCTTCCTGCCTCTCTCTGTCACTGGGGGATATTTAGGGAACAGTTCTTTCTGCTGATCACTAGGACAAAGGTTGCTACCATGCTGAGACTTAAGATTGAAATTTAAAAACAAATATTTCCCCTGTTCCATTCAGGTTTAGATAAGAGTCTCAAACATTCTCTCAAGAATCAATAATCTAGGGCAGAAAAGTATTGTGTAGCAAGAAAACAGAAATCACCTCCCCACAAATTTTGCCTGGTTCCTAAGAAATGTCCTAGCAATTCTATATAGATTCAAAGAACTACTTAACTATGTAGATTTCTAAATACCATACATTTAATATTAGCCTCCCAAGTTGTGCAAAACTTATGAAAAGTATTTGCTTCCTCACCTTCTTACTCACAAGGGAAATAGTTTCTGGGCTATAGCTGGCCCCCCACACAATCCAATCAGGAACTCCCCACAAGATCCCCACGTCTTGAGTACGTCAAGAATAGTGGAGGGCATTTACCATTGCAACAAAAAGAATAAAATACCTAGGAATAAACTTACCTAAGGAGACAAAAGACCCATATGTGGAAAACTATAAGACACTGATGAAAGAAATTAAAGATGATACAAACAGATGGAGAGATATACCATGTTCTTGGATTGGAAGAATCAACATTGTGAAAGTGACTATACTACTCAAAGCTATCTACAGATTCAATGCAATCCTTATCAAACTACCAATGGCATTTTTCACAGAATTAGAACAAAAAATTTCACAATTTGTATGGAAACACAAAAGACGTTGAATAGCCAAAGCTATCTTGAGAAAGAAAAACAGAGCTGGAGGAATCAGTCTCCTGGACTTTTACACTATACTACAAAGCTACAGTAATCAAGACAGTAATGGTACCGGCACAAAAACAGAAAGATAGATCAATGGAACAGGATAGAAAGCCCAGAGATAAACCCACACACATATGGTCACCTTATCTCTAATAAAGGAGTCAAGAATATACAATGTAGAAAATACAGCCTCTTCAATAGGTGGTGCTGGAAAAATTGGACAGCTACATGTAAAAGAATGAAGTTAGAACACTCCCTAACACCATACACAAAAATAAACTCAAAATGGATTAAAGACCTAAATGTAAGGCCAGACAGTATAAAACTCTTAGAGGAAAACATAGGCAGAACAGTCTATGACATAAATCACAGCAAGATCCTTTTTGACCCACCTCCTAGAGTCATGAAAATAAAAACAAAAATAGACAAATGGGACCTCATTAAACTTAAAAGCTTTTGCACAGCAAAGGAAACCATAAACGAGATGAAAAGACAACCCTCAGAATGGGAGAAAATATTTGCAAACGAAGCAATGGACAACGGATTAATCTCCAAAATATACAAACAGCTCATGCAGCTCTATATCAAAACAACAAACAACCCAATCAAAAAATGGGCAGAGGACCTAAATAGATATTTCTCCAAAGAAGACATACAGATGGCCAAGAGGCACATGAAAAGATGTTCAACATCACTAATTATTAGAGAAATGCAAATCAAAACTACAATGAAGTACCACCTCACACCAGTCAGAATGGCTATCATAAAAAAAATCTATAAACAATAAATTCCTCCTGTTGGCAGGAATGTAAATTGATACAGCGACTTGTGGAGAACAGTATGGGGGTTCCTTAAAAAACTAAAACTAGAACTACCATGTGGCCCAGCAATCCCACTACTGGGCATATACCCTGAGAAAACCATAATTCAAAAGACACATGCACCCCAATGTTCATTGCAGCACTATTTATAATAGTAAGGTCATGGAAACAACCTAAATGTCCATCAACAGAGGAATGGATAAAGAAGATGTGGTATCTGTATACAATGGAATATTACTCAGTCGTAAAAAGGTTTGAAACTGGGTCATATGTAGAGATGTGGATGGACCTAGATTCTGTCATACAGAGTGAAGTAAGCCAGAAAGAGAAAAACAACTATCGTATATTAACACATATATTTAAAATCTAGAAAAACAGTACGGATGAACCTATTTCCAGGGCAGGAACAGAGATGCAGATATAGAGGATAGATGTGTGGACACAGTGGGGGAAGGGGAGGGTGGGATTAATTTGGAGAATAGGTTTGACATAAATACACTACCATGTGTAAAACAGATAGCTAGTGGGAACCTCCTGTATAGCACAGGGAGCTCAGCTCGGTGCTCTGTGATGGCCTAGATGGGCGGGATGGAGGGGAGGGAAGTCCAAGAGGGAGGAGGTATATGTATCCATATAGCTGATTCACTTCGTTGTACAGCAGAAACTAACACAACATTGTAAAGCAATTTTACTCCAACAAAGAAAAAATAAAGAACAGTGGGTAACACCATTCTCCAATTTCTACTCTTCCACCCTTTCCATGCCATTTGTAATAGGAACTACATTTTAGATTTCTGTGTTCTGGAGACTTTGAAAGTAATTATAACTACCAGTTAAACTCCAAGAGATAGGTTGCTGAGATACATGGCTTGCTTTGCTTCACACAAGCTCATCAGAACAGTCATGATAGGAAAATAAAAAAGACTTGCAAGAAACATATTATTTGCTCTTCCTTAGGGCTTCAGTTCTCTAAGCCTCTGTCCTACCTTTAAAAAGCTGGAGGACTGGTAAGGTGCCTAACTACAGTATCATCTTTAATTTCACCGGTTTCTCCCTTTGTGATAACATGCAGTGAATCAAATATGGGAAGTGTCAAAAGATAAATGTCTTTAAGAAGTTTTATAACTTCAAGTCTTGAATAGCTTTAGGTGTCTTCAGAAGAGAGGTGCTCGAAGGGCTAGATCATCTGTAGGTCCTTAAGAGACCTAGCAAGAAAATAACAATTCCTCTACCTCCTCCATCTCTTCCAAACTCTACCATAAGACTGGTCATTAGTTCTAGGTTCTCCCTCTCCACACTTCACAGAGAAAGCTAAACCCAGGCCATCAACACTTCTATCCCAGAGAAGGATTCCAGCATTCATCTGTAAGTTCCTGGACAGCTTCTCTGAGAGGCACAGATATACTCCTTTTGATTCTGCTTCCAGGTCAGAGATCCATCTAGCTCTTGAAAACTCTGAAAACTTGGGATTCCTTTTTCCTAACGCTACCTTGTTCTCGAGTCTTGAGCAAGTGGTTACAATAATATGTCTACAATGGGGTTACAATGTCAAAAACTGTATGAGAATCCTGTACTCTTATTGAACAGAGCAGCAAATGTCAGCGCTCACTTATTTGAAGTGTTGTTCTAGCTAAATGCTCATCTGGGACTTCACAGCGTTCACTGGCGTCCTGGGGATATGAGCACACTCTACAAATACAGGTTAAACTCAGTCAGGCCACAGAAGAACTTCAGCCCCATTATTTCCAGATATGTAACAAAAATGTCACCTCTTCCACAGCATAGCTGCCTATCAGGGGAGAAAGAATTACTCTTCATTTCTTGAGGGCCCTCCCAGTGCCTGACTCTGGACTAAAACTCAAAAAGGAAAAATGACTAACCGGAATAGTTGTCCCATGCATTCTAAACACTGAGGTGAGCCAAGAATCAGTACTTGCTGATTTTTTTTGTCAGTACATCCAGAAACATATTTTCTAAATGAAATAAAGGTAATCACATTCCCAGCCTTCCAAAAAATACACCTTTAATTTTTCTAAAAATGTATCCTCTTCTAGGGATAAGTATTTTCATGTTGTCCTGGTGTCTCGAGAAGTTTTATTTAGCAGTTCAGGACAAAGCATCCAGGGCAGGCCCTGAGTCCCCACGGGCCACACTGATTCCCTGTGCTCTCAGTTGACTGGGGCAAGGGTTGGGGATGGGGTGCTGTGGAAGAGTGGGGCCCAGGCCTGTTCCCTCTAAATAAAGTAGAAGCAGCAAAACAATGGCCCCCTCAGCCAGGGTGTGGAGGATCCCGGCAAGAGGAGCAGGCAGGGAATACTCTGGGGCTAGACACTTGCCTCAGGCCATCCAAGTGAACTCAGGACACAGACGTGGGCACGTGGTCAGGCCAGGCTCTTTCAGCATTTTTTGTGTTTTTTATAAAACTCATCTTTTGCATACCAGAAGGTGAAAAATGCATTGGAAAAAAAAAAAAAAAGCCCACTAAATTCATTCTCAGTGTACTCAATGCTCAACCTGCACATGAATTTCTTTTTTACATTTTTACAGTCAAACTGGTACAGAATTTGGAACAATTTGAAGTGAATTAGGAGCAGTCTACTCAGAAAATATATCTGCATACCAAGAGATGTGGTTCCCACAAAGTACCTGGTAATCAGTTTCCTGATAATTTGTCATAAAAAGATGGAGAGGGGCTCTCTGTTTATCCCCATGGTGACAAAATTCAGATTTGAACAACTCCAGCCTCAAAAAGAGCTCTCTCACCATTAGCCAACACAAAGCAGAGTGCTTGAGATATGGTGACTTTTCAAAAGCACCACATATTTGAGACTCTCTTGTATGTACATACACTGCTTCTGAGGCCAAGGTAAGTTGACCATTTTAGTCGGTATGTTATTCTTTTTAATAAAAATGCACTTTGCTATTGAAGGACACATCAACTTTTTAGAAGGATTTTAGCACTCCATTAAAATGTTAAAAGATGTCTTTAAGATAGCTAGCTTATAAGTAATTGCCAAATATTTTTTACTCAAAATGAAAGCTGGGAGATAAGAGAAAGACAAAAGGTGGACACAATACTGTGTGAGACACATGTTTAAGTAAGGAAAACACTCAAATATGTTTCTTTGCTGAAACAACCTGGCTGTTGGAAAGTGGATACAAGACTCAGATAATTATGCAGGTCATCTGGTTGTACTATGAAGAGATACCAAAAGCCTAGATGATGCATTTAAGCATTCAGTGCTCATGCTAGAAAAGAAGAAAAGTAAAAATTAATGTGAAGAACAGAAATTAATGAAAACAAAGAAGATGATCAATAAAGCCAACAATTATTTGGAAAAAATAAGTACTTAGACAAATTTCTGATGATCAATTGTCCACTAATGAATCTCTAGACAACTCAATTCCCATCAAAATCTTGACAAAGGACAACTTCATGGAAGTTGACAAGCCTACTATGAAATTTATATGGAACAGTAAAGGGTCAAGCATTGCCCACAGACTAACTCTCCTCTTGAAGAAGAGTGTAGTGTGGAACTTACCTCACCATAAAATGAGAACAGAAGAAAAGACAGAGGACAAGAGCTGAAAAGAGTGGAGAGTAGAATAGATCATGTGTGTGTGTATGTGTTCTGTGCATTGCCAAACCTATGTAATGCTGAGTCCTGATAGAAAATAAAAGTTGAAACGCTCCACTCAAGAGAAACTTGAACATGTGAAGAAATATGTTCAAGCATGCCCACAGCAACACTACTGGAATAACAACAAAAAAGCTGTAAAAAAAAAAAAAAAAAAAAACAAAAACCCAAATGTCTACCAATAAGACAATGGATACAATGTATTGGTAAAGTGGGATACTATTCAGCAGAACAGAAGAGTGAACTGTAGTTATATGTCTCAAACATGAATGAATCTCAGAAACATGTTAAATGAAAAACAGAAGTTGAAGAAAAATAGTCACATTGCAATTGCATTTATATATAGATTTGAAACCAGCACTAATTTATCACTTATAGATGCAAATTTTATAGTAAAACTATAAAGAAGAATTTCTAACCCTATGGGAGGGGGGGAGAGGAAATAAAATGAAAACCTAAGGGGAAAGTTACGTAAAGGGCTTCAGAAATATTAGTAATCTATTCTTAAGCTGGGTGGTAGGTATAGGCAGGGTTGATATTCAAAACATATTATGCAATAATCCAAACAGTCTAACTACCAATGAATCTAAAAGGACAAATGCTATAGTAATTTATCAGAGTCCAAACAGTGACTGCTTTCCAGGCTTTATATGTTTAAGAACTGAATCTTAAAAGAGGTTCACGTCCAAAGAGATGGGGCAGGGGGGGGTAAGGGGAGCACCTGGAGGTTCAGATCAGCAGCTACCTACCAGTCAGTATGGACACCCTTCCACAATCACTATAGCCACACTAGTGCCTACCATCTGAATAATAAATAGTCATGGATATATGAATGCTTTTTTTATTCCTTGTACCATATAGTATATATTATATTGATATTTTTGTATATATACAACAGCACTTCCCAACAGTAATATAATGCATGCCACAGATGTGAGCCATATATGCAATTTTGAATTTTCTGTTAGCCTCTTTTTAAAAAGTAAAACAGGTAAAACTAATTTTAAATTAAATATTTCCAAAATATAATTTCAACAGGTGAACAATATAGAAAAATTGTTAATGGAATATTTTACATATTTTTGTACTAAGTGTTCAAGATTCAATATGTGTATTTTACATAAACAGCACTCACAAGCTGAACTAGCCACATTTCAAGTACTCAGTGTGGCTGGTGGCTAAGATCCTGAACACCACACATATAGACTATTTTATGAATTTAAATGATAGAATAGGAATTTTCATATCTGTAGATATGGAAAGATCTCTCAGACATTATTTAATGCAAAAAAAGAAAGATATAAAAGAGTACATACAGATAGTATGATTCAACGTGTTTAAGTATATGGGAAATACATTTTCTTCTGGAAAACTATTAAAACTATTAATGGCAGTGTTTCTTGAAGAGAAGAGCTAGAGACTGAGGACTCAGTGATATTTTTTCTGAATTTTAGTACCTCTATGAACTTTAACTTTTTAAAGCGTGAATATCTATTGTTTTTATTTTTAAGAATAGAAACAAATAGTTAATACTGAGGCATATAACAGTGAGAAAAATACTATGAAATAGAAATAGTTAATTTAAGGGGAGCCTCAATTACATTTCCTACCAAAAATGTCAAAACTCTAGATTTTGTAATGAAGTGGTAATTTGCCATTCTTTGTCTACTTTGACAGACAGGCATCCCAGACAGGCCACAATGATCACTTGCCCAGTGAACACTCTGTTTTTCTCCACACTGCGACTCCTGATCGAACTGAAGATGGATGTAAGATTAGGGAATTAAGTAAGCCAAGAAGGAAAGATGTCTAAAACTTTTATGGCTTTACAGACTTGAATTCAAATGCATTGGCACATGCAAGATGCCCTAGATCTACTCTCCCCTGGAATCGCTAATTTAGTAGTCCTTTAAAGAAGGAAGTGGACTTCTATCTGACCTAATTTGTTCCTGACACACCCATGTTCATGATTATTGCATCCTTTTAAGAGTATCTAAAAGAGCTTTTATGAAGAATCTTAATAAAGTTTTTCCTAGGGGCCGCATCAGCGTTACTGGATTGTTTTCCAGAGTCTTCTATATTTCCATTTTGGAAAATCAAGACTACCTGGCTCCATCTTTACCTCTGACCCTTTTCTTGTTTTCTGTATATCCTTAAGATCGTCAGCATTATTCAGGAATCCCTCCTGAAGTTTTATCAGTGTTCTTAAATTATTAATACTGACCAGGACAGTTGAATCCTTTTGGGGTGGCCCTGTTCTACTCTATTTCTTTAATAATGCTAGTTGCGTGATCCTTAATCTGCAGTGCACTTTTAATGGGAAAAAAAAAGATTTAGGATTTGAGTCACAAGGCCTTCATTTCATCATATGTTGATATTACACCACCATCCCCAACCAGTAAGTCTATTACTTACTCTCTTTTTCTTCTCACTCCAAAATAAATGAAAGTTTATTCTCAGCTTTTTCACCTTAGTCCTATTCTTCAAAGTTCTTGCTGCTAAGCCTGACCAACAGCTTCCAGCCAAAGTGGAGTCAAGGTGTGAGCAGTACTGCACTTGGCCACGAGAGGGCAGTGGAGGCCTAGAGCCAGGGGGTCATGCAGTCTCCTGTGGCTCTGACCAAAGAACAATGAGCCAGAACCTTCTGATCTCACCGACCACAAGGCCACAGAAAAATGGGGAGTGCACCAAGCATGGCCTGAGCAGGAGGACGTCAGCGTTTCCATTAATTCATTCAACATTTGATGAACAAACTGAAAAATCAACTTCACCTCTTTAACCTGGTATGCCTTTGTTTCGTTAATTTTTGCTCTATACCAGTGTCTTTTAAATATATCATGTAGGCCATCATCATCACTGACCCATCCCAATAGTTTCTGATCCAAGAGGTCTGGAGTCAGGCCCCAGGAATTTCTATTTGATCAAACACCACAGTTGACTAATTCAAATTAAAGGTGGAGAACCAGGTCTAATCTCTTAATCAATTCCATACAGTTTAGTTATTTAGCCTTATGTTATCTTTTATGTTGTATTATTATTGTTCTTTATAGTTGCTGACATTGGTAACTTTTATCTTCCATTAAAAATTTCCCACCCTTAGGGCTCTCATACTCTTATTTTCTCTCATTTCCAAACCTACCTATTCAGCTACAAACTATTTTAGAGGCAATAGAATGTGATAGAAGAAACATAATGACCTTTGGAATTACACAAACCTTCCCCACGCCTCAGTTTTTCTCAATAATATGAAGATAATACATAGTATAGTTGATATAGGGATTAATGAGATGATATATGTTAATCACTTAGAGTAGTGATGGAATAACTGTAGACTCAATAAATGTTAATTTTAGTCCTTCTTTTATTCTTTATGGTAACCAGAGATACATAATCTGCATTCCTCCCTAGTGCCCCTCTCCAATAGTTCTGCTATGAAGAACAAGGACTCAGACCATCTTGCTTTGTACAATATCACAGATAGAGGAGGGAAGAATACTAGCCCTGCCTGAGAGGAGATACAGGTCTGAATGGAAAGGACAGAAATAGGAAGGAGTAGCAGATACCCCCTGTTGCAAAATACTGAGCTCCAGTAAGAAAAGAATTCAGGTGACCTGTAGACTTTGATAATACTTAAGAACTACATAAAGAAGTAAACATCAAATGATATAATATTTTTCTAACATTTTTTATTGGAGTAAAATTGCTTTACAATGTTGTATTAGTTTCTGCTGTACGACAAGTGAATCAGCTATATGGATACACATCCCCTCCCTCTTGGACCTCCCTCCCACCCCCCCATCTCACCCGCCTAGGTCATCACAGAGCACGAAGCTGAGCTCCCTCTGCTATACGGCAGGTTCTCACTAGCTATTTTACACATGGTAGTGTATTTATGTCAAACCTAATCTCCCAATTCGTCCTACCCTCCCCTTCCCCTCCTATGTCCACATGTCCATCCTCTATGTCTACATCTGTATTCATGCCCTACAAATAGGTTCATCTGTACCACTTTTCTAGATTCCACATATATGCATTAATATATGTTATTTGTTTTTCTCTTTCTGGCTTACTTCACTCTGTATGATGAGACTCTAGGTCTATCCACATCTCTACAAATGACCCAATTTCATTCCTTTTTAACTCAACAAGCTATTCTACTTAAAATTTGGGCCCAAACTAAATAGTGTCTATAAAAAATGTTTCTAGAAATTACCATGGTTTATTATCTATCTGTGAAAAGGAAAGAACAAAATCAAGGCGAACAACATATTTTTGACAGATATTGATTATTAAAATAACTGGCAAACCATCATTATTTGTCATGGAGGCAACCACTAAAGCAAGCAACCAACCACAAGCTTATATCAATATTAGGTATGAAAAATGAACATAGTCCAAATAAATAAGAAAGAAATATATATGGAAAAAAGTAGATCACATATCAGAAGTCTAACTCTTTGTTATTCTGTAGAGTTTAGTAGAATAGTTCAAATGAAAGTTAAAGGGAATTATTAATTTAGCTCAAGGGCTAAAGCTACTGGTAACTTTACCAAATCTATAATTCCCTTCCCTCTGCAGACCTCTAATTACAATGACAAAAAGAGTGAATAAAAGTCCCTAACAACTGCAGAAGCAATTTTATCAATTTTATTTCAGACTTGGAATTGTTTTCAGATAACTCTTCCAGATAGAAGGGTGATTAAAATTTCTCCAAATCACCCTATTACAATGCAGTGAAGTGACATCCCTTCTTGGAACCTCAGCTTCCTCGTCTATAAAGGGTTTATAAGTATTTAAACATCACTATACAAGTAGAAAGCACATAAGTTAGTAATTAGCCCATTGAAAATCGATGTTGTTTCTCCTTCCAGCCGTTCCTTTAAATCACATAATGACCCATGAAATACAATATCCAAGTATAAATGTCAATGTTTATAATACTGTCTTCCTCTAAATTTTCTAAATAATATGTGGTAGAAGAGATTCATTTGTTTTGTATACTTCTTAATACAGTATCAGAAAGAGAGTTCAGGTAGGCATTAGTAGCGAATGAATGTTTCCATTATAGAGGTTTCCAGTAATTTCCCCCTTGTTCTTTCATCATAGATATTCCATATTTACTAAGTACCTGTAGCTGGTTAGTTGAGCTGACTAGATCAAAACACAGGAAGGTCAAAATCACGGATCTCATTATGTGTTAAAAAAAAATGCTCCTAGGATGGTGAGAAAAGGGAACACTTGCACATTACTGGTGAGAATATAAACAGATACAGCCCCTATGGAAAACAATACTGAGGTTCCTCAAAAACTTAAAAATGTAACTGCAGTATATATAACCAGCATAAGTATCTTTGCTGAGAGCATAGATATTATGTGTAGTGTTCTTACCACAACATACAGACAGATACACACACACACAATAATAACAATAATAAAGAGGTAGGAGGAAACTTTGTGAGGTGATGGGTATGTTTACGGCAGTGATGGTGGTGATGGTTTCACAGGTGTATACATATCCTCAAACTTGTCAAGTTGTACACATTAAAGCTTTTTATGTTAACTATACCTTGATAAAGTGGTTTTAAAAAATGAAACAAATTGAAAAATAAAACTTGACTCCTATACCCTGAAAATACTACTGATGACAGATTATTGGCACCTGGTTCACACCCTTTCTAACTCATCTTAAGTCTCACCATCATCTTAAGTAATACGCAAGTGCATTTGGACAGTCCCCCCAAAATGCTAACCTCACAAGAATCAATGACAACCTCACCCCACCACCTGACACTTGCACTTCACTTTTTGATAACACCCACAACTGTTCCACCTCTGAAACTTAAACTCTAGTTTCCCACTCTAAATCTACATGACTTCACTTCTCTCATTTTATCACTCCTATTATACCTATTCTATAACCTTATTAAAAATTCTAGGGCTTCCCTGGTGGCGCAGTGATTAAGAGTCCGCCTGCCGATGCAGGGGACACGGGTTCGTGCCCCGGTCCAAGAAGATCCCACATGCTTGCGTACCGCAAAAAAAAAAAAAAAAAAAAAAAAAAATTCTAATTCCTTGAACACTTTATTCTGCCAAACTGTGAGCCCCAAATGAGATAATTTCTCACATATTTAGCCTAGACCTCACCCATCATCTGAACTCATTAACTCCCATGATTTCATTGTTGTCTGGCTTTCGAGCATGACAACCTTATATCAACCTGACCACTTCGCTTCCCTTCCTTTCATCTAAATGGCTTAGCACTGCTGGAGGAAAATGTACAACCATGTGAAATAATGTCACTACAGACTTATGCTCTCCATCCTCAGATGGGCCCTTTCTGTGTGGAGAGTCCTTCTCCCCACTTCCTATTCTTTTTAACATCTTTTTCAAACAGTGCCCAGCAGATGAATTCACTTCTCAGCAGATGAGTTCTCAGCAGCATTGCAACTTCAGAGAGAAAAGAAAGGTCATCGTGTCTTTCTTACTGCTCTTATTCTTCTTTGTCAGTTTTTTTTTGGGGGGGGGGGGGGGGGGAAGGAGGGGGGGGGGGGACGGGGCTCTTTCCTTTTTTTTTTTTTTTTTTGCTGTACGAGGGCCTCTCACTGTTGTGGCCTTTCCCGTCGCGGAGCACAAGCTCCGGACACGCAGGCTCAGCGGCCATGGCTCATGGGTCCAGCCGCTCCGCGGCACGTGGGATCTTCGCGGACCGGGGCACGAACCCGTGTCCCCTGCATTGGCAGGCAGACTCTCAACCACTGCGCCACCAGGGAAACCCAGGTTGAATACTTTTAACATTCCATTCTACCTACTCCATTGGTTTATTAGATGTACACCTTTATTTCTTTAAGTCATTTCTCTAGGTTTTATAATATGCATTCTGAACTCATCAAAGTCTACTCATTAATTCTGTATCACTTCAAGTAAAATGTAAGAATCTGTTGATAGCATATTCTATAACCCTACCCTACCACCACCATTTGTATTATTATGTATTTTATTTCTACATGTTATAAATCCCATAATACATTGTCGTTTATTTAAACAATTATTATTCAAAGAAACAAAAACTAGAAAGAAAACATCTTTTTTATTTATCCACATATTTACCATTTTAGCACTCTTCATCTCTGTTAGAGCCAAATTTTCATCTGGTATTATTTTCCTTTAGTGAAAGGAACTGCCTTGAATGTTTCCTGTAGTACAGGTTTGCTAATAATAAATTCTCTCAGAGGGCTTCCCTGGTGGCACAGTGGTTGAGAGTCCGCCTGCCGATGAGAGAGACATGGGTTCGTGCCCTGGTCCAGGAAGATCCCACATGCCGCGGAGCGGCTGGGCCCATGAGCCATGGCTGCTGAGCCTGCACGTCCGGAGCCGGTGCTCCGCAACGGGAGGGGCCACAACAGTGAGAGGCCCGCGTACCGCAAAAAAAAAAAAAAAAAAACTCTCAGATTTTGCTTGTCTAAACATGTCCCTTTATTTTTTGCCTTCCTTTACATAGTTTTGCTGAACATATGATTCTAGTTTGACACTTTTTTCCTTTCCTTCTAGCCCTTAAAGAAGCCAAACCAGAGAGACCTTCAAGATGGTGGAGGAGTAAGACATGGAGATCACCTTCCTCCCCACAAATACATCAGAAATACATCTACATGTGGAACAACTCCTACAGAACACCTACTGAATGGTGGCAGAAGACCTCAAACTTCCCAAAAGGCAACAAACTCCCCATGTACCTGGGGAACGGATGCCCTCAGGAGACCTACACACAGAGGAGGCACCAAATCCAAAGCTGAACCCCAGGAGTTGTGCAAACAAAGAAGAGAAAGGGAAACCTCTCCATGCAGCCTCAGGAGCAGTGGATTAAATCTCCACAATCAATTTGATGTACCCTGCATCTCTGGAATACCTGAGTAGACAACGAATCATCCAAAAATTGAGGCGGTGGACTTTGGGAGCAAGAGAAGACTTGGGGTTCTTATCCAATTTGTTGTTGTTACCCAATTTGTTTCCAATTTGTCTTATCCAATTTGTTTCTGCTTTTATGTTTATCTTAATTTAGTACTTAAAGTTTATTATCATTGATAGATTTGTTTATTGATTTGGTTGCTCTCTTCCTTTTTTTAATATATATATATATATATATATATATATATATATATATATATATACTTTTTTTCCTTTTTCTCTTTTTGTGAGTGTGTATGTTTCTTTGTGTGATTTTATCTGTATTTGTCCTAGGGTTCTGTCTGTCCTTTTTTTAGTATAGTTTTTAGCGCTTGTTATCATTGATGGATTTGTTTTTTGGTTTGGTTCCTCTCTTCTTTCTTTCTTTCTTTATTTTTATTACTTTTTGATTTTTTTATTTTTAATAAGTTTTTAATAACTTTATATTATTTTGTTTTATTTTATCTTTCTTTCTTTTTCTCCCTTTTCTTCTGAGCCGTATGGCTGACAGGGTCTTGGTGCTCTGGCCGAGTGGCAGGCCTGTGCCTCTGAGGTGGGAGAGCCGAGTTCAAGACATTGGTCCACCAGACACCTCCTGGCTCCATGTAATATCAAACAGCAAAAGCTCTGAAAGAGATCTCCAGCTCAACGCTAAGACCCAGCTCCACCCAAAGACCAGCAAGCCACAGTGCTGGACACCCCAGCCAAACACCTGGCAAGACAGGAACATAACCCCACCCATTAGCACAGAGGCTGCCTAAAATCATAATAAGGTCACAGACACCCCAAAACACACCACCGGACGCAGTACTGCCCACCAGAAAGACAAGATCCAGCCTCATCCACCAGAACACAGGCACCAGTCCCCTCCACCAGGAAGCCAACAAAACCCACTAAACCAAACTTAGCCACTGGGGGCAGACTCCAAAAACAGCAGGATCTACAAACCTGCAGACTGCGAACACAAGACCCCAAACACAGTAAGTTACGCAAAATGAGAAGACAGAGAAACACACAGCAGATGAAGGAGCAAGGTAAACACCCACCAGACCAAAGAAACGAAGAGGAAATAGGCAGTCTACCTGAAAAAGAATTCCGAGTAACGATAGTAAAGATGATCCAAAATCTTGTTAATAGAAAGGAGAAAATACAAGAAACGTTTAACAAGGACCTAGAAGAACTAAAGAGCAAACAATGATGAACAACACAATAAGTGAAATTAAAAACTCTCTAGAAGGGATCAATAGCAGAATAACTGAAGCAGAAGAATGCATAAGTGACTTGGAAGATAAAATAGTGGAAATAACTACCACAGAGCAGAATAAAGAAAAAACAATGAAAAGAATTGAGGACAGTCTCAGAGACCTCTAGGACAACATCAAATGCACCAACATTTGAATTACAGGGGTCCCAAAAGGAGAAGAGAAAAAGAAAGGGTCTGAGAAAATATCTAAAGAGATTAGAGTTGAAAACGTCCCTAATATGGGAAAGGAAACAGTCAATCAAGTCGAGGAAGCACAGAGAGTCCCATACAGGATAAATCCAAGGAGAAACATGCCAAGACTCATATTAATCAAACTATCAAATATTAAATACAGAGAAAAAATATTAAAAGCAGCAAGGGAAAAACAACAAATAACATACAAGGGAATCCCCATAAGGTTAACAGCTGATCTTTCAGCAGAAACTCTGCAAGCCAGAAGGGAGTGTCAGGACATATTTAAAGTGATGAAAGGGAAAAACCTACAACCAAGATTACTCTACCCAGTAAGGATCTCACTAAGATTCGACAGAGAAATTAAAACCTTTAAAGACAAGCAAAAGCTAAGAGAATTCAGAACTAGCAAACCAGCGTTACAACAAATGCTAAAGGAACTTCTCTAGGCAGGAAACATAAGAGAAGGAAAAGACCTACAATAACAATTAAGAAAATGGTAATAGGAACATACACATCGATAATGCTCCAATCAAAAGACACAGACTGGCTGAATGGATAAAAAACAAGACCTGTATATATGCTGTCTACAAGAGACCCACTTCAGACCTAGGGACACATACAGACTGAAAGTGAGGGGATGGAAAAAGATATTCCATGCAAATGGAAATCAAAAGAGGCTGGAGTAGCAATTCTCATATCAGACAAAATACACTTTAAAATAATTACACGAGACAGAGAAGGACACTACATAATGATCAAGGGATCAATCCAAGAAGAAGATATAACAACTGTAAATATTTATGCACCCAACATAGGAGCACCTCAATACATAAGGCAAATGCTAACAGCCATAAAAGGGGAAACTGACAGTAACACAATCATAGTAGGGGACTTTAACAACCCATTTTCACCAATGGACAGTTCATCCCAAATGAAAATAAATAAGGAAACACAAGCCTTAAACGATACATTAAACAAGATGGACTTAATTGATATTTATAGGACATTCTATCCAAAAACAACAGAATACACTTTCTTCTCAAGTGCTCATGGAACATTCTCTAGGATAGATCGTATCTTGGGTCACAAATCAAACCTTGGTAAGTTTAAGAATACTGAAATGGTATCAAGTATCTTTTCCAACCACAATTCTATAGGACTAGATATCAATTACAGGAATAAAATCTGTAAAGAATACAGACACATGGAGGCTAAACAATACACTACTAAATAACCAAGAGATCACTGAAGAAATCAAAGAGGAAATAAAAAAATACCTAGAAACAAATGATAATGAAAACACGATGACCCAAAACCTATAGGATGTGGCAAAAGCAGTTCTAAGAGGGAAGTTTATAGCAATACAGTCCTACCTCAAGAAACAAGAACCATCTCAAACAAACAACCTAACCTTACATCTAAAAGCAATTAGAGAAAGAAGAACAAAAAAACCCCAAAGTTGGCAGAAGGAAAGAAATCATAAAGATCAGATCAGAAATAAATGAGAAAGAAATGAAGGAAACAATTGCAAAGATCAATAAAACTAAAAGCTGGTTCTTTGAAAAGATAAACAAAACTGATAAACCATTAGCCAGACACATCAAGAATAAAAGGGAAGACTCAAATCAACAGAATTAGAAATGAAAATGGAGAAGTAACAACTGACAATGCAGAAATACAAAGGATCATGAGAGATTATTACAAGCAACTATATGCCAATAAAATGGACAACCTGGAAGAAATGGACAAATTCTTAGGAAAGCACAACCTTCTGAGACTGAACCAGGAAGAAATAGAAAATATGAACACACCAATCCCAAGCACTGAAATTGAGAGTGTGATTAAAAATATTCCAACAAACAAAAGTACAGGACCAGATGGCTTCACAGGCAAATTCTGTCAAACATTTAGAGAATAGCTAACACATATCCTTTGCAAACTCTTCCAAAATATATCAGAGGGAGGAACACTCCCAAACTCATTCTATGAGGCCACCATCACCCTGATACCCAAACCAGACAAAGATGTCACAAAGAAAGAAAACTACAGGCCAATATCACTGATGAACATAGATGCAGAAATCCTCAACAAAATACTAGCAAACAGAATCCAACAGCACATTAAAAGGATCATACACCATGATCAAGTGGGGTTTATCCCAAGAATGCAAGGATTCTTCAATATACGCAAATCAATCAATGTGATACACCATATTAAAAAATTGAAGGAGATAAACCATATGATCTTCTCAATAGATGTAGAAAAAGCTTTTGACAAAATTGAACACTCACTTATGATAGAAACCCTCCAAAAAGTAGGCATAGAGGGAACTCACCTCAACATAATAAAGGCCATATCTGACAAACCCACTGACAACATCATTCTCAATGGTGAAAAACTGAAAGCATTTTCTCTAAGATCAGGAACAAGACAAGTTTGTCCACTCTCACCCTTACTATTCAACATAGTTTTGGAAGTTTTAGCCACAGCAATCAGAGAAGAAAAGGAAATAAAAGGAATCCAAATTGGAAAAGAAGAAGTAAAGTTGTTACTGTTTGCAGATGACATAATACTATACATAGAGAATCCTAAAGATGCTACCAGAAAACTACTAGAGCTAATCAATGAATTTGGTAAAGTAGCAGGATACAAAATTAATGCACAGAAATCTCTTGCATTCCTATACACTAATGATGAAAAATCTGGAAGAGAAAGCAGGGAAACACTTCCATTTACCATTGCAACAAAAAGAGTAAAATACCTAGGAATAAACCTACCTAAGGCAACAAAAGACCCATATGAGGAAAACTATAAGACACTGGTGAAAGAAATTAAAGATGACACAAACAGATGGAGAGATATACCATGTTCTTGGATTGGAAGAATCAACACTGTGAAAATGACTATACTACCCAAAGCAATCTACAGATTCAATGCAATCCCTATTAAACTACCAATGCCATTTTTCTCAGAACTAGAACAAAAAATTTCACAGTTTGTATGGAAACACAAAAGACCCCAAATAGCCAAAGCAATCTTGAGAAAGAAAAACGGAGCTGGAGGAATCAGGCTCCCTGACTTCAGACTATACTACAAAGCTACAGTAATCAAAGACAGTATGGTACTGGCACAAGAACAGAAATATAGATCAATGGAACAGGATAGAAAGCCCAGAGATAAACCCATGTACATATGGTCACCTTATTTTTCATAAAGGAGGCAAGAATATACAGTGGAGAAAAGACAGCCTCTTCAATAAGTGGTGCTGGGAAAACTGGACAGCTACATGGAAAAGAATGAAATTAGAACACTCCCTAACACCATACACATAAATAAACTCAAAATGGATTAATGACCTAAATGTAATGCCAGACACTATAAAACTCTTAGAGGAAAACATAGGCAGAACACTCTACAACATAAATCACAGCAAGATCCTTTTTGACCCACCTCCTGGAGAAATGGGAATAAAAATAAACAAATGGGACCTAAAGAAACTTAGAAGCTTTTGCATAGCAAAGGAAACCATAAACAAGACCAAAAGACAACCCTCAGAATGGGAGAAAATATTTGCAAATGAAGCAACTGACAAAGGATTAATCTCCAACATTTACAAGCAGCTCATGCAGTTCAATGTCAAAAAGATCAAACAACCCAATCCTAAAATGGGCAGAAGACCTAAACAGACATTTCTCCAAACAAGGTATACAGATTGCCAACAAACACATGAAAGGATGCTCAACATCATTAGAGAAATGCAAATCTAAACTACAATGTGGTATCACCTTACACCAGTCAGAATGGCCATCATCCAAAAATCTACAAACAATAAATGCTGGACAGGGTGTGGAGAAAAGGGAACCCTGTTTCACCATTGGTGGGAATGTAAATTGATACAGCCACTATGGAGTACAGTATGGAGAGCCTTAAAAAACTAAAAATAGAACTACCATACGACCCAGCAATGCACTATTGGGCATATGCCCTGAGAAAACCATAATCCAAAAAGAGTCATATACCACAATGTTCATTGTAGCTCTATTTACAATAGCCAGGACATGGAAGCAACCTAAGTGTCCATGGACAGTTGAATGGATAAAGAAGATGTGGCACATATATACAATGGAATATTACTGAGCCATAAAAAGAAACGAAACTGAATTATTTTTAGTGAGGTGGATGGACCTAGAGTCTGTCATACAGTGTAAAGTAAGTCAGAAAGAGAGAAACAAATACAATATGCTAACACATATATGGAATCTAAAAAAAAACAAAAAAATTGGTTCTGAAGACCCTAGGGGCAGGACAGGAATAAAGACACATACGTGGAGAATGGACTTGAGGACACAGGGAGGGAGAAGGGTAAGCTGGGACAAAGTGAGAGAGTGGCATAGACATATATACACTACCCAATGTAAAATAGATAGCTAGTGGGAAGCAGTCACATAGCACAGGAGATCAGCTCAGTGCTTTGTGAACACGTAGAGGGGTGGGATAGGGAGGGTGGGAGGGTGACGCAAGAGGGAGGAGATATGGAGATATATGTATATGTATAGCTGATTCACTTTGTTATAAAGCAGAAACTAACACACCATTTTAAAGCAATTATACTCCAATAAAGATGTTTTAAAAAAAGATATTATATACAATGAAGACATAATCTATGTAAATAATCAGTACATAGATGTTAAAAAAAAAAAAGTCATTCCATTGTTACCTGGCTTTCACTGCTTCTAATGAGATGTCAAAAATACTTCCTATCTTTGTTCCCCTGGATAAAACGTGTCCCCTTCCCCCCTTTCACGGCTTAAAAATTTTTCTTTTATTACTGAATTTCAGCAATTTGATTCTGATGTGCCCTGATTGTGTGTGTGTGTGTGTGTGTGTGTGTGTGTGTGTGTGTGTTTATCTTGCTTAGATTCTTTTAGCTTTACGGAGCTCTATGATCATAGTTTTAATCAAGAAGGAAAATTTTTCTCATTATATCTTTTAATATTTTTCCTGACACTCCTTTTTTCTGGAACACTAATTGTATTCATTTTAGTTTGCTTGACATTGTCCCACAGGTCACTGAGACTCAATGTATTGGTTTTTAGCCTTTTCTGTGTGAATTCTTTTATTTGAATATTTTCTATTTCTCTTTATGTTAAATGACCTTTTTTTCTCAGTATCTTATTTACTGTTAAAACTTTTTTCTCCGTATGTTATCTCAGGTATTAATATTCAGCTTTAGAAGTTCCACTTGGTTATTTTTTATATCTTCTATTTCTCTTATCAATATATTCATGTTTTCCTTTAAATCTTTGAACATTTTGATAATACTGTTTTAAAGTCCTTGTTTGCTAATTACATCATCCTTGTCATTTCTGCATCTGTTTCTATTAACATATTCTCTCCTAATTATAGGTCATATTTTCCTGCTTCTTTGCATGTCTGGTAATTTTCTATTGTACATTTTATGTTATGAGTGCCTGGATCTTGTCTTTTTTTAAAGAGCGGTAAGTTTTTCTTTGGAAGATAGATCTTATCCTGAGATTTTTGGGCCTTGTTTTAATATTTTAATGGTAGATCCAGAAAGCACTGTGGGAGTTGTTTACTCCTACTACAAAGAGGACATCATTTTGGTGTGTCTACTGAGGGTCCCAGGTTCTACAAAGTTTCTCCAGTCTGAATGGTCAGATTCAATTATCTTCCAACCCTGTGTAAGCTCTGGGAATTATTCATCACAAATTTTCCTTTCAGTGGTTCTTTTTCTGGTAATTATTCTTTGTGCTGAATATTAACGAGACTGCTTTCTTTAGAGGTCTAAGCATGTCCAAATCTGGCTCAGGCCTGAAGGCAATCAGAAGAGGAGCAGGTTAGGGCTTCCCTGGTGGTGCAGTGGTTAAGAATCTTACCTGCCGATGCAGGGGATATGGATTCGAGCCCTGGTCCGGGAAGATCCCACATGCCGCGGAGCAACTAAGCCTGTGCGCCATAACTACTGAGCCTGCACTCTAGAGCCTGTGAGCCACAACTACTGAGCCTGTGTGCCACAGCTACTGAAGCCTGTGCACCTAGAGCCTGTGCTCCGCAACAAGAGAAGCCACTGCAATGAGAAGCCCGTGCACTGCAACGAAGGGTAGACCCCACTCGCTGCAACTAGAGAAAACCACGCACAGCAACAAAGAACCAAAGTAGCCAAAAGTAAATAAATAAAATAAAAAAAGAAGAGGAGGGGCTTCCCTGGTGGCACAGTGGTTGAGAGTCCGCCTGCCGATGCAGCGGACAAGGGTTCGTGCCCTGGTCCGGGAAGATCCCACATGCCGTGGAGCGGCTGGGCCCGTGAGCCATGGCCGCTGAGCCTGCGCGTCCGGAGCCTGTGCTCTGCAATGGGAGAGGCCACAACAGTGAGAGGCCCGCGTACCGCAAAAAAAAAAAAAAGAAGAGGAGCACGTTAGAATATGACCCCAATTCAGTTGTCTAAGTTTAGTGTATGTCATAGCAGCAGTAATAAGTGTAGGCTATTTGTAATAAGACTTAAGATAAGTCCGCACTGGGTCTCGCCAGGTTAGAACTTCTAATTTGGGCAGTCTTATTAATCAAGCTTATGAAGTTCTAACTCTCCATGGGCCTCGAGGATAAGGTTTTGTAGAGTCTAGAAGAGATTCTGCTTGTTTTTAAATTCCTAAATCATCTGTAGAGGTTAAATGTATAAAGAATGTTTTTCCAGAGAACTGGCCAATAGGCTTCCTAGGAGCCAAGATTCATCCATTTGAAAAAGACACAATGATACGAGACCGCCCCATGGGCTACTTTTTTACTTGCACATGATACTTTCCTCTCCCTGAACCTTAAGAAACTATAAAGATCTTAAATGACATTACAGACCCTATTGGCTAGCATACATTTAGAAATAATTGCTCTTTCTACTGGTGTTTTAACACTAGAATAGCAATTTTATTTCTCCTTCCCAGCAGTAGGTCCTGACCTGAGACAGAAAGACCAAAAGGACAGAATTAGTCTAACAAATAAGTTAGTGATTATTTTGGCTAATGTGGTCAAAGAGGGGAGAATTACAAACTTTCTTCTTTGTTTGAAAATCTAACTTAGATATAGAAGAGACTTGACCATGAGTTGCCCTTGAAGGTAAAATTTTCACTAAACTTTTTCCCTCCTGCGTGCTACCCTTTGGAGGTTGCTGAGAAATCGATCACCAGCCTACGAGTTGCTGTCTTTCTTAGTTTTTCCTAGTTGCCTCAAAACTTATCTGGCCAGCAGGGAACAGCAGAAACCAGAGATGAGCCCAGTGACACAGCTAAGGGCCTTATTGCTGCCTAGAATTGATAGATATAGATGTAAGCTTTCATTGACAGGTCAGGGTATCAAAGAACGGTAGGCATAAATCTTCACCATTCTTGGTAAAACTAGAATCATATGTTCTACAGTTTACGATAGAGGGAAAAGTTCCACTGGATCTCATAGACCAGAACTTACTCCCAGATTTGCATTGTTCTACAACAGTGGATCTTAACTTTGGGGGGACATGGATCCCTTTGAGAATATCATGAAAATTTTGCGCCCCTTTCAGAAAAAGACCTATTCTCATGCATGGAATATCGATATCCTTGGATTCCTCTCCCTTCTCTCCACACATACCATCAAGGAACCATGAGCTCCAGGTAACAGATAGCCCTAAAATTCTTGCTAATTAATGACAACAACTACCAAAAGGTAGTAAAACAGAGTGTGACCTGATTCCCCTTCAACATTCTGACACAAGAAAGAACAAGTGGTTCTCTTAATAACTCAGTCTTAGCTGTAAAAGATCAAAGACTTAATGAAGGCTAGGGAATCTGAAAACAAAAATAAATTATAACCAAATAAGCGGATTTACCAGGCATGTCTGCCTTCCAAAGATACTGGTTCAATTACCTCAGCTCTGCAAAGACCAAACTAAAGGGATCCTCAAAGAAAAAAGAGAACCAGGGACTTCCCTGGTGGTCCAGTGGTTAAGACTCCACGCTTCCAGTGCAGGGGCGTGGGTTCGATCCTTGGTCAGGGAACTAAGATCCCACATGCTGCATGGTGAGGCCTCCCAAAATAAATTAATTAATAATAAAATAAAACAAAATAAAGTGATGTTTAAAAAAAATACAGAATCAGAATTATAAGCTTTTGAGGGTCAGAAAAGGAAATGTCCTGCTTTTTGTTACCTTCTGGAGCTCTACAAATACGGTTCCTGACAGGCTTTCATATAACCTCGCAACCAAAATGGAGCTGGTTGTTTAAAATGGGCAAAATGTTTATTCTTTCTAAATCAACGGTTGCAAAGACAGGCCATGCACTCAGAGAAGAGGTGATAAAAATGCTGGCAGATAAAAATGCCTGAATGTAACTGTAACAGGGAGTCCCCTTATTTTAAGATGACTTGGCAAAATCTGCCATGATATTTCTAGCACTCGGAGGACTTACTTGAGGGAGTTTCTGAGAGATCTATGGGCAGATTGGGGAAATCTATCTTTTTGCATTCAATGGGTATCTATATCTTGGTCCCCTTGTAGTAACAGAGGCTTGAAGGACAGCAGAGAGCATAGGAAAAGGAGGTGGCTTTCCTCGGAAAGAGGGAAAAAACTGTGATGTGAACGAGTATACAAAGTAACGGGTATTGACCACTCAGGCACCAAAACGTGAAGGCAGGGTATCTAGAAAGGGGATTTTGGAATCCCTTGATTTATCTGATCCTTTTTCACCTACTTTCAGTTGTAACAGAGCCCAAGATGCCATGAGAGGGGGGGTTACTTACAGCAGAAATAAGTGTGCTGAGGGACCTAGGCTCTGGTGTTCCTCTATGACAACACCAGGTCTAAGAGAAAAGGAGTCCAGCTGTACCTTGAAGAGGGATGAGTTTACTAGTCTCCTGAGGGTTACAAATGGAAGATGAGGGAGCCTGGAAGGCTGAGGGACCTAGGAACCCATAATCAAGGGAAAATCGAGATGAGATGGCAAAGAATAAAGCCATTTTTGTATAGAAATTAGCTTCATCTGTTTCAGTATTCTTTAGACCTGGGAAAGAGTACTAAAGAATTGAGTAGATCAATTAGCAGGTATGCATGAATTGAAGCAATCTGAATGGGGCCATCTGAGGGATCCCTGGATGTATAGGGAAGCATACTGTTCATAGCCACTTAAGGTGACTTAATTCATTTAATGAAAACCAGTACTAAAAAACAAACCAAAACAAAAAACCAAAACAAAAAACTGCTTACAAATGCAGGAGGTGTTCAAATAGTTGAGAGATGAGAGTGCTCCAGCCTGCAGGCACGCTCTGTGAAGAAAAGCCCAGGGCTGACAAAAGCACCAGGGAGCTAGCTCAAACACGATGTGTCAAGGTGACAGGGCCTGAAGCTCATACTGTGAATTCTTGCAGAGAGACAGGCAAGCATAAAATCATGCATTCTTTTGCTCAGTGTTAAGGCAGTCCTTCAATCCTTCATCTTTTCAGCTAGAAAGAAAACTTAAATAGAGAATCACAGACTTGGAAGGGCCCTTAGAGATGATGTAGTCAAACTTGCATTCTACAGTTGAAGAAACTGAATGAGGCCAGAGGAGGTGGAGTGATTTGCCCAAGGTCACATACGTGGTTGGTTCGCGATAGATCTGGAATTTAAGCCTTTAAGTCACCTCTTCTACTCTAATATTCTTTACAAGACACTCTTATTTGATCTGTGCCACAAATTCATCTAACTACTGTAAACGTAAAAACTTGAGAAGCGTAAGACAGTGTATTATCATAGACAACCTTTACATAGATCCATCTGATCTCTTTAGCCTGTCAATGTCTATCGCGCCTAAGAACTAATACAATCAATGAGTGATCATGCATGTGATTGGGCACACCTATCTGCCATATGCAAATCAGCCAGTTCACCTGCGTATGACTTGTGCTACAAAATGAACATTTTAAAAGCTGTCCCAGTAAAAGACTAACCATAGTAAAGATTATGAGTATATGTAGGATTTTAAGCATTGTTAGGATGTTGACTGATGATAATAAGTAAATTCTTAATACAGGATATTTTACCACGCTAATTTCCTCTTTGGGATTTATCCATAATAAGGAGAAAAAGACAAAGTCAACAGTCATTTACATTTCTTCTCACATGAAGGCAAATTTTGGCTTCTCGCGGCTCACAAAATACAGATCCCAAATATCTCATAAAACATTATGAACATATACACATGACTGTATATAAAATAGATAACCAACAAGGACCTACTGTACAGCACTGGGAACTATACTCAATATTTTGTAATAACCTATAAGGGAAAAGAATCTGAAAAAGAATATACATATGTATAACTGAATCACTTTGCTGTACACCTAAAACTAACACAACATTGCAAATCAACTACACTTCAATAAAAAATAAATCAATAAAAATAAAACTTAAAAAAATACGTGAACAGAACACAGACTTTTCAAACTTTATAACAAGTGCTGTTAAAATCACACTAGAAGCGGGAGAAATTTTTTAAATCTTCACTTATGGAAATTTCAAAAACTAGAGTTTATTTTTCTCTATCAGGGTACAATTTGGTTGGGAAGGAGGAAGGTGACTTCTTACGTTTGAGTAAGAAGTGATTTAATAGAAGGAAGTCGCTCCATAAGAGTAATCAGAAGCATTGTAAGCAAGGCAGAGTGGATCATTCCATAGAACAATGTGCAACCATACAACTGACTGACTGCCACACGTACGCACAGACTGAAACGTACTCAAATTTGACTAAGAGGTATAAAGAGCAAGAATAAAGGCTATTAGGACTTAGGGAGTTTATAAGGACTAATATTCAGAATATGAAGAACTATTGCCATACAGAACACAGCAGCAGGAGCTTGGTGACGAAGCGGAATGAAACAAATGACTATTTCAGTACACTCTGCCTTTGGCTCTTGGTATGGTTAGTTACATGGAGAAGTGTGGAATGGTCATGTAATTACAGATACAACAGTAAGGGCCAAATAAATGGTTTCACATACTCATTCGCAGGGAAAGCAGCTACGAAGGTTTGGTTTTGTTGTTCCTCCCACTGTCTCTCCTGTACCTCTCAGATGACTACTGAGGATATCAGGACAGAGGGCTAGAGAGCCAGAAGGAGGAACATCTTCATCTCCCTGTGTGTACTGAGGGGCTATGCTACTGCTGAATGGCAAAAGTAGGTCATCAGAGAGCAATCTCACCTCCCACAAATTTATCCATGTGATTTTTGCTGCCACACCTTCATTGAAACTGATTTTCTGAGGGTCACTGGTGACCATCCAATTATCATGTTCGATAGGTTCCTTTTAATAGGATCCTCCAAGTCATCTTTGATACCATTTGGTATCACTGACCTCCTACTTACTCCTGAGACTCTCTTGCCTTGGATGACACTAAGGTGATTCCGCATCTTTGGCCAATCCCTCTCAGTTCTTTTGCCAGAGACTCTTCCCCAGATCCCATCTGTGTAGGCATTCCCCAAGCATCTTTTTGCATCTCCTTGTACTTACTCTCTGGGCAATCTCATTGGTTCTCCTGTCACAAATTCACCACCAGCTCTCTCCATATAATTATACCTTATCTTTGTCTAGAAGCTTACACAATGTACATAGCCTTTCCTTTAATATTCCCAACAACCTACTGTTCTTTATTTTACAGTGAAGGAAACTGAGAGACTCAGACAGGTGAAGTCACCTGCCCAGGGGGCTCAAAGATAGAAAGTAGCCATGTCTATAAATTTAATCCTAGCTCTTAAGTCCAGTGCTCTTTTCACCACACCATAAATGTAATGCCTCCAAACACTCCCAAATATATACTGTAATGTCCCATCTTCTTCACCAAGTCCCATACAAATAACACTTCACCCACTTATTAGAAAATGATACCTGAATATCCTCATGATTTGCCATATTCCCCAAATGGTTCCTCCTTTAACCTCAATTTTTTAAATTGAGATATAATTGACATATAATATTGTATTAGTTGCAGGTGTACAACACAATGATTAGATATTTATACGTATTGTGAAATTATCACCACATATGTCTAGCTAACATCTGTCACCATAGTTACAATTTCTTTTCTCATGGTGAGTATTTTTGAGACCTACTCTCTTAGTAACTTTCACATTTACAATACCATATTATTAGCTATGGCCACCATGCTGTATGTTACATCCCCAAAACTTATTTATTTTATAGTTGCAAGTTTGTACTTTTCGACCGCCTTCACCCATTTTAGCTACTCCCTGCCTCTGGCAGCTGCCAATCTCTTCTCTATATCCATGAGCTCAGTTTTGGGGGGTTTTGCTTGTTTGTTTGTTTTTAGATTCCACACACAAGTAGATCAGACAGAATCTGTCTTTCTCTGTCTTATCCACTTAGCATAATGCCTTCAAGGTCCATCCATGTTGTTGCAATTTCCTTCTTTTTAGGGCTGAATAATATTCCATTACATATATATGCACCATGTTTTCTTTACCCATTCATCTATCAATAGACATTCTATTTTTTATAATGCAATCAGTATATTCCTGGTTACGTGTACTTGAAAATACCTTTTAATGTCTCTATTTGCTAGCAATCAGTTGCTACATTCTAGAAATTGCACGTCTCAATATCTCTTATATCTCCCACCCAACCCTTTCAATTCACAATGCCTCTGTCTTTGCTCTGGTTCTTAGCTTTCCTAAAGGTCTACACTACCATACTATTGTACCATTAACCTAATGTGTATTAATACACTAGTAATGTCCTTACCTCCTGTCTTTCCTCTAATTTACTCCATGCTCTGCTTCTGAATTCTGGTGGCTCTGCACTGCCTTTAGAATAATGTTCATAGGCTCTAAGTCCCATATCATCCAGGCCCCAATCTATAAAGAACTTTATCCACAGATGTCTTACTTATCTCATGCACTCTCCACTGAGCCACCCTGGACTATTTAGTGCTCATATATTTTCTGATGGTAGGTGCTCAAAAATTTTTTTGTTAAATTAAAGAAAATCTGTTTGGAATGAATTAGTTTTATCTTGCTATTTGACAGTCAAGAGATTCCAAACCCCCTCCTTTTAAGTCTCCATTCCTGTTAATTAGCAATCATTTGGATGTGTCCTAGAGCCCTTTCCTTTCCCGCTCTTAGACATCTGTATGTGCATATTTGCTTTCATTGCACAAATGGGTAACTCAAAAGTCTGTAGACATCTGCTGTTGTACTTCAGCCAAGATACTATATGGTATGCCAACCAAAATTTTTTAAATGATACAAAATTGGTGATATATTCATTTTCCATGAAAAAAATATCATAAATACCAAAAACTCATTGTAATAGCTGAGGCACAGAGAGTGACATTCCTAGCATAGTACAAGAAAAAAAAATCAGTCAATATAATTCCAGTTTCCTCATTCCAGATCTTAGTGTTTTCTTAAAAGACCACGAAGGGCTTCTTCTTTCCTCTGCCGCTAAATCTTTTCACAGAAGAGGTTTGATATTAGAAGTGGCCAAAGTCTGTGACGAATTGGAGAGGAAGAGATTCAGAAAGCAAAGAAATATGTTCTGGCAATCAATTACCCAAAGACATGAAAGCAGATTCCTGAAATTTTGGGGAAGGTACAAAATTAGACTTTAGGGTGTAAGGAAGGTAAAGGAACTATAAAAGAAACAAAATGAATGTTGAAAATTACTGAAGGTTAAAGAGCTGCCTCAGATTTCATCATTGATCCTTTAGAGAAACAACAAAATATCCTACAAAAGGTCACAACATGGCCCTTTTCTAACACCTTCTCTTTGCACTTCATCTCATACCCCCTCTGCTGCAGCTGCCTTAACATCCCAGGAACCCCCAGAGGCAGCCTGCTTTCTTTCTGTTCCTGCTGCCTTTGAATGGCTCGAATCATCTGCCTGGAATTCCTTTTTGTTTGATTCTTTCCCTGATTACAGGAAAAATTATAAAGCCTTGGTCCAAGGAAGGACTACATATTTGAACAAAAGTAGTTACCCCCCAATTTGCCTCCCCTGAACCTGCAGCTGCGGATAATAGATAACAAGCGTCCCCATTCTCTAACAAGATGCGCTAGACACCTTATGGGACTTGCCTGTTAAAGAAAGTGAAATCGGTTTGCCCAACATACACATCCAAGAAGGCTAGAGAATCACTGAGAAGAATAATCAGAGCAGATTTATTTGCAGTGATTTAGTTATTGACCTCGGAGGATGAGTCTAAGGCATTACCCATCCCCTGTTCTCCCCTGCCTCAAGGTAAGTGAAAGGAGGATCAAAAGCAGCACGGTGTATAGGGGATGGGATGGGGGATAGGAGAGTCCTTGCCAGAGGGACTGAGCGCCCCAGGCTAGAGGTTTGGTGAGCTGAGCGCATACAGCTCTGATCCTGCCTATCAGAGCTGAGGGAGAATAAGTTCTTTGAAGCAAGTCACCGTTCCTGAGTTTGGCAGTACAGGGATGCAAATATTTCCTGCGGCCTAGGTAACATGGAAAATCACTGAGCTTGAGTCATCTTGAAAGCTTACTGCTGAAGAGGATACCCAACTGAAAAGATATCATTGACATAGAGAACAGACTGGTGGTTGCAAAGGGGGAGGGGTTGGGGGAGGGATGGAGTGTGAGGCTGGGGTTAGTAGATGTAAGCTTTTATACATAGACTGGATAAACAACAAGGTCCTACTGTATAGCACAGAGAACTATATTCAATATCCTATGATAAGCCATAATGGAAAAGAATATTAAAAAAAGAATATATGAAAAAAAAAGAATATATGTATAACTGAATCTCTTTGCTGTACAGCAGAAATTAACACAACATTGTAAATCAAGTCTAATTCGATAAAAAATATTAAAACTGAAAAAAGTTTCTATGGGAAAGTATAAAAGTTAAAACTAAAAAATAAGTTTAAAAATCAAAAACAAGTAAATAAATAAAAGATGAGCCCATCAGAAAGGGTGATTTGAAGTTTCATGGGGCCTCAAGTACACATAACTTGGAGGGGGTCTACTTTTACATATACAAAACTAGCCACAAAAGTAAAGCTTTATTTGGAATAAGAAAATACATAATGAAATATAAATTTTTAAAAGCTGAAAAATGCCTCAAACACCATAAATCCAGAAAATAATATTTTAATTAAATGTCTGACACTCTTCCACAATAGTCTTTTCCCTAAAAATATTGGCTGTATATTTTTGAAACCTGCTCCCTATGACAATAACAGAAGAATTGAAAGATCATTTAGTCTTTCCTCAGGTGCAGTTGAATTAATTTTTTAAAATTGTTGATAGTTGAGAAAGTTTCTCTCCCTTATCTTACTTTGGTGATGTCATGTAAGTTTTCAGAATTGTTGTCAAATTGGGGAAACTCTGTGACCAGTTTCTTTCGTATCTGTAATATTTGGAAGAATTTTTCACACTCTAGCTCTGAGCTTCCTAAGTTTCAAATCTAGTTTCTTCTCTATGACCCACATGCTTCCAAGGCCAGGTGCCATCGGACACAATGTTAGTAAGACTCTGTCCTCGCAACCTTGCTTATGACAGTGAGCGACTGGAATATTTCTAGAAGCCATTTCACACTGCGTAGCTAACAAAATCTTGTGACTTTTGAACCACACAAATACAACCCTAACTAAATGAATCTCAAATCAACTTCCCCTTGGTCAGCTCCTCAAAGTTCCCGTAAGCCCTTCAAGTTCGCTAGCGATAAGGGGAAGTATTTCAGAGGGAAAATCAGAGTGAACACAGCTGCTTGTTTCAAAACAGCTTTACTCTTACACATTCTACAAAAGCACATGACCATGTGAGCACACTGCTAGGCCCCTTCCCAGGGCCTTGATCGGAGCCTGTCCAAGTGAGGGGCTCTGAAGCTGAGGCATCATTAGCCTCCGGGTGAATCTGCTTCCCTATATGCTTATGGTGTAGGAACCCAGGAGTCAAAAGATGCCATCTGGAGAACGCATATGCGCATCAGGAAACTGTCAACTGTTAAGGCCCAGAGGCTTCCCCCAAATCCACCAAGATATGCCCTGAAAGAACAGGGAGTGTCTGCAATGAGCGAGGGCATTAACAGTCAAGAAGCAAACTGCACCAGCCGAGTGAAAGGCATGTCTCGCCCTCTCTGCCACTCCCTCTCTTTCCCAACCTTGAAGCAGCCAGAAACAGCATCGTGAAGGGAAGAGGAGGGGAGGGGAGGGCAAGGGATTGTGGGTGGGGTAGGCTGGGGAATTAAAAGGACAGGCAGGGCTGAGAGGAGGGTGAAGCAAGAGAGGCACCTTGGGGGCCAGACTGCAGGAGGAGCTCTCCCCCATTGCAAGCTTGGAGACCATGCCTGCCCCGCCCCCTCCAGCACCTGGGTCAGGCTTTAGCTGTGGTCAAGGGAAGAGAAATTGGAATTTTCACTCATAGCACATCGGAGTTTCTAATGAGGTTCTGAAAGTGACAAAATGCTGTGAAACCTTCCCAATTTAGGCAGAGAAACAGAGCAGATTTAGAGGACAATGGTGGAATTAAGCTATTTCCTGACTGTATCCTAATGAGCACTTCCTGTTCACCCAACTGCCTATATTTCAAGAAAGAAGCAATTGCTCTTGCTGTAAACAGGATTAAGACCCAACTCCTCAACCTGGCATGCAGGAGCATCTGTCTTATCCTTCCGCACCTCCTCTGGTCCATCGCCTCTGTCACCATTGTAATACAACTCATCGGGTCCTTTCAGCACTCATCTGCCTGAACCCCTGACACTCCCCCTGCCTTGAATACCCTTCCCCTCTTCCTCTCGTATCTCCTTTTCTACCTTTAGGGCCAGATGAGATGCCATCTCCTCAGGAAAACTTTGCTTTACAATCTCAGACCAAATAAGTAGTTCCTTCCTCTGAGCCCCGCTGCACTCTTTGAGGCCCTCGTGAGGGCACTGCACACACTGACGTATCTTTTATCTGTTGCTCGTTCTGACTTCTCCCCTGTAAGACCCTTCCAAGTAGGGAGTGTGACTTAGTCAAGCTTATACTACAGTGTCTTTAATACATACCCTGACACATATGGTTTGTTTCAATAAATGTTAGTTACATGAAGGAATGCCTTCCTTTTTTGGTCCCATGTAAAAGAACTGCACAACACGGCTGCTAGTCCTGTGCGAGAAGGCTCCCCTTTGCTTAGTGAATGCATTCACCTATTTATTATTACCGCTTAAGTATGCTTGAGCCATCCATCCCCAAAGATGTCATAATCAACAGTGAAGCCTGAAAGAAACTCTTCCATTTGTGATTATTACATTAAGTGAGTTATTTCAGTTTAGAAAATTTCCCAATTAGGCACAGATAACAAGCAATCCTCTCAGTTGAAATGCTCAGTGTTAACCACCATTACCAAAGGGCTTTGGAGATTTTATGAGGGAAAAAAATGCTCTTAGATTCAAAGATTTCAGACTCCCAGCAAGTAACTAAATTATTGACTACACACAACTTTCCCAAAGTCAATCTTCCTGAAAGTGTTTTTCCTTCCCTTCCTTCTGCAACACAGCCAACTCCTCTGAGGTATCAAATCTTCATTTTAACTAATAACCCAATTTACTTTTAATCAAAGTATCACAATTGGACAAACTGAGAAGGCATTCTCTAAGATTTGCTTGAGGTGGAGATGGAGGCTGTTAAAGATATTCTGATTGCTATACAATTCCATTGATTTCAATCCCTTGATATCTCCTATCTCCCTTGAATCCTAAACATTTAAGCTCATCCTGAGTGTTAGAAAACCTCTGCCTTAATCAAGTTTCTGAATGAATTAACTATAAGCAAGATGGACTTGTCATTCCTTGTATGAATTTGTCTTAAGAACAGGGCAATGTTCACAAGGAACATGTTTTAACAGCATACCAGACCAGAATAGCATTATAGATTCTCTTTCTCAGAGTTTTAAGAGTCATAACTAGAAGGTCATAACAAGATTCCAGATGCTTTTGACATGTGTCAGTTGTCAGGATTATACAACACAAGCTACATGGCAATGAAATGTGATTAAATCTTCAATTAGAGTCTTTAATGGGTATAATAGAAAAAAATGTTTTCCTGGGTTATGTTTTTATAGACATTTCATGTCTCCCTTAATAAATGAAATTATATTTGAGCGAGAGACTTTTCTTAAGTCATTGGGTTACTCTCTCTCCCTATATGCAGACCTCGGAGAGGCCAGCTTCTCTGTCTAAAGCACTGGAAAAGTACTGGATAAGAAGGAGTGAGATGGCAATGGGAGGGATGCTTTCAGTGGTGATTGCTTGAGATAAAAGAGCAAATCCAGCCCTCAATACTCCCAAGTGCTACCAGTTTGAGATGACTGGTGAAGAGAGTTGGTAGAGGGTGGGATATACCAGCAGGTGTTGAATATGATTGGTCTGGGGCACTGAAGGCAACTCCTCCTCCTCCTCCCTTTTTAAAACTTAAATAATAAATTACATCTCCTGGCATAACCCATAATGGAAAAGAATATTTTTAAAATGTGTGTGTGTGTGTATATATATGTATATGTGTGTGTATATATATGTGTGTGTACATATATAAACACATATACACACACATATTTACACACATATACACATACACACATATACACACACACATATATACACACACATATACACACATATATACACATACATATATATACACACACATACACACATACATACACACACATATACACACACATATACACACATACATACACACACATATATATACACACCCACATATATATATACACACATATATATACATACAAATATATATACACACACACATATATATACACACACATATATATATAACTGAGTCACTTTGCTGTACAACAGAGATTGGCACACATTGTAAATCGACTCTATTTCAATTTTTAAAAAGTGGGTAAATCAAAAAAAATCAATTACAATATTAATGCAGAACTGTGGAATTTTATTTCCCCGAAAGAGCACTGCTAAAAGGACAGCACTCCAGTGAATGCACATTCCAACTGACCGCAGTCAGATTACTATTATTTCTCTTTCTCTCCCCAACCCCAGCACCACTTCTCACTATAACCTCCACCTCATTGATTGCTGGTTTTATGCCAAAATACAGCCATCCTCGGAAGCATTCCCTGATTTTTCAAAACTGATCTAGATGTCCCTCTTCTGCTTCCATAGCAATCTATGCACATCCTCATCTGGACACACCACACCACACAATAAACCTTGGTTTTCTTTTCTTCCCCCTTCTCTTGACAATGAGTTACTTAAGGTCAAGAACTGCATCTATTCAATTCTATGTCCCCAAGATCCAGCACAGTCAATGACACCATAAATGTTCAATAAACATTTGCTGAATTCATGAGTAAAAGAATAAATGCACATATGGGTATCAAAATAAATCTAGGTATATTCAACTGTTGAAGTCTGCTTTTCCTGAATCTTCTCTGTCAAGCAGGTGATTCAATACCCTCCAGTTTCTTTAAGGTCTCTGAGATTTCTTACAGGTCTGCTTGGAGGGATTCATTATCCTTTGTGTGGCTAACCATGAAGAAGAGCTATACCAGGCCTCATTGGCATGGGGCTTGCTACATCCGGTGGTCCCCAAGACGCAAATGGACCCTAAAGGGACCAATGTCCATGTCAATGACTCAGGACTAATTGTCACTGAATGAGGGGGTTGGCCACCAGGTTGAAGGAAGCAGTGTGCCTGGGAAAGGGTGGAATCTGATGAATCTGCCCTCAGAAATAAGAGATGGGAACAGAAGATTAAGAGAACTTGTGGGTATTCATGTATATGAATACAGAGAAAAGGCTAAGGGCTATGCAAACTCTGTAAGATTTCTTAAACCTCCGCAACTTGCCAAAGTGTGTGATTTTGGGGTTATTTTATGTCTTACTGCCATGGCAAGGAAGTCAATAACCAAAGGGAAAACTCTGTCGGGGGAAGGGAGCTCAGGAGGCATCACCTCCTCAGGCAGACCCCCTGCTCAACTGCCTGGCTGAGATCTCTCCCTCAGTCAGCCTGCCTCAGTCCCCAGGGGACGGACCCCTGCTCGGCTGCTTTTACCCAGTGCTATGGACCAGTGCTCCACATTGCCTTCCTCCCTCCTCATCCCACAGTCCTCTACACCGCATACAGGTCCCCAAGCAGTGCCACCATATACGTTCACTCTATATTCGATCTCTTCCTTTGGGGAGAAAAATCTATAGACCAATCATTTTACCTCCTGAGTGCGTATGTGATTTATCATCCAAGGTGAAACGCTTTTGAAAGTGAAAGGGGATGCTATTCATAATTATACCGGGACAGTAGTAATAAAGTCTACCTCTCCTAGGCAAAGCTGGAAGAATGCTCACCTAATTTGTAACATCAAAACAAAAGTAAAGGCTGAGAGAATGAATGGAAGTGCAATCAAGGAAGAAAACAGGGTATCAAATTTAAAGAGGGAGAAAGCCTCCTTTTCTTATCCTCCTAAGATCTACTCTTTCATAATATAACCAATCTCTCCTAAGAAATCACCTTCCACTGGGGCCCCACAGATTTGGCGGTTTAAAGATAAAATAGCTATATCAATACTGTTCATAGTAACTTCTTCTCCCCTTAGGGACACTTCCTAATGCAGTCCCAGCGACCTCTCACATCCCTCTGTTCTCAGGAGGGGGGCGTGTTCTGGCCTCTCTTCTACCCAGTCATGTCTACAAATGTCCTCAAGGTTTCTCAGCCAATGGCTCAGGAACTTCTATGGCTTTTTTCTGATGAACAGACCCTGCCAGGCCAAATTTTATGTTCACGTCAACACATGGCAGGGCTTAAAGTAAAACTCAGGATTATGTAAACCAAATAGTGGTGTATCCATTATCTATTAAATATAAGCCCACTATTCAATAACCAGTCAGAGCTGACCATAGAAAATAATATTAAATCAGAACCAGAGAAGGGCTTTTTGCATGTATTTTGAATTGTTAGATCTTTTTTAGTCTGAGGGATTTACTCTTTTTCAGGATATCGTTTATACATCCCCACTTTCAAAAAGTGTTGAGGCAGCTCACACTAAAATATGGGCACATACTCACAAGATAAAATAAAGAGATACCAGAAATACAGAAAACAAAGAGATTCTATCTGAATTTTTTTAAAAAAACAATAAAAATATAAAACTTCAGGAACAGCACAAAGAAGAACATCATTATATCAAAAAAAAGAATTACTCTTCAGTTTCTAGTTAGTTAGGAGACTTGAAAAAGGTGATTTGTTGGAATTAAATTATTCTATCAGAAAATACATTTTTACTTGGATTGCTATAGGTAACTATGTCCATGATTGACTGTTATGAAAGTTATATTTTAAAGAAACACAGAATACTCGTCCTTTACCTTACCTCATTCCCCAAGTACAAAATCGTCTTCTTCCTAATCTGACTCCTCTTAGTTTGGGTTGTAGTATCATATAGCACAGGAAATATATGATTTTCCAGAACACTCAGACAAGGCAGTAGGAGATCCTATTTTGGAAAATGAGAGGCTAGTCGCATCGAAGTTTGTCTCCTAGTTCCTGTCTCAGGAGTGGGTAATTACTAGGAACACTGAAATGGATCCTTAGAGAGGTAGTATCTAGAGAGGCAGGAAACGAGAGGGCACAGCAAACGTAACAGGTGTGCCTTGAGCTGCTGCATCAGCAGCAAAGGTTTAGGGCTGCCGAGCTGGAGAGAGGAACGGGGGAAGGAAAGGCAGCCCCGCCTACTGACTGGCACAAGTTTCCAGGGCAAAGCAGTGGAATTATTTCAAGGCACCTAAAGTGGGATTTGATTGCACACCCTCATGAAGTGCCAGTATAAATGATTCTCATCTCCTGGTGGCCAGAGTGGTTACAGAGCTGACCGGTAATCTGTTGTCTCGGAGGTTTTAACATTTTTGAACTCAAAGCAGCATCTCCTGGTGAGTCTGAAGTCCTACATCTGATGAGTCCTGTAATTAAAGACCCGCATCACCTTTAAGCAGTCACTTCAGGACTGCTGTCTCTTGTGCTCAACGTACTTTTTCACTTGAGGTGAAAAATCTAATTATATGAACGACAGATAGCATTATTTTTTTCCCTCTTAGCAAAAGCCCTGTGTTAAGTGTCTCCAATTATGTAGCTAATCATAACTCTACACACGGCACTGCTAATCCCGTAACGGCATCACCTGTTCTGGGTCAAGGAGTTCACTCTCCCTTAGCTGCTAATGAACTTTTTTTTTTCTTGAATTCATCAGGTACAACCCCAGTAGCCCATCAGGGAGCTACTTTAGTGTAAAAGTTGTCACCATAGACTACACTCTGTGCCAGGTAGAAGCAGGAAAGGTTCACATTAGACAGAATTGATTTCAAATCCAGTAGATTCACTCCTTCGCTAATTTAGTAACTCACCATCTGAGAGTTGCTATTTCATGATTAAAAAGTTCCAGTTATTTGAAATGATTAAATTCTAGAGATCTGCTGTAGAATACCGTGCCCATAGTCAACAATGCTGTATTCTACACTTAAAATTTAAGAGCGTAAATCTCATGCCAAGTGTCCTCATCACAATAAAAACAAAATTAAGCAAATACCTGTTGAGCCTACTATGTACCCAGGGCTACCACTTACTAATTATGTAACATGAGAAAAATTACTTACTCTCAACAAGGCTTATTTTCTCCAAGTGCAAGACAGACACCATAGTATCTCAACCACACGGTTGTTTTTGTGAAGATCAAAAAAGACACTATGTGATCATTATAACTGATATGCTGTATTTAATGTTTTTAGTGCTGGCTCTGTGCTAAACGCTATACTGAGCATTTTTAAGCATAATATTCAGTTCATAGTAGCTATTCAACAACGTTCATTTATTTCTTCCGCTTCCTACAAGCTCTCTGGAACAAATCACTTGCTAGACATTGGCACTGTTTGTCTCGATTTTTCAGAAAAGCTTATGCTGCACTGCTTCTTTGAGACAAAAATTCAATTCACTATTAGCATGGGAGGTGAAAAGCCCATCAGAAAGATATAAATGGTTACAGTGCATGTATACCAGAGGACTCCTTTTGCAGTCCGTTTATGACATAAGCAGGTGATAGCAGTTTCCATTGTGAAGCTTGAAATCCATCAAATGAAAAAAGAATAAATAAAAGGAGAAATGAGAAAAATATTTAACCCATCTTGCAGTTCATTTCCTTGCCGTTTCTTATTTTTTACCAAGAATGTCCTCAGGGTGAACATTTCCCAGCAGGCAATCCGTCTTTTCACACAATCAGCTTACTTAGGAGGTTTCCCCCTTAAGTTACTCGTTTCCTCATATTTTTCTTCGTGTCACACTCTGACAAAGAACAACTCAGAAATACTCAGTTGGAGTAGTTGTCATGGCAAACTACAGCCCATTGGCCAAATCCAGTCTTTGCCTGCTTTTATACAGCCCATGAGCTAAGAAATATTTTACATTTACAAATGGTTAAAATAAATCAAAAATAATAATATTTTTCTTTCTTTTATTACAGAACACTATATACAAAAAACAGATTTCACTATCTATAAATAATAGGTGACATCACCAACATGGCCACATAGGTCATTCCTGACTTCTCTCCCCAGGACAAGACACCACTGAGAAAATCCTAGAACACAGGGGTGAGGCTGAAGCACGCCCGCTGCACCACAGAGACTAAAGACAGACTACGTTAGAAGGGTAAGAGAAGTGGCTACACAATGACCACATCCCCCTCCCCCAGGCCAACATGATACCACACCAAGAGATCTCCCCTGAGCATATAGTTCTTCCGGTAGGAAAAGAGAGCCCAGGGAGGACATCCAGCTTCTCCAGCACTGTGAGTCAGTTCATGGGATTCTCTACTCAGGTTGTGCCCTTCAGGGATCTCTGTGGAATCTGTAGGGCTTGACCAATGGGAATCTGATTGAGATGGAGAAGGCGGAAGGGCCTTACAACAACAAGAACTTGGATCTCAGCAGACCACTTTCGTACCTGCAGTGTCCAAGTAGTAGTCACAACCAGCAGTTTTGCTCCCATGCAGAGCCAGGAGGTTAGTTCCATCTGACCAGGTAACTCAGCAGGATGCCTGATTCAGGCCCTCAAAGGAAGAACCTTTCTAGCCCTGGAGCCTGATCTGTCCCCACCCAGAAAGGCAAGTTGAGTCACAGTCTGGTCCACTGTTAACTGTAGCTTCTGGGCCTACCTAACCAAAAAGGTTAACCGGAACATCTAGAAGCTATTTAGCCAGCAATGTTCAAGCAGGGAGTACAGTGGGCAGAACTGGTCATCTAAAGAGCACAGCCAGGGGCAACATTCAGCCAAGGAACTCGGGGAGCTGCTTGGCTTGAGTCAAGGCTGCAAACAAAGAGCCTTTCCAGGCTTGAAGACCTCCCTTGCTCCACCCAGGCAGGGGAGATAATTCATAACCCCACCTACTGCTGGGTGTAGTATCTGGCTCCTCCCAACGAGAAAGCCTAAATAGGAACACCCAGAAGGCTGCTTAGAGTGGCCCTCCCATTCTTCCCAGGCAGAGAAGCTAATTCACAGCCTGCGGCAGACACACTTTAGACTCAAAGACATACACAGGCTGAAAGTGAAGGGTGGAAAAAGATACTTCAAATAAATGGCAACCAAATAAATAAATAAATAATAAGCAGAGGTAACTCTAATTATATAAGGCAAAACAGACTTTAAATATTGTAAAAAGAGACAAAGAAGTCTGTTATATAATGATAAAGGGGTCAATTCATCAAGAAAACATAACAATTGTACAACAGATACCACAGAAACACAAAGGATCCTGAGAGTCTACTAAGAACAACTATATGGCAACAAACTGGTCAACCAAGAAGAAATGGAAAAATTCTTAGAAACATACAACCTACCAAAAATGAATCAGTAAGAACTAGAAGTATGAGCAGGCCAATTACTAGTAAGGAGACTGAGTCAGTAATCAAAACTCTCCCAATGGAAAAAAGCTCAGGACCGGATGGCTTCACTGGTGAATGTTACCAAACATTTAAAAAGAATTAATGCCAATCTTTTTCAAACTCTTTCAAAAAATAGAAGAGGGAACACTGCAAGAAAAGAAAACTACAGGCCAATAGCCCTGATGAATATTGATGCAAAAATTTTCAATAAAATACCAGTAAACTGAATTCACCAGCACATTAAAAGTATCATTTACCAGGACCAAGTGTGATTTATCCCTGAGATGCAAGGATGGTTCAACATACACAAATCAATAAATGTGATACATCACATTAATAGAATGAAAGAAAAAAAATCCTATGATCATCTCAATAGACACAGAAAAAGCTTTTGACAAAATTCAACATCCACTCATGATAAAAACTCTTAACAAATTAGGTATAGAAGGAATGTACCTCAACAAAATAAAGGCTGTATGCAACAAGCCCACAGCTAACCTCATACTCAGTGATGAAGGGTGCCTACTCTCACTGCTCCTATTCAGCATAGTACTGGAAGACCTAGCCAGAGCAATCAGGTAAGAAAAGAAATAAAAGACTTCAGAATTGGAAATAGTAAAATTATCTCTATTTGCAGATGACATGATTTTATATATAGAAAATCCTACAGACTCCACAGAAAAACTGTTAGATCTAATTTAAAAATTCAGTCAAGTTGCAGGATACAAAATTAACATACAAAAATCAGTAGCATTTCTATACACTGACCAAAAATGATCTGAAAAAGAAATAAAGAAAATGATCCTATTTAAAATATCATCAAAAACAATAAAATACCTAGGAATAAATTTAACCAAGGAGGTGAAAGATACTTACATTGAAAACTATAATACATTAATGAAAGAAATCAAAAAAAGACACAAATAAATGGAAAGGTATCCTGTGTTCATGAACTGGAAGAATTAATATTGTTAAAATGTCCATATTACCCTAACCTACCTATAGATTCAACGCAATCCCTATCAAAATTTCCATGGCATTTTTTACAGAAGTAGAAAAATAATCCTAAAATTCATATGGAACCACAAAAGACCTCTAATAGACAAAGCAACCCTGAGAAAAAACAAAGTGGGAGGCATCACACTTCATGACTTCATGCTATATTATAAAAGTATAGTAATCAAAAACAGTATAGTACTGGCATAAAAACAGACATATAGACCAATGGAACAGAATCAAGAGCCCAGAAATAAACCCATGCAATCATATGTATGGTCAGCTAATATTTGACAAGGTACTCAAGAATGCTCAATGGAGAAAAGACAGTCTCTTCAATAAATGGTGCTGGGGAAATTGGATATTCGCATAAAAAAGAATGAAACTAGAAGTTTATCTTACACAACTCACAAAAACTAACTCGAAATGTATTAAAGATTTAAATATAAGAATGAAAACCATAAAACTCCCAGAAGAAAACTTAGGGGAAAAGTTCCTTGACTTGGGTTTTGGCAATGATTTTTTGGAGAAGACGTCTGAAGCCCAAGCAACGGAATCAAAAATAAACAAGTGGGGCTACACTAAACTAAAAAGCTTCTGCATAGCAAAACAATAAATCAACAAAATAAAAAGACAACCTAGAGAATGGGAAAAAATATTTGCAAACCATTTATCTGATAAGGGCTTAATATCCAAAATATATAAGAACTCATATAACTCAATATCAAAATCATCACCATCCAATTAAAAATTGGGCAAAGGGTCTGAATAGAAATTTTTGCAAAGATGATATACAAATGGCTACAGGTACATGAAAAGGGGGTCAAAATCACCAATCATAAGTAAAATGCAAATCAAAACCACAGGATACCTCCTCAGCCTTGTTAGAAAGACTATCATCAAACAGAAAGGGATAACAAATACTGAGAAGGGTGTGGAGAAAAGGGAACCCTTGTGGATTGCTGGTGGGAATGCAAATTGGTACAACCACTATGGAAAAGAGTATGGAGGTTTCTCAGAAATTAAAAAGAGAACTCCCATAGGATCAAGCAATTCCACTTCTGGGAATCTATCTGAAGGAAATGAAAACACTATGTTGAAGAGGTATCTGCACCCCCGTGTTCATTGCAGCATGATTTATAATAGCCAAGGTATGGAAACAACTGAAATGTTCATTGATAGATGAATGAATAAAGAAGTTGAAATGAATGAATAAAATACCATTTGGCCATAAAAAAAAAGAAGGAAATCCTGCCATTTATAACAACATGGATCGACCCTGAGGGCGTTAAGCTAAGGAAAGTAAGTTAGACAAGACAAATACTGCATGCTCTCACTTACATGTGGAATCTAAAAACAAACAAAAGAAAAGCAAAAACCAACCTTACAGAAAAAGAGATCAGATTGTGATTACCAGAGGCAGTGTGTGTGTGTGTGCGTGTGGGGGGGGTGAATTGGATAAAGATGGTCAAAAGGTTTAAGATAAATAAGTACTAGTTATAAGATAACTAGTTATCAGATTAAAAAGTACTAGGGATGTAATGTACAGCATGATGACTATAGTTAGTACTACTGTATGACATATTTGAAAGTTGTTAAGAAGGTAGATCCTAAGAGTTCTCATAACAGGAAAAAGAACTTTTTTCTTTTTGTTTTTTTGATCCATATCAGGTGATGGATGTTCACTAAACTTACTGTGGCCATCATTTCACAATATATGCAAGTCAAATCATTATGCTGTATGCCTTAAACTTATAGGGTATTGTGTGTCAGTTTTATCCCAATAAAACTGGAAAGAAAAAAATAAAATTGTACTTCATTATACCTCAAGATATAAGATTAATATTCATATGTCCATATGGATCTAAAGAATATCCATAAAGGAAGTTTCATTAGAAAACATCCATGCTTATTCACTTTCATATCGTCCATGGCCATTTTGCCAATAAGGGTAGAGTTGAGTGGTTGCAACAGAAACCATACAACCAAGCTTAAAATATTTACAATCTGACACTAGATAACAAGTTTGCCCACCCCTGAGTTAGAGTACACGTAGAATTAACCCATATATGAGGGAGACCAAACATGTATAGGTCATCTCATTGCACAAAGGCAAGGCAACGCTGCAGAAGGTCTGTGGGATGCAGCACTTTAACACACCTAACTGGCTGAAATCTGCCAAAGAGGAGAGTTTGCCCATTAGCAGCGGATGGAGCTGATGAGAGATGCAGTTTTCATTATTTCAGGGGTTCTAAGAAATACTGCCGTTTCAGGAGTGTAGTCAGCCATATCTGAGTTAGGGCTGCCGATGACCTGTCTGCGGAAGTTCAGTTAAGTCAGGTCCACACCACTGCCTCCTAATTTCTCAGTCTCCCTTTAAGCTCACCTCAGATGCCTGATGAATTGAGTTGACCATGGACACCTTGACTCTTTTTGATACTGTATCATCCACTGAATATTGGTTAGAATATTGGCTGCACAGTAACATTTAACCAACTATATATCAGACAGAGGAGAAAGTCAAAAAGGAAAAGGGCAATCAAAAAGTCATTAGAAAAATTGGAACCTAGTTTGTATGTAGTGTTTTTTTCAGCCTAGACCTAGCCAAGGGAATAAGTCCCGTGGTTAACGGCAGTTAACTTTAAATAATCAAGTGGCCTTTCCTCTGAGTTCACGATGCTTCCATCTTTTCCTCAAGTATTTACCCAGGCACAACACAATATTTTAGACACTGTGCATGCTTTGCTGTGATTGGCCAGTAAACAGTTAAGAGAAAATCTACTATCCAGGACTATTGTTGCTGGTTAGGTCTAAGCTGGACTACTGTTGCTGGTTTAGTGTAAGTTAGGTCTCTAACACTTAAGCTGCCTCATTTGCTTTCTGGGCCTTAGTCTTCTTAAACTGTGGGTCAGACATTCTAGTTTGGAAACTTTGAAATAAGTAACCCTAACCCTAACCAAACAAACTAATGATATCCAGTGTTACAGATGCATCCCGGTAAATTACTGTCAGGCTCTAAATAAATCAGTACTAATTGGAGAGAAAGGGTGCCTTTGAATACATTGGGAAGGCAAGATGACCGTATCAAAAGTACAGGTCATGTTTTGATGTGGTAAGCACAGGAGGGCCATCTGAACACACAAATCTGGACACACACACACTGGGAGTTGCATCTGGAAGGTATACAAGTGCGCTGTTTACAACAGACAGTTGCTATCCATTGCTCTCCAGCCTTACTGGTTTGACTATGGTAAAGGACAAAAATTGGTGAATTAAACAGATCTTGTAATGATCTCTGCATAGCTTCATGAGAAATAATTGGACCATAGCTTATATAATTTCATACCCATTTTTAGCCCTTTCCTCTGAATTTCTTTGAGGCTCTGTAAGATATTGATAATAGCAGTTAATTATTGTGGTCATATTTCTGTGTTGACCATAAAATGGAACATGGAGATATATATATATGGCTATAAGAACTTTACAAGAGAAGTCTGGGGTCAGATGTCCACCCAAGAGTTGAAAAGATTGCTGTCAACCATTGAAATTGTTTGGAACTGGTATAATTAGGCAGTTTGAAGAATTTAAGTGAAAGAACTTGGTAGAAAAAGGCACAGGAAAGTATGATGAATGGCATCAAGTCTCTTACGGTCAAGAATATTCATTTTTTTACTCTGAAATAAAACTAAGAAGAAGACAATTCTTCAATTAGTCTTAATACTAAACCTCGCCCAGTGTTGTTTGTTTTGTTTTTGTTTTTGTTTTGTTTTACAAGCTGGATATCACTTACTATAACAATATTCATTAATTTTCTCTCCCTGAGTTATAACTTCAACAAAAGTCTAGAGCTTTCTTTAAAAGCCAGGACATTTAAAGCATAGAAGTTTAGTTCCTTTGTAATCTAGGAATTTTTGAGGTCTCTTATCCTGGGAGTATGGAAGTACTAAATACACTCTATAAGCCAATCCAAATAGAAACTCCTTTATATTTAAGAGTCTTTATAATGTAAGTTATTAATCCCTTCCCAAAAAGGTAAACGTAGTTCAACCTATTTGCTCAGGAAACCATGTACACTTGCAAAGTAAAGGAATCTTATCAATATCTTGGTCAAGGTAGGGAAATTTGGAGGTAGATATTCCCTTTAATAGAGTCACTTTCCCTGGTACTGATACTTGGGCAGTTATCTTAGTCTGGGAACAAAATTTCCTAACTCCAATATAAGGAGTTTATAGTTAGGGCCATTTCTCCCTATTTCACAGAAGCTGTCTTCTCTAACATTTGCCCACCTGAATTGTCCATTAAGAAAGGGTCTGAACTCTAAGGGTTTTTTTCCCACTTTGTTCTAGCTACCCAAACGTTTTCCTCACATCTGATTTAGCTCATTTGTGAGTTTCTTTAAAATTGTTCTATTACATTCAAGAGAGTTGAAAAGGTTATGCACTCAGAGCACTTCAGATTTTTCAGGTCTTAATGAAGGGACATGAAACTCAGGGTAAACCAGAAGTAATAATTTCCATTCAATCTGCATTTTTTTCTCAATACATTTTCATTCTTTATTTTAGTATAGTTCCCTGTGCTATACAGTAAATCCTTGTTGCTTATCTATTTTATGTATGGCAGTGTGTATCTGTTAATCCCATCCTCTTAATTTACCCCATATTTTTTATACAAACATTGTAAAAAAAACAAGTAAAACTCACTTGAAACTTAGATTTGTCCATTCTCCGAGCCAAATGAAAACTAGTTTGCTTCTTAAATTCTTTCCATCTTTGTATACATTTCCCTTTAAATGGCAGATATATCCCAATAAGAGCTCCCTGAAATGCACAGAAATAAAAGATTATTGTGACTAATTTCTAAAGGTCCTCAGGGAGAGAGAAAGATAAGAGTGCATGCCTCCACTCAATAGAGACAGAGACAGAGATCTAGCCATAGATACAAAAAGCGCTATAAATACGAAGAGACTGTTGAAAAAAATCTTTTTTTTAAGAAAAAAGGCTTTTTCAGCTTTTTTGTTTATAGACACATACAGAGAAAACTGGTAACTTCAGTTTCACATGTGTATCAAAAGCAAATACAGACACCATGGGTCCATTACTTTATTCTGCCTTTGGAAATATTCATAGACTTTCACATATAAACATTGGTTTCACAGCTGGGACACCCTATCTAGACTTCCAGAGTTCATACAGACATTACAGGCAAATAATTATATCAACAATGGAAAAGCAAAGGAAATGACACAGCAACTTAATGTCATGACCGAAATCACTAGTCCGTGGTCTGAATAAATGTAGCCAGTTTAGTGGCAAAGAGATAGATGTCTTAGATGCCAGACAATACTAGAATCATCATGATAGACATGCAAGAATCCTAGCATCAAGAGACAGCCAGATCCCCTGACTCCTGACACTTGACAGGTACCAGATTCCCTGTTGTTGGACCATGAAATTATAAAGACCAGATGATCAGAGCAAAACAATACTTTCCCTATTACCGTCACTAGTTAAAGAAGGAAATGGCCATGCAAAAATTATACTGAGGACAAAACTAGACTGGGCCAGGAACCAGATCCCGTTCATGCACATTAAAAGTTATCTGCTGAATAGGCAGATTTCCTCAAGATAAGGGAGGATGAAAAATAGAGGAATCAGCAGTAAGCCATGAATTAAACCATGAACCAAGCCATGAACCTAGCAGTACACAGAGTTAAATCTAATGGATAACGATAGACTGTTTAGTAATATCGTTGCACTGTAGTTGCTAAATATATTTACTGAATTCAGTTTATCGAAGAGGCTCTAGAAAATGCTCTATGACTAGAAAATGAGTCATTTGATTTTAAAATTGAAAAACAATTTGCTGATATTTTACCATATACTAGGGAAATTTAAACTCCAATAAAAAAAGTAACAAGAGGGCTTCCCTGGTGGTGCAGTGGTTGAGAGTCCACCTGCCGATGCAGGGGACGTGGGTTCGTGCCCCGGTCCGGGAAGATCCCGCGTGCCGCGGAGCGGCTGGGCCCGTGAGCCATGGCCGCTGAGCCTGCGCTTCTGGAGCCTGTGCTCCGCGACGGGAGAGGCCACAGCGGTGAGAGGCCCGCGCACCGCAAAAAAAAAAAAAAAAAAAAAGTAACAAGAGAATTTAGTAAGATGGTCAGATAAAATATAAATTTAATAAAATATAAATATTAAAAATAGTTTCTCTTTATATTAATAATCCCATAGAAATGAAAAATTATGTGTTATTAAGTGCTGAGATATGAAAATAAAAATATTAAAGACTGCACACACACATACCCACTAACCACCACAAACACAAAAATTCCAGTTGGGTCAAATACTTTTGAGGTGCTAGGAGTTCTCTTAATTTCTTCCTTACACATACACGTGTTGTTAAATTTTTCTGCAGTCAGCATGTATTATTTAAATAGTGCTCTCCAAACTGAGCTCCAGTTGCCTGGGAGGAGGGAGGGAGGACAGTGTCAGGGAGGCAATGATGACTGTGCTGGTATAAGATGGTACAAGTTGATGTATCAGGCAAGGAGAGAAAACATGAGAACTTCGATTTACGGCTTCTTGTCCTGATGTTGGAGAAATGCTTACCGCTTATAGCAAGCCAACTATCCTGGAAGTTCAACCACAGGGAGGAGGTAACAGTGAGTGGCATCCTCATTCATTTGTTCGCTTTTGACTTACAGGGTGGTTTTACACTTTATGTCTGCCTCATTCAATGGATTTGAAGATTATATCATATCAAACAATAGAAGCAATGCAATACTTTGTAATGAGGTGGTGAGTAATCATAACTGTGTACCACACAGACATTCAGATATTCACAGTGGCAAAGTCTGTTTTTTAAGAGTGATAGCCCTTCCCGTGAGCCATGACCGCTGAGCCTGCGCGTCCAGAGCCTGTGCTCCGCAACGGGAGAGGCCACAACAGTGAGAGGCCCGCGTACCGCAAAAAAAAAAAAAAAAAAAAAAAAAAGAGTGATAGCCCTTAAAGATAAATCATACACTTTTCATTTTCCAAAATATTCTATAAAATCAAAAACAAGTATCCTAAATTGACTGATCTTTTCTGTAATAAAAAGTGGCAGTCAGTGGTTTATGACCTGTAGCTATTGAAAAACAAACACAATTTTTACTCTCAAGTTAAATGTGACATTTTTAACATTTCCTGCTTTTAAAAGGAAATTTATAAAACACATAACATCTTTTGATTTGTTTGTAGGAACATCACTGATATAGGATTGACATCAGAGAAGATGGGAATTTATCAGCCAAATTTCAACAAAAACCTGTGCATAATTAGTTGATGAAGGAAAATGTCACAGAATCTAGCAGAGTATTTCCGAGTATCTGCCCGGCACAAAGAAGACTTTTAATAAATGCCCATTAAATAACTGATATGCAGGCACAGAGAGTCTGTATTTCTATATTTCCTATAATGTCTCAGGCCTGGCGCTTTGTCCATTTTAGGTACCAGTAAATTGCTAGAGGCCAATCAAGCAGTCAAAGATTATCAGAGTTGAATGGATTACTGGAATTTTTTTCAGAGAAATTAAATGACTTTCCCAAGAACATAACTCTTTCATCTGATTCTCACAGCAGCCCTGAGGAGTTTGGGTGTTAACTTCAAAGTGCGTAATATTTTTCTATTCTTTCTCCTTGGAGAGACAAGTTGATGTTCTGGAAGAGCACAGAGATTGACTCCGAATTCCTGTACTCAGTTCCAGTCCTCCTTATCAGTTATTAGCTCTGCAACCTTCTGCAGGTCACTTACCAGGTGAGCCTCAGTTTCCCCATCTAAAGAGTGGTGAAACTGTTACTGATATTACACATATGCATGCATATATAGACTGCAAATAGTAACATCAGTTTTGCTCTTGGTTATTGTTATTCCACAACTGCCTGCTGCCCTCAGATGTTCCCCAGATTACGCTGAGAAACTGGCAGCCGGAGTTAGGAAAGTACTAATTGGGTTCCCTGTAGGGGAGCCTAGACTTGCCTGCAGCACTTCAGCCTCTACCTCTTTGTTCCATTTATCTTTCGGCTGTGAGTGGATTTTCTTCTCTTAATATTAGTTTGGCTATTATACCGTGGACAAATCCCCCTGGCTACGTCTGTGTGTATAACCTAGTGTCTCTCAAGGAAGAAACAGTGCTCCTCCCCGAGAGAAAATATGCTTTCAGAGCAGCTCTGAACTATCAGGGTTATCACCTCCTGTCTTGTTTGTTCTATGGCAAATTCTAAGGTGTTTCATTTTTATTTTTGTTCTATTCTTCACCTCCTACCCAGAAAGAGCTCGCCAACACCTCCTGCTTCATAAAAATCGCTTTGTGATTCTGAGAAAGCATTTACTCTCGAGTACATTCCTCAGCCCTTCACATCTTTCTGAACAGATTGTCCTCTTTGTTGCTTTTCAACTTTGGAGAAAAACTTCAATTAATCTCAGCAAGCTGTAAATCCTGTCATTTGCAAATGCTTCTGTTTCAGGTAAATGTAGAAGATGCTTACTGAGCACCTAAAATATACCGAGTACTAAACTTAGAGCTTAGAGATAAATAGAGCACAGACCCTCACTCTCAAGTTCATACACTAGACCAAAGTGGAAATAATCACATGGCAGTGGGAAGAATGCCATGATAGAGGGATGGGTCTAATTTTTAGCCAGAGGTTTTTTTATTCAATTATTTCTATCCTGCTCTGTTTCAGAAAAGATTTACTTTTTCATGCTGAGGTAAATTGCGTGTGCCTCTTCAGAAGTTTATGTCTTTTCTAGTACATTTACTGCATTTTGGAATATCCATTGGATCATTTTAGCAAATGTTCTACCTGTGCAGAGAATGATCATTGAACCAGAGTTAGACAAAATGCTGACAAAATGCAGTAATTCTACACTCACTTCAAGAGAAAACATTAGGGAAGTAGGAACAATCCAGAAGATGGCTGATGAGAACCTGACAATATGGTGACCAGATTGAAGCTGTTTCGACTGGAGAAGATATTATCATGAGAACACATGACAGTGAGTAGGCTGGTTTTCTATTGTTACGTAAGAAATTACCACAAACTTAGCAGCTTTTAACAACAGACACTTATCATCACACTGTAAGTCAGAAGTCCATCCTGGCTAAACTGGTTTCTTTACTCAGGGTCTTGCACTCAATATGTGAAGTGGGTTGAGTTCTCTATTAGAGGCTCTGGGGGAAAAAAAAAATCCTTGAGGCTGTGTGCCTGAGGTCCCGTTTTCTGGCTGGCTGTTGGCTGCAGGTTGGTCTCAGACCCTTAAAAGTTGACTCTCTAATTCAAAGCCAGCAACAGACAATCTCCCTCCCAGGGAATCCATCTCGTGCTTCAAAACCTCAGGCTTCAGGAAGAGCCCAGTCCCTTTTTTTTTTTTTTAATTCCGCTTTTTTAAAATTGAAGTATAGTCGATTTATAAGGTTGTTAGTTTCAGGTGTACAACACAGTGACCCAGGATAGACAGACAGATGATAGATAGATGGATATAGATAGAATATATATATATATATATATATATTCTTTTTCAGATTTTCCCTTATACATTATTACAAAATATTGAGTATAGTTCTCTGTGCTGTATAGTAGGTCCTTGTTGGTTATCTACTTTATTTATAGTAGTGTGTATATGTTAATCCCAACCTCCTAATTTATCCCTCCCTGCCTTTCCTCTTTGGTGACTGTAAGTTTGTTTTCTACGCCTGTGGGTCTATTTCTGTTTTGTAAATACGTTCATTTGTATCTTTTTAAATTTTAGATTCCACATATAAGTGATATCATATGATATTTATCTTTCTCTGTCTTACTTCACTTAATATGATAATCTCTAGGTCCATCCATGTTACTGCAAATGGCATTAGTACATTCCTTTTTATGGTTGAGTAATATTCCATTGTATAAATATACCACATCTTCTTTATCCATTCATCTGTCAATGGACAGTTAGGATGCTTCCATGTCTTGGATATTGTAAACAGTGCTGCAATGAACACTGGGGTGCATGTATCTTTTCAAGTTATAGTTTTCTCTGGATATATGTCCAGGAGTGGTATTGCAGGATCATACAGCAACTCCATTTTTAGTTTTTTCCCGTCCCTTTTAAGGAGTCACCAGATCAGGACACATTCACAAAGGGCAATCTCCCTTTCTCAAAAGTCAACTGTGCCATATGACATAACCTCATCATGGGAGTGCTATCCCATCATATTAGTCACACCCACACTCAAAAGGAGAGGATTGTATGACACATATACACCAGGAGGAGGAAAACTTGAGGGCCGTCTTAGCATGTCACCAACCATAGCTGTGTTCCTCTTTTGGTGTTGAGAGTGTCACGAGTCTTAAGGACTTTAGGTGAGGAAAGGTAGGTAATCATAGACAGAGGGTCGAGTGGGTTATAGGTTCTGTGAAATAGAAAGACAGACCAAGAAGAATAGTATAGGAAATCTATGCATTCCTCAGTCTCTCCTCAGACCAAAGATTAGGCTGTCAGGATGAGAGATTATGTTGAAGTATTTTCAACTGTATTGGAGCTCTCTTTGCAAGAGAAAAGCAAGACAGGCTTTGAGGTCCCCATTCTAACAATCCACCAAGTGTCCTAATGGGATGTTGTATTCAATTTAAAGTTGGAAATAAACATATACCTAGCCCTGGTGTCTAATCAGAACTGCACAAATTTAAGAAGAAACAATTTGGAAAAAATAAAAGCCGTTTTATGGTATACCTTTTAACCTCCTTAGATACGAGAGGGGAGTAAACAAAGGTTGTTCTGGTACAATAAACCTTCACCCTAAAGATAATAATAGCTAATAGTACCCAAGGTCTTACTGTGTGAAAGGCTGAGCATTTTGCAGGCATCATTTTGTTTAATTACTGAAACAGCTTAATAAGATAAGCAATATATCCTGGAAGAAGATATACATACAGATAAAGACACATACCCCTTGCCCAGAATTAGACTGAGCTACAGACCTTACCAGGGTCCTTCCCAACATGTGTGGCCTAGATTTCTGAGGGACAGGGAGGAAACCTTCACATGTTTGAAAGCCCATTGTAGAGATGAGGAAGCAGACTTATTAGCTAGCTCCAGAGACAGTGGTGTGCCGACAAAGACCTAACAACCAGCTCTCCCAAGATTCCCAGATTAACGGCAGCCTTTACAGATTTCCTTGATGTGAACAATCTCACTGTGGCAGATTTAAGCTCTAATCTGATGTCACTGAACACAGACTTATAAAGAGGGGCAACTTCAGGAAAAAAAATAATATGGAATCAGATTTTCATTGATGCGCTAAAAAATTTTCCAAGCAGCAAAGCTGGGCAATGGAGCTGACTCAAAAACTAGGAGTTCCCACTACTCTGGGTAATTGAAGATCTTGATGCTGTCAGAGATAACTATAAAATGAAACCTTGTATTGGAAGGTTACAAAGATAGGGTGTGAAAATGGAAGGGTTAAAGACATCTGGTAATTTCCTGTTCCTTCTACAGTATCTCCAGCAAGATCTCTCTAATTTGCAGTTGCAACATTTTCCCATCGGCAGCTGAGGGATGGAGTTTGCAGGACTCCCTTAGTTAATGATCTAAAGAGCCATGCCAAGAGGACATCTCTGCTCTTTTCCACATCTGAAATCTCTAGTCACTGTCATCTTTTTCCGTTTCAACATTTTAGGATGGGAATTTTCAAACTGTACTTTGTAAAAAATCACATTCTTGGCAATTTTCTTCACCACTGTCTCCCCTAGATTAGAACTATAAAAAATAGAAAAACTTAATTACCAATGTCTTTTTAAAAACAGTGTTTAGAGATGTAGTGTTTAACTCTCCATAAAATTACACCTTTGAAATTGCTTAATTGTGTTTTTCCTGCCAATTTAAATTGCTCATAAAAGGAAAGATTTTTAAATATATAGTTTCTAATTCTTTCCCTGAATCATTACAGTAGCATTGCTTTTGCTCTAGAAGATAGCAGTGCTTGTACAAATACTGCCAACATCAGCAAATTAAGGTTAAGCCCACAGTTGTGTAGGAGGAAGGAGGAGGAAACACTTCAGTCTCCTGGTTTGGTTTAATTTATGTCTAATGGATTAAAAACAACAACAACACCCACTTAAAAGTTTGGTTCTTACTCAAAACCTTGCAGTTAAGGCATGTAATAATAGTTACAAAAGTTCGTTAGATTTCCTTACAAAGATGTTGCTCTCTAGGGCATAGGGACCTGGATTTCTTTTTAATTGCTATTATTACTGTATTAGGATCATTCATTTGCATAATAAAAATAATTATTTGCATTTATACAATTCCTTTCTTCCTAGGAGCTCATTCTCATGAAGCATATCTCACCTGCAAAAAAATATCCTATCACCTGTACAGACTTGTGAGCCAGTAGTCTAGTGGATTTGTAACATTATAGAAATATTCATTGAAAACGCTTTCCCTCTGTGCTTAACAGTCCAATCTGCAAACAGGCCAGCTTCAAAGATACATCAAGTACTATTTGCTTTGGCACAAAGGCCACCTTCCCAGGTTCTGTGAGCTACCATAACCAGTCAAGCAGTTGTACCACATGCAACTTTACACAATTCTAGGGCAAGAAAGTAATGGAAGAAATAACTGAGAAGTGCTGGATGTTTTAAGGATGAGAATTGGTGAGTGCAAAAATGCTAAAAAGCATTTACAATTTAGCCTCTGCTCCTCTGTGCAGGACATAAAACAGCAGCCGGCTCCTTGCTTGGTTTTAGTATATTACGTACAGGGAGAAAGCTTATTCCGGTGGCTCTCAGACCTGGCTGCATCTTAGATGCACTTTAAAAAACAAACAAACAAACTTTGTGTGCTTTTTACAAACCACAAATGCCTAGACCGAAAACCAGAGATTCTGAATCAACGGACCCTGATTTTTTAAAGTACATCAACATTTTTTTTAAGCTCTCCAGGTGTGTAAATGCTCAGTTCAGCGTGGGGGTCATTGGTCTAGTGGAAACAACACTGGCTTGTCTTTGGTTGACCATTAACTAGCTATGTGATCTTGAGAAAGGCTGTATTTCTGTGCCACAGAATATGAGCCTGAAAAATTAGATACTTGGATCAGAAAGAACACCCTTTCACCCCTTGACTCCTGTGATTAAAAACAATAAAAATGAACAGTTCTGTGAATTTTAATTCTCAACACACTTGCACTGAAGCATTTACAATAAGGAAATACTACAGGGGAAAATATATTACAGGGATTTTAGTCTCAAAAACATATAAACTACACAAACTGTGTGGGAGACCAAAGAATGTGCATTTAAAAAAAAGCACATTCTACTTTGAATTGTGACTTTCTAAGTATGCATAAAGGATCATTTTAATGCTGACTATTTCTTTAGAACTGAGTTCTTAGTATAAAAGAAAAACTGCTCTGGATCAGTTAAACAGGCAAGGCAGACTTTATTCAAGACTACTGCAATAGAGGAGCAAGAAGAAACAACTCTGCTGAATAAAAGGTGGGCGATTCTTAAGAAATGCGGTGAGCCAATGGAAACATACTGGAGGACTTGGCAGGGAGACTGATCAATGTGATTAGGCCATCTGTGTTTGCTAATTGGTGCCTATAGAATTTAGGCTCCCACCCTCCCACAGAGGCACACAGTCTCTTTGAATGATTACATTTCAAAGGGATGGTGCTCGAGAAGACATTTCTGGGTTGTAGAAAACTTACCTCTCAAAGGGGCAGAGAAAGAATTTAAAATTGCAATTTTCTACAGTATTTGCACTAAGAAAAGGGAGGTCAGGGCCCACAGTCATGAAGAAATCTGTCTAAAGTTTAATCAAGGTGAGAGGAACGTCAAGGCCTTCTGGTTTACTAGCTCACTGCTTTGATTCTTTCTTGTCATTGGAACTGAAATTCCCACAGCTGGATGGTCTCCTCCCTTGGCTGTTTAGGCTGATGAACTCTCATAGTTCATCAATTCTAAGTCACACTTTTTTTTCACATTTTAATTTTTCCAAATTTGGGATGTGTCTTCTCATCATTGTTGCCCAGTGGCAGTGATGACAAATCAAATGTCCTAACTTGTCAGCTCTCAAAAAGACTATACTATTGTTTATTGTTGAAACAGAGTCATTTTGTTGAAATTAGCCACTGCATGTAAATTTGGTATTCTTTGTGAAGCAAATACTTATTGTCAAAGTAATGATTGAAACTCCCCATTTTCTTACAAGGCAACAAACATGTTCTTTGGATGAAGCCACAACCGAGATGTAAATGAAGTTGTTTTGTTGTTGGTAACGTGCCTCTCAAGTGCCAAGCAATAAAATAAAGGCAGGAGAAAGCACGAATACCATCAAAAAGACAAGACACAAGTCAAAGTTACAGGAGGCTGATGTGGCCAACTGCTAGCATTTTTTTTCTCTCTCTCTTAGTGATACATTAATATAATATAGTACATCTGAGAATCAATGGAGTCTTAGATTTTAAAAAATATGGTAGCTTTGCCTAGTTATCACCGCTCAGCCTAAGCCATGTGTGCAGTCCATTATGTTTGCCCCAGAAAAGCATTATTGAATCTGTATTCCTTTTGAACAAAGGTATCTCAAGCAGTTGAAAAGAAGGGACAATTTAGAGCAACATTCAGAGAAAAACACACCCTTCCTGTGATTTGCAGATGTTATTAATCCCTTCCTAACCTTGTCCCTCTTTTTATTATTTTACTTTAAACAGTTTCTGCACCTCTGTCTCTCAATGTGTCAGAAAAGGAAAAGCTCCACTACTGCTCATGTACCCGCCTTGATGCCAGCTCTAATTATCAGCCTTCTGTGTATTCTTCAGAACTCAAGGCTCAAAAATGCCTATGCCATCTTTTCATGAAAAAGAACTACTTCGTGTGACTTTCTAGTGAGTAAAATTCATTGACTCAGCAAAGCCACAAGCAGATAATGGCTTTAGTTTCCTTAACTTAATCCCAAAGGAGGGTGGTAAAAAGCAAGCTGGATTTTTTTTTTTTTCTTTTAAAAGTGCCCTGATTCAAATTCTAGTGAAACAATCCTTAAAGTGCCTGAAGTGAGGGACCCTAAGGGAATCATTAGCAACTTGTCGGCGGCTGCCTTAAGGGGGAAATGGTTGGAAATTGGCTGCTGCAACAGAGTTGGAAAGCCCCAAAGACCTTCAGAGAACATTTGCCTCCTGGCCTCTGAGGAATTCCCCAGGGTGGAAGGTGTAAGAGAGCCACGTGGCCAAGTCTAACTCTGTACCCCCAACACCTCCCTCCCAGGGGATCAGTAGGTCACATAATGGCTGCTGCAACATTGTCTCTCTTGCTCACCAGTGGCCTCTGAAGTCTTAATATTTCCTGGGAACTGAATCTACATTGAGTGGAGTCCTCCAAGACACACTTATGAAAGACGGTCCTCTGCAATCTACTAATCTTACAACTCTAAAACGCTTGCTCTTGTCTTCACACGCAAGCTTTGCAAACAAGGCAAAAATCAGTTTAGTGACAAGAGAACTCTACCTGGAGACCACACAGTTGGGTTCAAGTCCTGGCTCTGTCACTAACCAACTATGTGAACCTGCTTAATCATCTCCAGGTCTCAGTTTCACTAAGTAAAAACTGGGAAAGGCTGTTTGGAGAATCAAATGCGATAAAGTGGGTAATGTATTTTATCAACAGTAAAATCATCTACCAATGTTAAATGCTGTAGAATTGTGACAATGAATGCCACCATTCTTTCCCTCACATGAGCCATAACACCAGACATAAAGAGGTTAAATGTGTGCAGTGGAAAAACATGCTCTTTACAATAGAAATCACATGCTTTATGGTTAGTATAATAGCCCACGCCATCTTATGTTGGATTTCCTCAGAAAATCTTTCAAAAATCGTTAGAAGATGCTAAGCGACTTAGTCAAAGACTTAGAGCTGTAAAGCAATAAATGGACAACAACGAACAGTTACTTCACAGAACTGGGATGTGGAGAAGACTGTTTACAACATTGTGCTCCTACTGAGATTATCTTAGAGTAACACTTAAATTGTTTGCTCACCCATTTTACACCATTATTGAACAGTTTGAGGCCATGATTCCTGAGGGGCACTTAAACCGTAAATGTCATGTTGTCAAAATCCTTAATGTAACCTAGTCCCTTAAATGTGTTTCCTTTCTTCTTGACATACTACTAGCATTTGAAGAATTGACATGCTTCCAGTCTAGACAGGATGATTCTTGAATATTCTTTGAGACCCTGAGACCCAGGCTCTATCTCTGTTCTCTCTCTCTGGGACACTCCTGGCCCCTACGAGGGGCCCACAGAGCTTACTCGTTTTCTCCAAAAATAATCATAGTACCATTAGCAGAGGTACTGATGACTGGGTACTAGAGGGAAACATGGTGATCAAATGATACATGATGCCTATCAAAGTGTTTTGTAATCTGCAAAGCTCTGGGTTAATAATGGCCAGCAGTTGTCCTATTCTGAGTGTTAGGCACTATACGAACGTGCTTTAAGGCATTATTTCAGTCAAGCCTTATAAGCGATTGTCATAATAGCATAACAGTATCATACCCCAATAGTATTATTATGCTAATTTTACAGAAAAGAGTGGTAGGGAATAGAGAACATCAGTGTCTTGCCCACAGACACAGACAACTTGTTAAAGGAGAGAATTTCTCTCAGGCAGGCAGTCAGCCTCAGAGTCCAAGGTCCCAAACCTTACGTTCTAAGCACAACTGGATGGTTTTCACGCTCGTGCTCTTAATGAAATCGCTTCCCTTGGTTGGACAATTCCAAATCATCCTGCGGTTTCAGCTTAAATGAGCCTTCTTCTTGGAGGCTTTCCCCAATCTGCCTGACAAGGCCGAATGCTTCTTTCTTTATTTATTTTTTTGCAGTACGCAGGCCTCTCACTGTTGTGGCCTCTCCCGTTGCAGAGCACAGGCTCCGGACGCGCAGGCTCAGCGGCCATGGCTCACGGGCCCAGCCACTCCGCGGCATGTGGGATCTTCCCAGACCGGGGCATGAACCCGTGTCCCCTGCATCGGCAGGTGGACTCCCAACCACTGCGCCACCAGGGAAGCCCTACTTCTTTTTCATATACTCTACTTCTCCATAGTATTTACACTGTATTTAACTAATTCTTGGTTAGCTCTATTTATACCTCCTCCCACAACTGGCTCCCAGACTGCAAGGTGGTGCTCCATCAGAATTAAAGAACAGAGACATTCAGAAAGCTCTTGATGCTTTAAAACTCCCTGGCTGCCACTGAAGCTTGAAAACTAGGAGAAACACAAAAGGACCACAGCACAATCATCGTCCTCCTGTAGATAGAACAGGTGACTTCTTTCAGGAGGGTCAGGAGGCCTCACATCACCTGTTTCAGCTTGATTTTCTTTTATTCCACAAAACTAATGAGCCTGATCATACGATCTCTGAGGATCCTGCCAGATTTAACTTTCTTTCCATAAATCCATAGGCATGAAAACCTCTTTGCCATGTGAGGGGAGAAAAAATGTGAAAACTTCTCTCAGCTCTGCAAAAACAGATCAAATAATTAAAATTAGTGGAAAAACTCAGATCAGAAGATATTCATTGTTGGCTGTAAATTTACAGATGCAAAAATCTTCTATTCCATGCATATGGAGCCAAGCCATCAGCACTGAGAGGAGTCAGCTGAAAGTCAAACAAAAATCAAAGAAAAATCTGAAACACAGAAAAAAGTATGATGTACTGCATGCTATATTGAAATGTTATTTATCTAAATTTGTAAAATTAAATGCATTCCCCTGATGTTCATAGCAGCACTATTCACAATAGCCGAGACATGGAAACAACCTAAATGTCTATCAACAGATGAATGGATAAAGAAGATGTGGTACATATACACAATGGAATATTACTCAGCCATAAAAAAGAATGAAATATCCTGCACAGTTGGTGGGAATGTAAATTGATACAGTCACTATGGAGGTTCCTTAAAAAAGTAAAAATAGAACTACCATATGACCCAGCAATCCCACTACTGGGAATATACCCTGAGAAAACCAGAATTCAAAAAGACACATGCACCACAATGTTCACTGCAGCACTATTTACGATAGCCAGGATATGGAAGCAACCTAAATGTCCACTGACAGATGAATAAAGATGTGGCACATATATACAATGGAATATTACTCAGACATAAAAAGGAGCAAAATTGAGTTATTTGTAATGAGGTGGATGGACCTAGAGTCTGTCATACAGACTGAAGTAAGTCAGAAAGGGAAAAACAAATACCATATGCTAATGCACATATATGGAATCTAAAAAAACAGTACTAGTGAAGATGAAGAACCTACGGGCAGGGCAGGAATAAAGACGCAGATGTAGAGAACGGACTTGAGGACACGGCGCGGCAGGGGGGAGGAAGGGGAAGCTGGGATGAACTGAGAGAGTAGCATTGACATATATACACCACCAAATGTAAAATGGATGGCTAGTGGGAAGCAGCTGCATAGCACAGGGAGATCAGCTTGGTGCTTTGTGACCACCTAGAGGGGTGGGATAGGGAGGGTGGGACGGAGACACAAGAGGGAGGGGATATGGGGATATATGTATACATGTAGCTGATTCACTTTGTTGCACAGCAGAAACTAACACAACATTATAAAGCAATTATACTCCAATAAAGATAAAAAAATAAATAAAAATTTAAAAAAAGAATGAAATAATGTCATTGGCAGCAACATAGATGGTTTGAACGAGACATGATCATACTAAGAGAAGTCAGAACGAGAAAGAAATAGCATATGGCATCAATACATGGAATCTAAAGATGACACAAATGAACTTATCTAGGGAACAGAAATGGACTCACAGACAGAGAACAGACCTGTGGTTGCCAAGGGGGAGAGGGGTGGGAGAGGGAAGGAGTGAGAGTTTGGGATTGGCAGATGCAAACTATTATACATGGGATGGATAAACAACAAGGTCCTATTGCATAGCACGGGGAACTATATTCAATATCCTGTGATAAACCGTAATAGAAAAGAATATTTTAAAAAAGAATGTATATATGTACACACACACACGTGTGTGTAAGAGAATCACTTTGCTGTACAGCAGAAATGAATGACATTTTAAATCAAATACAATTTAAAAAAATAAACAACCACCACCCCTCCAACAACAAAAAGATGTAAGTGCACTCCAAGAACGTTTCCAGTTTAAACAACAATGGAAAAGTAGATAAAGAAATAGAACCACAGTAAAATTGGAAATGTTTAGCCAGCATGAAACAGAAAAGAAAAAATACTTTTAAACTTAATATTCTGAACAAACCTGCAGCCATATTCATGCAAGTTACTTCTTTCCTTAGTGAATGCAAGAAACATTATTAAATTATGAATGGCTAAAAGCCACAGAAGGAAATAGTTATGAAAAGCTTTAAAAATTTTATCCAGTGCATTTAATAAATCTCTTATTCTGAACGTAAAGAGAGGAATAGTTTTTATTAATAGGAAGTAAGATGCTCTCCTATACTACTAACTACATGTCGGACAACCCTTTAAAGAGTATTGCTTTCAGGAGATGCCAGGGACTTCCCTGGTGGCGCAGTGGTTAAGAATCTGCCTCCCAATGCAGGGGACATGGGTTCCAGTCCGGGTCCGGGAAGATCTCACATGCCGCGGAGCAACTAAGCCCGTGCGCCACAACTACTGAGGCCGTGTGCCACAACTACTGAAGCCTGTGCGCCTAGAGAAGAGAAGTGCTCCACAACAAGAGAAGCCACCGCAGTGAGAAGCCAGCGCACCACAACGAAGAGTAGCCCCCACTTACCACAGCTAGAGAAAGCCCACGCACAGCAACGAAGATCCAAGGCAGCCAAAAAATAATAATAAAAAAAAAAGGAGATGCCACATCACTAGGCTGCTTCTGATGCCATCACGTCTAAGTTTCATCCTGCATGCGTACAGCTAAACACACACTCACAAGTACATGTTACCAAATTTTTAAGATTACTTTCGGTCTGTACCATTTTGAGTTTTTGAAGCACAGCACCAATATGACAGCAAAGTGGCTTTTCCTTAGAGATATTCTGGCTTGAATGGAAATAGCAAATGTCAAACCTTGGAAGTTAATCAGGCTACTCTACTGAAGCAGAGCTTGGGCTCAGATGAGGATCTCAGTGTTTAAGGATTCAAGGTCCACCCATTCATCATCTAGCCTTATTTTTCATTCATGGTAGAATGCTTTCAGAAGGCTTTAGAAATTCTCTCTAGTGGGGAGCAAGCAGTACCTTTGTTTTTTTTTTATAGAAAACAAAACTCCTTTCCAAATAAAGCTACAAATCACCCTCAACAAGAGATGCACAAACTATTCAACTTAGCTAACTCATATGCCAGTTCTTGAACCCAGCTATGGGAATGCTAATGCATGGAGAACCATTTTTGTGGAAGGCAAGGATGCTTAGAATTTCTGGAAATTTCAACTATTTTGTCACTCTTTGATTCATGTATTAAATGAGAAAAAAAAGATGGATGCATGGAGAAGAGAAGGAATGAAAGAAGGAGGGGAAAAAGAAAAGAAACAGGAAAGAAAAGGAAATACAAAAGGAATGAAATAAAGAAGGAAGAAAAGAAGAAAGAAGGCAGACAGGCAGACAGATACATGGATAGAAAAATAGGTTAAAATCTATTTGGTCAGCATAGCACAGGGAGATCAGCTCGGTGCTTTGTGACCACCTAGAGGGGTGGGATAGGGAGAGTGGGAGGGAGGGAGATGCAAGAGGGAAGAGATATGGGGATATATGTATAGCTGATTCACTTTGTTATAAAGCAGAAACTAACACATCATTGTAAAGCAATTATACTCCAATAAAGATGTTAAAAAAAAAAAGAAAAAGCAAAAAAAAAGAATCTATTTGGTCAAAGTGTTGAGAGAAAACAAGGAAAATATATTTACAATATCATCTAATAGTTCTCTTGAAAAAATCTAGAGTTATTGCTTACAAGCTGGACTTATTTTAGTTATTATGGAAAACTTGTATCTGAATTTTGACTGATTTGGGTCCTTAAAATTGAGAGTGTGGTTTTCAGAGAATCAGCACAAGCCCTTGTATTTCTAAAACATAATGGTAACAAGTGTATTTATCCCACCTGATTTTCCATCTCACATGTCAGGACTCTATGGATGAAATATTTTTCTTCCCTTCAAGAAACATGTACACCTGGGAATGGTATGGCATTATGGTTAAAAGCACAGGTTTTGGAATCAAATAGAACATTCAAATACTGGTCCTCTCTTGATTTACCTTTCTGTGTTTTAGTTTCCGTTTTGATGATAAAAGAATAATATTTGATCTTAGAGTTTCGTTGTGAGAATTAGAATATATTTAAACCTCTTAGCACAACACTGGTACATAAACAAAGTTCAGTAAATGGTAATTTCTGCCAAAAAGAAAAAACCAAGACAGGTAGATATCTATTAACATGTCATTTACTTATATGCAAAGGAAACAAAAAATAACTTAGTAATTATTACTAACTGATTTCATTTAGTAAAAACAGTATCAGGATTCATAGGAGAAAAGAAGGGGAGAAGGGAAACCCATAGAAAGTTTGAGAACAGTAAATTTTGGATAAATTGATGAACACCTAAGGGCTAATCAAGGTGTTCTGCTCTTGGGCAGGTGGATGAACACCAAAGAAAATAATGTCAGTTTTTTTATAAATCCTCCAGGAGATCATAATTATTTTGCTGTAGGTTGGGGGCTAGGACACCTGAATGTATGATGTCTATTGGCGTCCTTTGTTAGCACCTTCATATATGTTATATCAGGTCTGTACCACCTCCCTGACCAAAATTTCTTTCCCTATTTAAAATTCTAAATGCATTCCTCTGTTCTGCTAGCTTATGGTCCTCTGTACTTTCCTAGGCAGTACTCAACTACGTTTGGAATTATAAATTTACTTTTTGGTTGATTAGGGGCTGTCTTTCCCCACATCCACAAGAACAGGGATCTTTCCTGCTTTATTCCTTGCTGCATGTTCAGCACGTGACACATAGTAGGTGTACACGGTGAGGGAGGGAGGGAGCTAGGAAAGGAGAAAGGCAGGTAGGCAAACAGGCAGGTACAATATGACACAAGACAGGTAAAACAAAGTTCTGTGATAATTTGGATTTGGTGAATGGGAATTAGAGAAAGCTTCAAGGAAGAAGTGCCATTTTTTCTGAGCCTTCAAGCATGGGTAGAATTTAAACATTCCCACCGGGAAAGCATGGGACATGGTATAAAGTATGTCTCAGTTTCTCTAGAACATAAGGTCTCTGAGGGGCATTGTAAGAGTTGAGGCTGGAAGGGTGTGGCGGGCATGTCAGACCAAGCCATCTGACAGTGGGGAGCCCCTGGGGGGTCTGGGTTGGAGATGAGACACACTCCGATGTGTGCTTTAAAAATTCAAGTTTGGTAAAGTGTCAAAGCTGAACGCGAGGGGAAAAAAGTCTGACACAGGAAGGCGACTTAATATGGGCTAAGTCATTCTTTCTATTATTTCTGTAACAGTAGAGTAGTTCTATTTGCACAGGCAAACAGCCTACCAAACATTCTGAGTTTACTTGATTTAGACAAATGATGCTGCTGCTCAATTCTTCAAGGAATTTTTCATGAAACAAAATCACCAAGATGAATAATTAGAATACATTGAAGACTACTGAAGCTTTTTCTATACATGCATTTATCTATGTCTGGCTGGCATGCAAATGAGAGCTTCTACTCAAAATCCAGGGAATTAAATCATGGACTTCACATAGAGTAGATAAACCCCAAAAGAGGCATGGAGGTCATGAATATGTAGACCTCTTTACATTAGAAAGGCAGACAAATCCTATTTTGGGGAAACTCTTGGTGATTTCCAAGTTTATGTGCTTAATAATAGTAGCATTCACTGTGTAGCTTCCGGGTTCTAAGTACAGAACAAGGGTATTAGATACATCATTTACTTGTCATGTAAGGTAGGTGTATTAATCAGGGTTTTCCAGAGAAGAAACATCCTACATATATAAGGAATATGTATTTAAGGAATTGGCTTATGGGATAATGGAAGCTGAGAACTCCCACAACCTGCCCTTGGCTAGCTGGAGACCCAGGAAGGGTGACGGTATAGTTCAGAGGTGGAGAACCGGTAGTCCCGTGGTTTAATTCCAGTTCAAGCCTGAATCCCTGAGAGATGAGAGCCCTGATAGTGCGATTTCCAGGCGAAGAGCAGAAGACCCAGGTCTCAGCTCAAGCGTCAGATGGAGAGAACTCAACCTTCCTCCACCTTTTTTCCTATGTGGGTCCTCAGTAGGTGGGGTGGCGCCCACCCACACTGGGGTAGGTAATCTGTTTTAGTCAGTTCACCAATTCAAATGCTCATTTCTCCCAGAAACACCCTCACAGACACACTCAGAAAAAATGTTTAGCCAGATATCTGGGCATTCCATGGCCCAGTCAAGTTGCTACAAAAAAAAATAAACCATTACAGTGGGTAGTGTTTTCTTCCATCTTTCAGATGATTTAGTGAGATTTTAGAGAGGTTACACAGCTCATAATCGGCAGGCACGTCCAAGACTACGACTTAGTATTACTAACACCCTCTTTACTACTAGTCTAGAGGCTCTTTCCTTTGCCTGGTAAATAGCTCCTTAATATTTTAAAAGTTTTGTTTCCAGCCAATCAGCTTACCATGAATTCTATTAAATTTAAACACATACATACACACATACACACCTGTCCCTACCAGCTTCTGACCCGAGTGCCACCATCTTCCTCAGTCCCATTTCCTCCTTCTGAAGGGCATTTTCTGCCTCCAGGGAGTAATAGGGATCCTCAGATCTTCAGCTTCTTCATCCTGCCCATCCCTGATATGGTCCTGCCCTGGGCCACCTCTGTCTTCTTCCTACCCCGTCACCTCCTCTCTCTCCACCTTCACCACCATAGGCAGTGGCTGGCTGCTTTGCTGTCATGAGGGCGGATGTGATAGTAGAGCCTTGTCACATCACCCTTCTACCAACAAGGGTGTGATAGGGGTGGGTGGCAGTGACAGATGGTGAAAGCCCTGGAGGTAATGGTGGAAACAGCCGAGGGGCCAAAGGAGGACCAGGATACAGCTGCCACCAAGGAGGATGGTGTCTGCAGAGGAAAGGGTGGCTGAGATGAGGTCCTGCACTAAGTGCTGAGAACATTCCTGTTCTCATGGGACTGACATTCTAGGGGACAAGAAGCAAGAGATATAAGTAAAATCTATAGAATCTATAGTGTGCTTTGGGGAAATTTTCACCCTGCTGTAGTGATGGGACCTCCTCCCAGTACAGAGTGCAGAGTGCTCGGTATAACTACACTGGGCAATAATTAAGCCAAAATAAAGACTTTCAGGCAAACACAACACTGAGAAAATTCATGGTCAGATGACCCGGACTACAGAAATGTTAAAATTCCTCAGGCAGGGCTTCCCTGGTGGCGCAGTGGTTGAGAGTCTGCCTGCCGATGCAGGGGACATGGGTTCGTGCCCTGGTCCGGGAAGATCCCACATGCCGCGGATCGGCTGGGCCCGTGAGCCATGGCTGCTGAGCCTGCACGTCCGGAGCCTGTGCTCCGCAACGGGAGAGGCTGCAACAGTGAGAGGCCCGCGTACCGCCAAAAAAAAAAAAAAAAAAAGAAAAATTCCTCAGGCAGCAGGAATATGACATCAGGCCAAAGATCTTCAGATCTGCACAAAGAAATTAAGAGAGTGATAAAAGAGATTTTTTTAAAGGTAAAAATTCATTTGGGTATGGCATTCTGGGTGGAAAGTTGTTTTTGTTTTCTTCCAATATTTCAGAGACTTTCTTCCATTGTCTACCATGTGCATTTTCATTGTTTCTCTCATACACACACAAATACACACGCACACACATACAATTATATATACCACTGGTCACCATCCAGATAGGAGTCTCCTAGTAGACTTGCTTGTTTTATAGCTGGTCGCATAACGGTCCTACAGCAAAATCGTTTCATTTTAATAAAGAGGCAGAAATGTTTTAAAATTGCTGTTGGTGCAGTTATTAACAAAGAGTGCTTATAAACGGAACAGCTGACTTTCGCTGGGCGCATTTTAAGCAATCTGCAATCTGTATGTATTATGCCATGTATCCCACGCTACTATTATTAGTTCTTCTTTCAGCTAAGGAAACTGAGTCTTTAGGTCAGTTTTCACTGGTTCATGACTGATCTGCTGAAGGTAAAGTTGGACCTAAGCCTGGATCCCTTTGGCTTCAAAGGCTGAGGGGACAACAACATTCAAATGCCCATGTGATATTTAGCATTTCCGAGCCCCGGGGTTTTGTTTGTTCAAATAAAGATTTCTAACGTATCTAAAGGGCCAGCAGTGGCATTGTGTTTGACAAACCCAGGGGGGAATAAAAAATAAAGAGGAGGGCTTCCCTGGTGGCGCAGTGGGTGGGAGTCCGCCTGCCGATGCAGGGGACAAGGGTTCATGCCCCGGTCCGGGAAGATCCCACATGCCGCAGAGCGGCTGGGCCCGTGAGCCATGGCTGCTGAGCCTGCACGTCCAGAGCCTGTGCTCTGCAACGGGAGAGGCCACAACAGTGAGAGGCCCACATACCGCAAAAAAAATAAAAATAAAAAAAATAAAGAGGAGTTTACAGTTTCGGTGACTGCACCAAATGTGGGTCATATGAAGAAAATTTCATTAGATAAATTCCTTCTGGAGAGAAAATGCCTTTTGGAGAGAAAATGCCTTCTTCATAGCTCAAAAATTGGTGTGGCTAACATCTGTGGGTTACACTCATTTTACTTAATAAAGTCAACTCTAGAAAAATGTAGTCTTCAAAGACTATATTATAAAAAGTTGTTCTGATTGATTTGAGCCAAAGACACTATTGCTCTGTGTAATTTGATTTTTACATGTCATAAGGGAAAAGTAAGAGCAAAGTACAATATGTCCTATGTCTAGAGTCCCTCAACATGTTCACATAGAAAATGAGAAAGCAAACCATGACTTACTTAGGATAGGCTAACTGCTGTCAAAAATGTATAAATAAAACTACACAATTAGTCAGACCCAACAGAAGTATATTTCTTGCTCAAGTAAGGTTTCTTAGGCAGGTAAACAGATTAGCAGAGCAGTCCTCCTCTGTGTAGACATTCAGGCATGTCAGGGAGACTGACAGAAGCTCTGCTTTTTTCTCTACATTCCTTCTAGAGCCTCCTGGGGAATCACCACCAATCCAGGCAGCCAGAAGGGGACAAGAGCATAGGGCACCACAGGAGTTCTCAGGGTCAGGTCTTCAAGTAGCATACATCACTCATATGCCTTTGGCTAAAACCCAACCACATGGCCATGCCTAACTGCAAGCGTGCTCTGGAAATGTGGTCAATGGTGGCCAGCACTTCCCTGTGAGAACTGTGTGCTACAGAAGGGAGCACAGCTATCTAGCAGACGGTCGACCATCTATGTCACAGCCCACAACCAAGCTTTGACATCCAGAAGGTGGTAAGGTACAAGGAAATATGACAGAATTATGACAGCTAGGAGTTATTGAACACTTAGACAGCAGACACTGTGTTCAAGCTCTTGACCTCAAGATTAAACGTTTATTGTGTTGTTTTTTTTTAATTAGCCCAGGCTGCAGTGGGAGAGTGGGGAGACAGCAGTCAGGCCTCGAGTAGCCAGGGAAGCCTTCTGTTGCACACATCAGGGCCATTCTCAATCTGGAAAACTGTGAGCTGTTCAAAGAACTGTCACACTTACGTCTAATTTGAGCCTCACAATGGCACAGTGAAGCAGGTAAGACAAGTCTTATTGCCATTTTGAGGAAAGTGAAACCGAAGTCCAAAGAGGTCAGAGGCTCTATCTAAGGTTCACCAGCCAATGAGGACTAGACTCTATTCCTGACCTGTTAGCTGTAATCTAGTATCATTTCTCCCATAGCTCACTACTCCCTGGGCACTTGTAGCTGAATGCAGTTGTCCAAAGGTCAATGAAATGAAGACCTTTCCGAGAAAAGGTATTTCTTGATTTTTGGCCAGTAATGGCGTGTGTTTTGTTTGACTGCTACGGAAATTTTTAGCATTAGAGTTGAAAAATACACTCCTGCCAACCTTTATTGTGACAGCTGAGTGAGAGGAAAGGCCTTTGAATTGGAGGTAACAGAGGAGCCGGGATCGTTTAGACTAGGATGAATTAGTTTGCTGACATCCTGGAGACCCTAAAACATAAGCAGCATCCTGGAGAGAATGTTTTATTCTACTGGCTGGTCATCTAGATGATGCTGTTCTGTCCCGTCTGAGACACAGAGGCTACAGAGGCCTGTCCCTTGGAGGATGAACTGGCTTCCACAGGCCCTGAAGCTAGATGTCTGTTTGCCAGTGCTATTGATCATGCAGTGGACTTCAAGCCCTTCCTGGTCTTCTGGAATTAGAACGAGGCTTTCATTTCATTCTACTCAATCTTCTGATGAAAGGGTAATATTCTACAATGAATGATTACCAAGCCACCCCTGGCCTGAGCTTCAAATCACTGAAACCCTTATAAGTAATGTCCTCCATAAAGTACAAAGTAAATCAGAACCTTCCTTTTCAAGATCTTACAGACCTTTAAAAACCTCACAATGAACACGGGCACTACAGAGTAGCATAGTAGCATCTCAAGCCCAGATTAAAGGATACCGTTTTCCTGACACTAATATAATTTAGGCCTTTTTTACACTGAACCACCTTTTTCAGTAAATAGTGCTAGAGCAACTGGATATCCATTGGCAAAAAAAAATCTTAAAAATTAATTTTAACCTACACCTTATACCTTAAATAAAAATTAACTCAAAATGGATCATAAACTTAACTATGAAACAAACCAGAAAACAAAAAACAAACAAGGGAAATCTTTGAGAACTAGGGCTATGCAGACTTCACATTAAAATTACGATCTATAAAAGGACAAACTGATCAATTGAACCTCATCCAAATAAAATACTTTTTTATTCTGTGAAAGCCCATATGTAGAACATGAAGTGACAAGTTACAGACAGGAAGAAAATATTTGCAGACTACATATGTAACAAAAACTAGTGTCCAAAATATATAAAGAATTCTCAAAACTCAACAGAAAATAACACAATTAGACAATGTGCAAGAGACAAAGAAAATGAAGAGACATTTCAGTGAAAAAGTTATGCAAGTGGCAAATAAGCACATGAAAAGCTGTTCACCATTATTAACCATTATAAATGCAAACTGAAACCCCAGTGAGGTCTCACCACACATCCGTCAGAATGGCTACAATAAAAACTAATGAAAACAACCGAAATGCCAGCAATGAAGCAGTGGGAATGTAAAATGATAAACATTCTGAGAAAAAAAAAAAAGTTTGGCAGTTTCTTAATAACTAAATATGCAACTACTATATGACCCAGCAAAGTCACCCCTGAGTATCTGTCCTAGGGAAATGAAAAGTTAAATCCATACAGAAAGTCTGCTACATGAATGTCTGTAGTAGCTTTATTTGTAAAAACCCAAAACAGGAGTCAGCTCAGATGTCCTTCAAGGAATGAATGGTTAAATAAACTGTAGTACATACATACCATGGAATACTAGTCAGCAATGAAAAGCAATGAACTATTGATACATGCCAGACTTAGATAAATTGACACACGCACGCAAAACTTAGATGAATCTCCAGGGAATTAGCCGGAAAAAACGCCCATCTTGAAAGGTTACATACTGTATGATTCCATTTGTATGACATTTTTGAATTGACAAAATTTTAGAAACGGAAGACAGATGAGTAGTTGCCAAAGTTTGGGACTGGAGGAGGTATGAAATGGGGACAGGACGCAGTCAGTGTGGCCATAAAAGAGCAAGGAGAGATACTAATAGTGGTGGAACTGTTCAGTATCATGACTGGAGGTGGATACACAAACCTATGCAGGTGATAAAACTGCATAGAATTTAGTACATACAGAGACACAGAGACACAGACCCATAGGAATGACAGGTGAAACTGGGGAAATCTAATGGTCAGTGAATTGTATCAATGTGACTATCTTGGCTGTGATATTATACTGTAATTTTTCAAAATGTTACCACTGGTGGATACAGAGAAAAGTATACAAGGGATCATTCTATATTATTTCTTACAACTGCCCGTAAATCTGTAATTATTTCAATAAACCGAAACTTCTATTGAAAAAATGTCTTTTGCAATCCACTCCCAATTTAGCTTCTTCTCACTTCTCTCATTATCCTGTAATTTAAAAAACCTAGCAAAGAAGTCAGAGGAGGAGTATTTGATGTTTCTAAATGAGGGTCCTCTCAAATTCCCAACTTCTCCTGGGTTCTTTGTCATGTGATGCACAGCATCTGCCAATTAGCCATTTAACTGCTTCCAGATGGACCCAAGTGCTTCAGCTATCTCAGCACCAAGGCTATCACTTAAAGTCAAACGTTTCCTCCCCATTGCCCAGCATCTATACATCAAAGATGAGCTACATACAGCCCCATATGGCAACCAGGTGATTATTTATAACCCAGTCACAAAGGGGCCTATAAAACTCCTTCAACCAAAAAGAATACAAAATGACAGCAGATGGCCCTATCCTAAAGTGAAGAATAAAGGATGGTAAGCAGAAGAGTTAAACAAAAGAACATAAAGGATCACAATAGGAAAGCCAATCTTCTACCTCTTCAGCTAGATAAGGGCATTGTTCACCTCAATTCCATTTGAGCCCGGAAACCATGTCAATCATAAGACAGGCTAGAACTTGGTACAACACCACAAAGGGATACTGCCAGGCTGTTGGAGGCGAATCATATATTGCTCAGCTCCCCATGCCCCAACAAACAGAAGACAATGTAGCGCTCATAGGACCCAAAACCCTGAATTTACACATGAAAATGAACTTGTAGACAGATGCCTGGTAGTTTGTCAGACTCCCGTTTGGACTTCTTTGGCAGCGGGATCAATAGCATTATGAGGGTGAGGAAAGTAGAGGTTTCATCCCAGAATGTGTGCAAATGAAGCCTCAGTAGCTCCAACCATATCGCTGCAAGCTGAGCCATGAGTGCCACCAGAACCACAAGACCTCCATCATCATAGTATCTTGACGGTCTCATCTGCTGTCCTTGGCTGCAACAGGTGAAGGACTAAGGACTTTGGATTTCAAATAAAATTTCAAAACTCCCTCCTCCCTAGTTTAAGGAGTCCAGCCCAGCTAGCAGGCTTTCACAAAGGTTAGGGAGATTATGAGCATCATTCATTCAAAATTTTGAGGAGTATTCCCTGGTGGCGCAGTGGTTGAGAGTCCGCCTGCCTGCCGATGCAGGGGAACACGGGTTCGTGCTCCGGTCTGGGAAGATCCCACATGCCGCGGAGCGGCTGGGCCCGTGAGCCATGGCCGCTGAGCCTGCGCGCCCGGAGCCTGTGCTCCGCAACGGGATAGGCCGCAACGGTGAGAGGCCCGCGTACCGCAAAAAAAAAAAAAAGAAAGAAAAAAAAATTTAAGGACTATATAAATCAGAGAGTATGCCCAGCAAAGAGCTTATGGCAGAAAACTGTTCATAAGCCAGAGAAGAATCCAAATGGTCAAAAGAAAAAACAGAGCCCAAAAGAAATGGCGAGCACCACATGAAAACGTCAGAGATCAAAGTATCAAAGAGATGAACAAGAAGCAATAGGCACAGTATAAATGAAAGAGGGCCTTGAGCCCTTACCGGGAACATACCTTGTAGATGGAGCCATCTTGGTGCCTGCAGATGCATTATGGGTGGGGAGGCCAGCTGTTATACAGGACCAGGGATAAGAAGGTAGAGAAAACATGGGAATAATTAAAATCTATGCCAAACACCTGTATGCTCAGTGAACTCAGTACACCTGTGTATTCAGCTCAGCTAGTCACTGGGGAGCACTAGACTCAACAGTTTATAACCACTTAGGAACTCCAGCCATGGTCTCCTTCTAAGTTCTACTGGGAGTTCCTAGAAACAGCTAAGTCACAAGGGAACAAAAAGGTTAAGAAGGTTTCAACATATACTCTCCAAATTAAGTGTCTTTTTGTAAAGAATCAGTTGTCTTATCGAATCTGCTATCAGGTTTGAGTAAAAGAGCAAAGTTCGAGCTTCCCCGGTGGCGCAGTGGTTGAGAGTCTGCCTGCCGATGCAGGGGACGTGGGTTCGTGCCCCGGTCCGGGAAGATCCCACATGGTCCGGAGCGGATGGGCCCGTGAGCCATGGCCACTGAGCCTGCACGTCCAGAGCCTGTGCTCCGCAGCGGGAGAGGCTGCAACTGTGAGAGGCCTGAGTACCGCAAAAAAAAAAAAAAAAAAAAAAAAAAAAAAAATAGAGCAAAGTCCCAGGAAGTCCCATAAGCAGATGAGCATACCATGACCCTGCTATATTGTAAAAGCAGGTACACACAGAAAGTAACAACATTAGACTGGAGAAGTTCTGAATATTAGAATAAGAAGGCTAGCAATGAGTGGGCTGTAGGTGAAATGTCTGGCAATCTTTTTCTTTTTCTTATTTGTTTGATTATTTTTTATTTGGCTGTATTGGGTCTTTGTTGCTGTGCGTGGTCTTTCTCTAGTTGCGGCGAGCAGGGGCTACTCTTCGTTGTGGTGCATGGGCTTGTCATTGCGGTGGCTTCTCTTTGCGGAGCACAGGCTCTAGGAGCGCCGGCTTCAGTAGTTGTGGTATGTGGGCTCAATAGTCGTGGTGCACGGGCTTAGTTGCCCCGTGGCATGTGGGATCTTCCCGGGGAAGGGATCGAACCCGTGTCCACTGCATTGGCAGGTGGATTCTTAACCACTGCGCCACCAGGGAAGTCCCATGTCTGGCAATCTTCACATGGCCAGGCTGGCAGAGGAGGCAGGCTCTAGGATGCTCATGTCAGGAAGCATTTCTTCAAGGCAGTTATGGGTAACTGAGGCGGTGGAAGAAGGCAGCATTAAAAGGTTCTCACATTTCTCTCATTGGCTCTTGGGACAAGGAAATATCTTCAGAGCAATCGTGGGTGGCAAAGCATTTCTATCCCCTGCAGATATAGATTTAACCAATGGCAGAACAGATATTCCCCAAAGACAGGAGGTGTTATCAGAGAGAAATTCAAAGCAAGGATATAATTCTGCTGGGCATTCATAAAAGAAAACAAAAAAAACAAAAAACTAGTAACCTTATTGTCCCTTTGGGGCAGGTTTGATTCTCCAAGGATATCACCCTGTTCAATGAAGAAATTCATGACTACTGCCATGGGACCTGAGGCTAAGTACCAGAGAGCACAGTTGCAATGAATCAAGCACAGAGGCACCACTTGAGAAAGAGGTAAAGAACTCAAGGGTTACCAATGCAAGAGTATTGAGGTAAGAGGTTTACCTTACCTCAGTAAGAGGAGCAGTAAGAGGTTTACAAAAGCCCACCTGGGTCACATTAGGTGTTGCTGCTCAGATTTAAAGCCATGCTATTATCTAAGGAAAAGAAAGAAACACATTCTAAATGAGCTGATTCAATCAGAGCATGACTTCTCTCCCTTGAAGGAGCTGCTCAAACAGAAGAGGGCAGCTGTTCCATGTCCTGTTTCTTAAAATCTTCACACTTAAATTCCTCTGCCTGGGAATTCCCTGGCGGTCCAGTGGTTAGGACTCCGCGCTTTCACTGCCGAGGGTGCGGGTTCAATCCCCGTTCGAGGAACTAAGATCCTGCAAGGTGTGGCCAAATTTAAAAATAAAAAAATAAATTCCTCTGCCTATCAAGGTCCCCTATTATCCTTCTTCCTTCTACCCATACTTCCTTATCCTCACTCACAGCCACCCATTCTAGTCAAGTATGTATGAGGAAGAAAAACGGAAGTTGTCTGGTAGTTCTTTCATATGAGAAAGGTTTTGTATATTAAAGACCATTCTCTTATGCAGGGTCCAACTGGAAAGTAGGAGGGACCCTGGAAGACAGAGCTGGCCACTGAAACCTGAAGAGCTGAGCCAATCATTGACCTCAGAATACATCAATCTTTTCCAATCAGCAAAGCAAATGGTGCCAGGTGGCCATCATTCAGACATGGGGAAATAAGTAACCCAACATGGAATACGGATTGTGAAATGCCATAAGGTAGATGCTACTATGAACTGTTAGTTCAGTATTTCACTAAGCATATTTCATGGGACTTAAATAAGGATCAGTGACGAAGTCCATGTTTGAATAAATTTTGGAAAAGCTAAATCAGAGCAAAGTAAGTATATTTCTCTCTACAAGATCGCTCAGTCATTAATTTGTGAAAACAGACTGTGATTCTTCAGCGTGGTAGGGAGAGGGGAGTAGCTATAAGATAGTAGTATGCCACATTTCCCATTCATATCCGAACATGAAACCCTTTTGTTCACTTAACATCTATAATGACTACTGCTTTTTAGAAGCCATTTTGGAAAGCACTGAATTAAGGAGCGCTGTTGAAAATTAACAGAGTCTATGATAATGATGCTTGTCAAAGTCATGACATGATCCTTGAGAAACCAGATCTGATAGAACCTTAAAGTCATAGTTAAGTGGGCTGACCCTCACCAAAGTGGAGTCCTAGTGAGGGGCTACCCTGAAGATATATTAGATTGTCACGAAAGAACTAGGCTAAGGAGGAACGAAAGCCCATGGAAATGTTCTGGGAAGCCAGAATTGGCGACTATAAGGTCAGAATAAGGTGTCATGGAGGCAAGAGGAACATCCACAGGAATTCAGATATGGATGATTTTACATTGGTGTGGCCCTGGAATTCGAATACAAAATGATAGCCCCTGATTCCACAAATAATGTGCTACCAGGACTTCTTACCATGCCAGCTTTATTTGTAGAGCAATGAAAAGACCGCTAAACTAGGAGTCATGAGAACTAGATTTTCAGTTAGCCCAGGGGTCTGCTGGAGCCAGCTTGCACTAGTTCAACAAGAGTCAACCGCCTGCCTCTTTTCCCAAATCCTCATTGAATAAAGGCAGGTTGGTAGCCAGGATAAAAACATTTACAGTACAGAAAGTGATAAACTTTACAGATCAGGGATTTCTTTACTCCCTCCCCCTACCCCCCACTTCTCTCCCCAGCCTTCCACAGACAGCTATTTATGAGACATTTACCAGGACACCTCTGGCCATGACCTTGGTTTGGGTTTATCTGGCTTTATCTGTAAAGTTAAATGAATTATATAAAGTTTTCATCCTATTAGAGTGTAAGAACCCAATTAATTATAAATAAAGCAAGTTAGACATATACATGATAAAGTTTATATTCTCAGTAGTACTTATTTGTTAAGAAAAAAACAAAGACAAAAAACAAACAAAAGACAAATAGCTATAATGAATTGGATAACTTTTAAACATGTATTTTATTAATTACAATAGCATCTACAGATTTGATAAATATAAATATGAGGAAGAAAAATACTTATTTGATAAGAAAAAAGGTAGTATTTAGAATAACTAAAATAACGACATATCCTATACACCCTTGGGAGTCATGGCCCACCACTGGGGAACCAGTGGGCTCCCTGAGGTTTCCCAAAAATGGTCAAGCAACAGAACACCGGAGATATTGTTTAAATTCAGCTCCCCAGGTTTCATCCCAGAACAACCTAATAAGAATCTCTCAGGACAGGCCTAGAAATATGTATGCACAGCAAACGCTCTAGCGATTCTAATGTAAGGGCCCAACGTCAGAGTTCACCATATTCCTGCTCCTATTAGGATGAGCTTGATGGTCTTTTATTTCCTTCTGATACAAACATTCTACAATTCTGAAAGCCTCTTCAATCCACTCTGAGTAGACCAAAATTGAATTATCATTTTTGTTTCTGGAGACTCTGGGAGAAAAATGGAAACATATCAAGAGCAGAGAGACCAAGAGGTGAGGAATCTGCAAACTATGCCTCAGGGGAAACAGTTAAAGAACCAGAAAAAAATTCTACTTAAAAAAAAAGTTCAAAAAACAATTGATCAAGAAAGCTCCTTAATTGCTCCTCATCATTTATTTCACTTTTTTTTTTTTTTTTTGTGGTACGCGGGCCTCTCACTGTTGTGGCCTCTCCCGTTGTGGAGCACAGGCTCCGGACGCGCAGGCTCAGCGGCCACGGCTCACGGGCCCAGCCGCTCCGCGGCATGTGGGATCTTCCCGGACCGGGGCACGAACCCGTGTCCCCTGCATCGGCAGGCGGACTCCCAACCACTGCGCCACCAGGGAAGCCCTATTTCACTTCTTGCTCCAGCTTTGGGAACTAGCTCTTTGTAATCTTAGATACAACTGTTAGAAAAGTATTCCTTGTAACTGGAGTGACCTTACAATTTATTATTCAAACTGGTACACTTACAGATTGAAAGAAGGTGCTATTCGTAACCACCCTGGGCAGCAGGCATAAAGCCATGAACTTGGGTTACCTCAAGCGAACTGCGATGTAGTCACCCTACTTGTAGCAACTCAATCCTATCTCCCAAGAACTTTTACCCATTTATCCTCAGTCTCCCTTGGAAGCCATAAACATCAGCCTAATTTCATTTGATACTCTTTGAAAATTAGAAAAGAGCTATTGTGACCTCCCTCCTGGCTCCTTAACCATTTCTTACCTGGAATCTTAATATGTAAAACAGAATCACATGTGGTTGAAAGGAGTGATGAGCCCAGGCTCCACCTACTGACTTCCCTTTGCCCCTTGGGATGGTGGTTGAGGCACCTCTGGTAGAATCCTGGGAATTGGTAGTGAAAACTAAGCTGACTAGGTGGGCATCACCAGATGACCTTTCCATAGTAAGTTTAGAATTCTTGGATGACTCTGCATTTTGAATGCAGGAAAAAGATGGCAAGGGAATAAGTAATATTCAATAGGATTACAGTTACCAGTTTTTCTACATTAAAAAATTATATATTAAGTATATACAAAATTGTTCATTGGAAAGTATAAAAAAGTAACAATACAACCAACACCCAAGTAACCACTAACAAGTTAAAGGAGAGAATGTTAGTATTGTTTTGGAAAGCCCCTTTTACTCTTCCCCTTCCCGTGTCCCTTCTCTCTCCCAACCCCCCATCCCAAAACGTAACCACTCTATGGAATCTGTGTGTGTAATTCCTTTCACAGTTTGCTGGGATATCTTGAGCTGAGGGCCAGGAAACTCTGGGTGAAGCAGGGGATGAGATCCCCACTAACACTGTGCAAGCAGCTCTCTGTCCTGCATAGCCCACAGTTAGCTGACAAGTCTTCGAGGCAATTTTCCTAGAACTGTCTGAATGAATAGATAAAGACCCTGGACTTGGCTATTTCTCAAGCTGCTTTGATGTAGCTAATATAGAAATGCCAATTCCATACAGCTGTGCAGAACGCTGAGCCTTTTGACTGAGGAGACGGGTGAATCTGGTACAGAAAACCTTCACAAACCAGTGACTCTCATAGTGTTTTATGCCCAGAAATTGACTGTGACAGCCTTTTAAAAGAAAAATGGGCTCATTTAAATCAGAAAGCTAACTGAAAGCAGGAGTTAACATGAGAAGAAAATTGGAGAGAGAGAGAAAGTTAAGGCATGGCCCAGCTCCTTCAGTTGTGTTTTTTAAGATCCTGTGTTTTGCCTTACACAGTCCTTGCCCACATGTTACTTAGATGTTGTCTGAGGAGAAGACAACTTCGGGGAATAATTATATGATGAACAAGGCAGGATGCTGTTGAACTTCTTCATGCCCAAATGCTAAACTGTACCACAGGCCACTGGAGAATAGCATAGTGCCATGTAACGAGGGAGTGACCGGGAGGTGGAATGAGTGAACATAAAAGATACTTGGAAAGGGAAGGGTCACTTTGGCAGGCATCAGAGAAGTCTTCAGAGGCAGCAGCCTTTGAGCTGGGCCTTGAACATGGGGTAGGGATGAGGAAATGGAGAGTGAAGGTGCGTTTACATTAATAATGAAA